>NC_141554.1:26899166-27233333 GCF_021556685.1 Rattus norvegicus
TGAAAATGCTATCTTTTTTCCATTGGATGGTTTTGGCTCCTTTGTCAAAAATCAAGTGCCCATAGCTGTGTGGGTTCATTTCTGGGTCTTCAATTCTGTTCCATTGGTCTATCTGTCTGTCTCTGTACCAATACCAGGCACTTTTTATCACTATTGCTCTGTAATACTGCTTGAGTTCAGGGATAGTGATTCCCCCTGAAGTCCTTTTATTGTTGAGGATAGTTTTAGCTATCCTGGGTTTTTTGTTATTCCAGATGAATTTGCAAATTGTTCTGTCTAACTCTTTGAAGAATTGGATTGGTATTTTGATGGGGATTGCATTGAATCTGTAGATCGCTTTTGGTAAAATGGCCATTTTTACTATATTAATCCTGCCAATCCATGAGCATGGGAGATCTTTCCATCTTCTGAGGTCTTCTTCAATTTCTTTCCTCAGTGTCTTGAAGTTCTTATTGTACAGATCTTTTACTTGCTTGGTTAAAGTCACAGAGGTACTTTATATTATTTGGGTCTATTATGAAGGGTGTCGTTTCCCTAATTACTTTCTCGGCTTGTTTCTCTTTTGTATAGAGGAAGGCAACTGATTTATTTGAGTTAATTTTATACCCAGCCACTTTGCTGAAGTTGTTTATCAGGTTTAGTAGTTCTCTGGTGGAACTTTTGGGATCACTTAAATATACTATCATGTCATCTGCAAATAGTGATATTTTGACCTCTTCTTTTCCGATCTGTATCCCTTTGATCTCATTTTGTTGTCTGATTGCTCTGGCTAGAACTTCAAGAACTATATTGAATAAGTAGGGAGAGAGTGGGCAGCCTTGTCTAGTCCCTGATTTTAGTGGGATTGCTTCAAGTTTCTCTCCATTTAGTTTAATGTTAGCAACTGGTTTACTGTATATGGCTTTACTATGTTTAGGAATGGGCCTTGAATTCCTATTCTTTCCAGGACTTTTATCATGAAGGGGTGTTGAATTTTGTCAAATGCTTTCTCAGCATCTAATGAAATGATCATGTGGTTTTGTTCTTTCAGTTTGTTTATATAATGGATCACGTTGATGGTTTTCCGTATATTAAACCATCCCTGCATGCCTGGGATGAAGCCTACTTGATCATGTTGCATGATTGTTTTGATGTGCTCTTGGATTCGGTTTGCCAGAATTTTATTGAGTATTTTTGTGTCGATATTCATAAGGGAAATTGGTCTGAAGTTCTCTTTCTTTGTTGGGTCTTTGTGTGGTTTAGGTATAAGAGTAATTGTGGCTTCATAGAAGGAATTCGGTAGTGCTCCATCTGTTTCAATTTTGTGGAATAGTTTGGATAATATTGGTATGAGGTCTTCTATGAAGGTCTGATAGAATTCTGCACTAAACCCGTCTGGACCTGGGCTCTTTTTGGTTGGGAGACCTTTAATGACTGCTTCTATTTCCGTAGGAGTTATGGGGTTGTTTAACTCGTTTATCTGTTCCTGATTTAACTTTGGTACCTGGTATCTGTCTAGGAAATTGTCCATTTCCTGCAGATTTTCAAGTTTTGTTGAATATAGGCTTTTATAGTAAGATCTGATGATTTTTTTTTTAATTTCCTCTGAATCTGTACTTATGTCTCCCTTTTCATTTCTGATTTTGTTAATTTGGACACACTCTCTGTGTCCTCTCGTTAGTCTGGCTAAGGGTTTGTCTATCTTGTTGATTTTCTCAAAGAAGCAACTTTTGGTTCTGTTGATTCTTTATATGGTCCTTTTTGTTTCTACTTGTTTGATTTCAGCTCTGAGTTTGATTATTTCCTGCCTTCTACTCCTCCTGGGTGTATTTGCTTCTTTTTGTTCTAGAGCTTAGGTGTGCTGTCAAGCTGCTGACATATGCTCTTTCCTGTTTCTTTCTGCAGGCACTCAGCGCTATGAGTTTTCCTCTTAGCACGGCTTTCATTGTGTCCCATAAGTTTGGGTATGTTATACCTTCATTTTCATTAAATTCTAAAAAGTCTTTAATTTCTTTCTTTATTTCTTCCTTGACCAGGTTATCATTGAGTAGAGCATTGTTCAATTTCCACGTATATGTGGGCATTCTCCCCTTAATGTTATTGAAGACCAGCTTTAGGCCATGGCGGTCTGATAGCACGCATGGGATTATTTCTATGTTTCTGGACCTGTGGAGGCCCCTTTTTTGAGCCAATTATATGGTCAATTTTGGAGAAAGTACCATGAGGAGCTGAGAAGAAGGTATATCCGTTCGCTTTAGGATAGAATGTTCTATAAATGTCTGTTAAGTCCATTTGGCTCATGACTTCTCTTAGTCTGTCTACATCTCTGTTTAATTTCTGTTTCCATGATCTGTCCATTGATGAGAGTGGGGTGTTGAAATCACCTACTATTATTGTGTGAGGTGCAGTGTGTGTTTTGAGCTTTAGTAAGGTTTCTTTTACGTATGTAGGTGCCATTGTATTTGGGACATAGATATTTAGGATTGAGAGTTCATCTTGGTGGATTTTTTCTTTGATGAATATGAAGTGTCCTTCCTTATCTTTTTTGATGACTTTTAGTTGAAAATTGATTTTATTCAATATTAGAATGGCTACTGCAGCTTGCTGCTTCCGTCCATTTGCTTGGAAAGTTGTTTTCTAGTCTTTCACTCTGAGGTAGTGTCTGTCTTTGTGTCTGAGATGTGTTTCCTGTAGGCAGCAGAATGCAGGGTCCTCATTGTGTATCCAGTTTGTTAATCTATGTCTTTTTATTGGGGATTTGAGACCGTTAATGTTGAGAGATTGTAAGGAATAGTGATTATTGCTTCCTGTTATATTCATATTTGGATGTGAGATTAAGTTTGTGTGCTTTTCTTCTCTTCGTTTTGTTGCCAAGGTGATTAGTTTCTTGCTTTTTCTAGGGTGTAGCTTGCCTCCTTATTTTGGGCTTTACCATTTATTATCCTTTGTAGGGCTGGATTTGTAGTAAGATATTGTGCGAATTTGGTTTTGTCATGGAATATCTTGTTTTCTCCATCTATGTTAACTGAGAGTTTTGCAGGATATTGTAATCTGGGCTGGCATTTGTGTTCTCTTAGGGTCTGTATGACAACTGTCAATGATCTTCTGCCTTTCATAGTCTCTGCTCAGAAATCTGGTGTGATTCTGATAGTTCTGCCTTTATATGTTACTTGACCTTTTTCCCTTACTGCTTTTAGTATTCTTTCTTTTTTGTGCATTTGGTGTTTTGACTATTATATCATGGGAGGAGTTTCTTTTCTGGTCCAATCTATTTGGAGTTCTGTAGGCTTCTTGTATGTTTATGCGCATCTCTTTCTTTAGGTTAAGGAAGTTTTCTTCTATGATTTTGTTGAAGATATTTACTGATCCTTTGAGCTGCGAGTCTTCACTCTCTTCTATACCTATTATCCTTAGGTTTGATCTTCTCATTGAGTCCTGGATTTCCTGTATGTTTTGGACCAGTAGCTTTTTCTGTTTCACATTATCTTTGACTGTTGTGTCGATGATTTTTATGGAATCTTCTGTTCCTGAGATTCTCTCTTCCATCTCTTGTATTCTGTTGGTGATGCTTGTATCTATGGCTCCTTGCCTCTTCTTTTGGTTTTCTATATCCAGTGTTGTTTCCATGTGTTCTTTCTTGATTGCTTCTATTTCCATTTTAATTCGTTCACTTGTTTGATTGTGTTTTCCTGGAATTCTTCCAGGGATGTTTGTGACTCCTCTCTATGGGCTTCTACTTGTTTATTCATGTTTTCCTGGATTCTTTCAGGGATTTTTGGGATTCCTCTCTGTAGGCTTCTACTTGTACTCTAAGGGAGTTCTTCACGTCTTTCTTGAAGTCCTCCAGCATCATGATCAAATATGATTTTGAAACTAGATCTTGCTTTTCTGGTGTGTTTGGATATTCCCTGTTTGCTTTGGTGGGAGACTTGTGATCTGATGATGCCATGTAGTCTTGGTTTCTGTTGCTTGGGTTCCTGTGCTTGCCTCTCGCCATCAGATTATCTCTAGTGTTACTTTGTTCTGCTATTTCTGACAGTGGCTAGACTGTCCTATAAGCCTGTGTGTCAGGAGTGCTGTAGACCTGTTTTCCTGTTTTCTTTCAGTCAGTTATGGGGACAGAGTGCTTTGCTTTCGGGCATGTAGTTTTTCCTATCTACAGGTCTTCAGCTGTTCCTGTGGGCCTGTGTCTTGAGTTCACCAGGCAGGTCGCTTGCAGCAGAAAAGTTGGTCTTACCTGTGGTCCCGAGGCTCAAGTTTGCTCGTGGGGTGTTGCTTATGAGCTCTCCTCGGCAGCCGCAACCAGGAAGATCTTCGCCGCCCTTTCTGGGAGCTTCCGTGCACCAGGGTTCCAGATGGCGTTTGGTGTTTTCCTCTGGAATCAGTAATGTGTGCAGAGTGCAGTCTCTTCTGGTTTCCCAGTTGTGTCTGCCTCTCTGAAGGTTTAGCTCTCCCTCCCATGGGATTTGTGTGCAGAGAACTGTTTATCCGGTAGGTCCCTTCAGGTTCCGGCGGTGTCTCAGATGCAGCAGATTTCCTGCTCCTGTGCCCTTATCCATGGGAACCCAGAGGCGGTATACAGTTTCCTCTTGGGTCAGGGATGTGGGCAGGGGTGGGCAGTGTTGGTGGTCTCTTTTGCTCTGCAGTCTCAGGAGTGCCCACCTGACCAGGCGGTGAGGGCTCTCTCAAAGGGGGTTTTGCAAATTGGGTATTTCTTATTTACATTTCTATTGTTATTTCCTTTCCCAGTTTCCAAGCAAAAATCCCCCAACCCCCCCCACTCCCCTTCTATATGGGTGGTATCCTCCCGATCCTCCCCCTATTACCACGCTACCCCCAACAATCCTGTTCACTGGGGGTTCAGTCTTGGCAGGACCAAGGGCTTCCCCTTCCACTGGTGCCCCAACAAGTCTATTCATTGCCACCTATGAAGTTGGAGCCCAGGGTCAGTCCATGTATAGGCTTTGGGTACTGGCTTAGTCCCTGGAAGATCGGGTTGGTTGGCATTGTTGTTCATATGGGGTCTCAAGACCCTTCAAGCTCTTTCAGTTCTTTCTCTGATTCCTTCAACGGGGGTCCCGTTCTTAGTTCAGTGGGTTTGCTGCTGGCATTCGCCTATGTATTTGCTGTATTCTGGCTGTGTCTCTCAGGAGAGATCTACATCCGGTTCCTATCAGCCTGCACTTCTTTGCTTCATCCCTCTTATCTAGTTTGGTGGCTGTTTATGTATGGGACACATGTGGGGCAGGCTCTGAATGGATGTTCCTTCAGTCTCTGTTCTAAACTTTGCTTCCCTATTCCCTGCCAAGGGTATTCTTGTTCCCCTTTTAAAGAAGGAGTGAAGCATTCGCATTTTGGTCATCCTTAAAGCTAGTGTGAATAGTATTTCTCCTCCAATTCTCTCCTCATGTCTGTTGGTATATAGAAAAAGTACTGATTTTTTCTATGTTGATTGTATATGCTCAGTGTTTTGACTATAAGTTGTCTGCAAATAAAAACAATATGAATTCTTCCCTTCCCGTTTGTATGCCTTTTGTTTATATTCTATTTTTAAATTTTTTGAAAGCCAGGGTCTTAATTCAGAAATTATGGCCTGTATGTTGACTTTTTTTCATAATGATATATTTATATTAAATTAAAATATAATCACATGACTTACAATTTTCCTTTTCCTCCCTCCAGTCTCTTCCATATCCACTCCCTCTAAGCTGTCCCATGTCCCCCCCTAAACTGATAGCCTCTTTTTTTTTGAAAACTGCCTTTATTCTATTAGTTGGAAAAATTAACTGGTACAGAAAAAAGTTTAGTCAGCTGGAGAGAAGAGATCCCCCACGAACCCACCCATTGCCACCAATAAAAACTGGTGGCTCCTCTGAGAGGCTACTTCGATAACAGTGTGGAGAAAGGAGCACTGTGCCTCAGAGCCAGACCCTTCAGTCCAGGTGAGAAAGGCTATGCCACCTCCAAAATGTAATAGCCTCAAGGGTGAAACCAGATTCCTATTTACTTAGTCAAGTCTGGAAAGGGGTACTGGAATGATATATAGGGCCGAATAGGGAAGATATGGCCATATTTTATCAGAGAAAGTGACAAAATGGGAATTTTAAAAATGAATTTTCTGAGCTCACTGCTCCCAAACCACTTGGGAGAGAGAGAGCTCAACGCCTGGACAGGTGGGCACTCCTGAGACTGCAGAGCAGGAGAGATGACATCCTGGCCCACCCCTGCCCACATCCCTGGCACAAGAGGAAAGTGTATAGGGCCTCTGAGAACCGGAAGATAAGGGAACTCGAGTGGCAGGTCCCCTGCAGTCCAGACACCTCCGGGACCTGAAGGGACTGAAGGGACCAGGTGAACAGTTCTCTGCACCCAAATCCTGTGGGAGGGAAAGCTAAACTTTCAGAGGGGCAGACATGCCTGGGAAGTGAGAAGAGACTACACTCTGCCCACATTTCTGACTCCAGAGGAAAACACCTAATGCCATCTGGGACCCCGGTGCACCGGGGCTCTGAGAAAAGGCGGCACAGACCCTCCTGGTTGCCACCCTCACGGAGAACTCAAAAGCAGCACCCCCACAAGCAATTTGAGCCATGGGACCTCAGGTAAGACCAACTTTTCTGCTACAAGCAACCTGCCTGGTGGACTCAGGACACAGGCCCACAGGAACAGCTTAAGACCAGTAGACAGGAAAGACTACACGCCCGAAAGCAGAACACTCTGTTCCCATAACTGGCTGAAAGTCAACAGGAAAACAGGTCGAGAGCACTCCTGACACACAGGCCTATAGGACAGTCTAGCCACTGTCAGAAATAGCAGAACAAGGTAACACCATAGTCAACCTGATGGCAAGAAGCAAGCGCAGGAACCCAAGCAACAGAAACCAAGACTACATGGCATCATCAGAGCCCAATTCTCCTACCAAAGCAAAGCTGAATATTCAAAGACACCAGAAAAAGAAGATCTAGATTTAAAATCACATTTGATCATGATGATAGAGGACTTCAAGAAAGACATAAAGAACTCCTTTAGAGAAAAGCAGGAAAACATAAATAAACAAGTAGAAGCCTATAGACAGGAATCACAAAAATCCCTGAAAAAATTCCAGGAAAACACAATCAAACAAGTGAACGAATTAAAATGGAAATAGAAGCAATCAAGAAAGAACACATGGAAACAACACTGGATATAGAAAACCAAAAGAAGAGGCAAGGAGCCATAGATACAAGCATCACCAACAGAATACAAGAGATGGAAGAGAGAATCTCAGGAACAGAAGATTCCATAAAAATCATCGACACAACAGTCAAAGATAATGTGAAACAGAAAAAGTTACTGGTCCAAAACATCTGGGAAATCCAGGACAGAATGACACGATCAAACCTAAGGATAATAGGTATAGAAGAGAGTGAAGACTCGCAGCTCAAAGGATCAGTAAATATCTTCAACAAAATCATAGAAGAAAACTTCCTTAACCTAAAGAAAGAGATGCCCATAAACATACAAGAAGCCTACAGAACTCCAAATAGATTGGACCAGAAAAGAAACTCCTCCCATGATATAATAGTCAAAACACCAAATGCACAAAAAAGAAAGAATACTAAAAGCAGTAAGGGAAAAAGGTCAAGTAACATATAAAGGCAGAACTATCAGAATCACACCAGATTTCTGAGCAGAGACTATGAAAGGCAGAAGATCATTGACAGTTGTCATACAGACCCTAAGAGAACACAAATGCCAGCCCAGATTACAATATCCTGCAAAACTCTCAGTTAACATAGATGGAGAAAACAAGATATTCCATGACAAAACCAAATTCGCACAATATCTTACTACAAATCCAGCCCTACAAAGGATAATAAATGGTAAAGCCCAAAATAAGGAGGCAAGCTACACCCTAGAAAAAGCAAGAAACTAATCACCTTGGCAACAAAACGAAGAGAAGAAAAGCACACAAACTTAATCTCACATCCAAATATGAATATAACAGGAAGCAATAATCACTATTCCTTACAATCTCTCAACATTAACGGTCTCAAATCCCCAATAAAAAGATATAGATTAACAAACTGGATACACAATGAGGACCCTGCATTCTGCTGCCTACAGGAAACACATCTCAGACACAAAGACAGACACTACCTCAGAGTGAAAGACTAGAAAACAACTTTCCAAGCAAATGGACGGAAGCAGCAAGCTGCAGTAGCCATTCTAATATTGAATAAAATCAATTTTCAACTAAAAGTCATCAAAAAAGATAAGGAAGGACACTTCATATTCATCAAAGAAAAAATCCACCAAGATGAACTCTCAATCCTAAATATCTATGTCCCAAATACAATGGCACCTACATACGTAAAAGAAACCTTACTAAAGCTCAAAACACACACTGCACCTCACACAATAATAGTAGGTGATTTCAACACCCCACTCTCATCAATGGACAGATCATGGAAACAGAAATTAAATAGAGACGTAGCCAGACTAAGACAGGTCATGAACCAAATGGACTTAACAGATATTTATAAAACATTCTATCCTAAAGCGAACGGATATACCTTCTTCTCAGCTCCTCATGGTACTTTCTCCAAAATTGACCATATAATTGGTCATAAAACAGGCCTCCACAGATACAGAAAGGTAGAAATAATCCCATGCGTCCTATCAGACCACCACGGCCTAAAACTGGTCTTCAATAACAATAAGGGAAGAATGCCCACATATACGTGGAAATTGAACAATGCTCTATTCAATGATAACCTGGTCAAGGAAGAAATAAAGGCAGAAATTAAAGACTTCTTAGAATTTAATGAAAATGAACGCACAACATACCCAAACTTATGGGACACAATGAAAGCTGTGCTAAGAGGAAAACTCATAGCTCTGAGTGTCTGCAGAAAGAAATAGGAGAGAGCATATATCAGCAGCTTGACAGCACACCTAAAAGATCTAGAAGAAAAAGAAGCAAATACACGCAGGAGGAGTGGAAGGCAGGAAATAATCAAACTCAGAGCTGAAATCAACCAAGTAGAAACAAAAAGGAATGTATAAAGAATCAACAGAACCAAAAGTTGGTACTTTGAGAAAATCAACAAGATAGAAAAACCCTTAGCCAGACTAACTAGAGGACACAGAGAATGTGTCCAAATTAGCAAAATCACAAGTGAAAAGGGAGACATAACAACAGAATCAGAGGAAATTAAAAAAATTATAAGATCCGACCACAAAAGCCTATATTCAACAAAACTTGAAATTCTGGAGGAAATGGACAATATCCTGGACAGATACCAGGTACCGAAGTTAAATCAGGAACAGATAAACCAGTTAAACCACCCCATAACCCCTAAAGAAATAGAAGAAGTCATTAAAATCTCCCAACCAAAATGAGCCCAGGTCCAGATGGGTTCAGTGCAGAGTTCTATCAGACCTTCATAGAAGACCTCATACCAATACTACCCAAACTATTCCACAAAATTGAAACAGATGGAGTGCTACCGAATTCCTTCTATGAAGCCACAATTACACTTATACCTAAACCACACAAAGACCCAACAAAGAAAGAACTTCAGACCAATTTCCCTTATGAATATCGACGCAAACATATTCAATAAAATTCTAGCATACCAAATCCAAGAGAACATCAAAACAATCATGCAACATGATCAAGTAGGCTTCATCCCAGGCATACAGGGATGGTTTAATATATGGAAAACCATCAACATAATCCATTATATAAACAAACTGAAAGAACAAAACCACATGATCATTTCATTAGATGCTGAGAAAGCATTTGACAAAATTCAACACCCCTTAATGATAAAAGCCCTGGGAAGAATAGGAATTCAAGGCCCATACCTAAACATAGTAAAAGCCATATACAGCAAACCAGTTGCTAACATTATACTAAATGGAGAGAAACTTGAAGCAATCCCACTAAAATCAAGGACTAGACATGGCTGCCCACTCTCTCCCTACTTATTCAATATAGTTCTTGAAGTTCTAGCCAGAGCAATCAGACAACAAAAGGAGATCAAAGGGATACAGATTGGAAAAGAAGTCAAAATATCAGTATTTGCAGATGGTATAATAGTATATTTAAGTGATCCCAAAAGTTCCACGAGAGAACTACTAAAGCTGATAAACACCTTCAGGAAAGTGGATGGGTATAAAATTAACTCAAATAAATCAGTAGCCTTCCTCTACACAAAAGAGAAACAAGCCGAGAAAGAAATTAGGGAAACGACACCCTTCATAATAGTCCCAAATAATATAAAATACTTCGGTGTGACTTTAACCAAGCAAGTGATAGATCTGTATGATAAGAACTTCAAGCCTCTGAAGAAAGAAATTAAAGAAGACCTCACAAGATGGAACGATCTCCCATGCTCATGGATTGGCAGGATTAATGTAGTAAAACTGGCCATTTTACCAAAATCGGTCTACAGATTCAATGCAATCCCCATCAAAATACCAATCCAATTCTTCAGAGAGTTAGACAGAACAATTTGCAAATGCATCTGGAGTAACAAAAAACCCAGGATAGCTAAAACTATCCTCAACAATAAAAGGACTTCTGGGGAATCACTATCCCTGAACTCAAGCAGTATTACAGAGCAATAGTGATAAAAACTGCATGGTATTGGTACAGAGACAGACAGATAGAACAGTGGAATAGAATTGAAGACCCAGAAATGAACCCACACACCTAGGGTCACTTGATTTTTGACAAAGGAGTCAAAACAATCCAATAGAAAAAAGATAGCATTTTTAGCAAATGGTGCTGGTTCAACTGGAGGTCAGCATGTAGAAGAATGCAGATCAACCCATGCTTATCAACCTGTACAAAGCTTAAGTCCAAGTGGATCAAGGAACTCCACATCAAACCAGATACACTCAAACTAATAGAAGAAAAAGTGGGGAAGCATCTCCAACACATGGGCACTGGAGAAAATTTCCTGAGCAAAACAACAATGCCTTATGCTCTAAGATCAAGAATCGACAAATGAGATATCATAAAACTGCAAAGCTTCTGTAAGGCAAAGGACACTGTGGTTAGGACAAAACGGCAACCAACAGATTGGGAAAAGATCTTTACCAATCCTACAACAGATAGAGGCCTTATATCCAAAATATACAAAGAACTCAAGAAGTTAGACCGCAGGGAGACAAATAACCCTATTAAAAATGGGGCTCAGAGCTAGACAAAGAATTCACAGCTGAGGAATGCCGAATGGCTGAGAAACACCTAAAGAAATGTTCAACATCTTTAGTCATAAGGGTAGTGCAAATCAAAACATCCCTGAGATTTCACCTCACACCAGTGAGAATGGCTAAGATCAAAAACTCAGGTGACAGCAAATGCTGGCGAGGATGTGGAGAAAGAGGAACACTTCTCCATTGTTGGTGGGTTTGCAGACTGGTACAACCATTCTGGAAATCAGTCTGGAGGTTCCTCAGAAAGTTGGACATTGAACTACCTGAGGACTTACTTTATACCTCTCTTGGGCATATACCCAAAAGATGCCCCAACATATAAAAAAACACGTGCTCCACCAAGTTCATAGCAGCCTTTTTATAATAACCAGAAGCTGGAAAGAACCCAAATGTCCTTCAACAAAGGAATGGATACAGAAAATGTGGTATATCTACACAATGGAATATTACTCACCTATCAAAAATAATGACCTTATGAAATTCATAGGCAAATGGATGGAACTGGAAAATATCATCCTGAGTGAGGTAACCCAATCACAGAAAAACACACATGGTATGCACTCATTGATAAGTGGCTATTAGCCCAAATGCTTGAATTACCCTAGATGCACAGAACACATGTAACTGATGAAGGATGACCAAAATGCGAATGTTCCACTCCTTTAAAAGGGGAACACGCATACCCTTGGCAGATTTGGAAAAGATTTTTACCAATCCTACAACAGATAGAGGGCTTATGTCCAAAATATACAAAGAACTCAAGAAGTTAGACCACAGGGAGACAAACAACCCTATTAAAAAATGGAGTTCAGAACTAAACAAAGAATTCACACCTGAGGAATGCCGAATGGATGAGAAACACCTAAAGAAATGTTCAACATCTTCAGTCATAAGGGAAATGCAAATCAAAACAACCCTGAGATTTCACCACACACCAGTGAGAATGGCTAAGATCAAAAACTCAGGTGACAGCAAATGCTGACGAGGATGCAGAGAAAGAGGAACACTCCTCCATTGTTGGTGGGTTTGCAGACTGGTACAACCATTCTGGAAATCAGTCTGGAGGTTCCTCAGAAAGTTGGACATTGAACTGCCTGAGGATTCAGCTATACCTCTCTTGAGCATATAGCCAAAAGATGCCCCAACATATAAAAAAGACACGTGCTCCCCTATGTTCATAGCAGCCTTATTTATAATAGCCAGAAGCTGGAAAGAACCCAGATGCCCTTCAACAGAGGAATCGATACAGAAAATGTGGTACATCTACACAATGGAATATTACTCAGCTATCAAAAACAATGCCTTTATGAAATTCATAGACAAATGGTTGGAACTGGAAAATATCATCCTGAGTGAGGTAACCCAATCACAGAAAAACACACATGGTATGCATTCATTGATAAGTGGCTATTAGCCCAAATGCTTGAATTACCCTAGATGCATAGAACACATGAAACTCAAGACGGATGATCAAAATGTGAATGCTTCACTCCTTCTTTAAAAGGGGAACAAGAATACCCTTGGCAGGGAATAGAGAGGCAAAGATTAAAACAGAGACAGAAGGAACACCCATTCAGAGCCTGCCCCACATGTGGCCCATACATATACAACCACCCAATTAGACAAGATGGATGAAGCAAACAAGTGCAGGCCGACAGGAGCCGGATGTAGATCGCTCCTGAGAGACACAGCCAGAATACAGCAAATACAGAGGCAAATGCCAGCAGCAAACCACTGAACTGAGAATAGGACCCCCATTGAAGGAATCAGAGAAAGAACTGGAAGAGCTTGAAGGGGCTCGAGACCCCTTATGAACAACAATGCCAAGCAATAGAGCTTCCAGGGACTAAGCCACTACCTAAGGTCTATACATGGACTGACCCTGGGCTCTAACCTCATAGGTAGCAATGAATATCCTAGTAAGATCACCAGTGGAAGGGGAAGCCCTTGGTCCTGCTAAGACTGAACCCCCAGTGAACGTGATTGTTGGGGGGAGGGCGGCAATTTGGGGAGGGTGTGGAGGGGAACACCCATAAAGAAGGGGAGGAGGAGGGATTAGGGGGATGTTTGCCCGGAAACCGGGAAAGGGAATAACATTCGAAATGTAAATAAGAAATACTCAAGTTAATAAAAAAAAAATAAAATAAAATAAAAGAATACCCTTGGCAGGGAATAGGGAGGCAATGTTTAGAACAGAGCCAGAAGGAACACCCATTCACAGCCTGCCCCACATGTGGCCCATACATATAAAGCCACCCAATTAGGTAAGATGGATGAAGCAAAGAAGTGCAGGCCGACAGGAACCGAATGTAGATCTCTCCTTAGAGACACAGCCAGAATACAGCAAATACATAGGCGAATGCCAGCAGCAAACCACTGAACTGAGAACGGGACCCCCGTTGAAGGAATCAGAGAAAGGACTGAAAGAGCTTGAAGGGCCTCGAGACCCCTTATGAACAACAATGCCAACCAACCAGAGCTTCCCGGGACTAAGGCACTACCCAAAGACTATACATGGACTGACCCTGGGCTCCATCCTCATAGGTTGCAATGAATAGCCTTGTAAGAGCACCAGTGGAAGGGGAAGCCCTTGGTCCTGGCAAGACTGAAGCCTCAGTGAACTTGATTGTTGGGGGGAGGGTGGTAATGGGGGGAGGATGGAGAGGGGAACACCCATATAGAAGGGGAGTGGCAAGGGTTAGGGGGACGTTGGCCTGGAAACCCAGAAAGGGAATAAAGATCAAAATGTAAATAAGAAATACCCAAGTCAATAAAGATGGAAAAAATAAAAATGTATTTTCCATCTGACTTTATTTCCAAATACATTTTGTTTAAAAATAAGCAATACACTCTGGAAATGACAAATACCAGTATTAGGAAATCCAATTATACAAAAAATACTACATTTAGTCTGGGGTAGATATATTTATTTTTGGTAACATACATTAAGTGGCACTAATTACCCTGTAACTATAAGGTAACTACCATGAGACCACAGAACTGTAACTCTGCCACATCTGCGTGGTCTAGGGCCTTTCTAGCTGATCAAGTTTCCAAACACGGGGTGCCCACCCCAGAGCTCTGCCAATGGAATCTGTTAAGAAGTAAAGCTCTGGGGGTTGGGGATTTAGCTCAGTGGTAGAGCGCTTGCCTACCAAGCGCAAGGCCCTGGGTTCGGTCCCCAGCTCCAGAAAACAAAGAAAAAAGAGGAGGAGGAGGAGGAGGAGGAGGAGGAGGAGGAGGAGGAGGAGGAGGAGGAGGAGGAAGAGGAGGAAGAGGAGGAAGAGGAGGAGGAGGAGGAGGAGAAGGAGAACTCTGAAGTAGTGACTCACCAGAGTTCCTTGTAGCTGACAGAAAATAAGCAGGACCTGTTAGTTATAAAGTAGTTGCAGCCTGATTCACAAAGGTTACAACTGTTTCTCTTTCTAGAAGAAGCAGGAAGTTGTGGAATTCTTTGAATTAACGCCTGGTGTCAGGTGGAGTGCAGAGAGTGCGTTAGAGCATTGTCAGAAGGACCCTGGCTGGTCAGACAGGCTGGACATTATTAATAATCATGGTAAATTATAGATAAATGAAAAGGCCAGTAATCATACACTAAGATTAATAAACAGCACTTCAAATTAACCGCATGAGGCTGTGCTTCACAAGGCTTCATGAGATGAGGCACCCAGACTTTTTCTTCCCGCGTCTAGCTTGCAGAGCAGCTCTTGTGGCCATCTCAAAAACCTCTCTCACTCCATCTTTGGTCTTTGCTGAACCCTCCATGTACCCAAAAGTGCCAATCCTGTTTGCCATATCTCTGCCTTCTTCAGGTTTTACCAGCTCCTGCTTCATTTTGGCTAACTCCCTCCTTGTGTGCGCATCATTCTGAAGATCCTTCTTGTTTCCAACTAGGATGATGGATGGGCACATTTGGACAGAAATGCTTGACTTCTGGAGTCCATTTTTCTGGGATGGACTATCAGGGCTGTCAAGGGAAAAACACATCAGTATAATATCAGTGTCTGGGTAGGAGAGAGGCCTCAGGCAGTCATAATCTTCCTGTCCAGTTGTGTCCCATAAAGGTAACTCTACCTGCTTTCCATCCACTTCAATATCTGCCACATAGTTCTCAAACACTGTGGGCACATAAACCTCTGGGAACTGGTCCTTGCTGAAGACTATGAGCAAGCACGTCTTACCACAAGCTCCATCACCAACAATCACCAGTTTCTTCCTGATGGCAGCCATCACTTATGAAGGTGCTAAAGACACACAGCTTCTGGAACGCAGTTGTACAAAGTACCTGGGACTTCTTAGATGCAAGGCTCAAGGTGACGACTTTGAGTTCAGCCTCTTTGCACTGAGGACACCTGCCTGCGAGTCACCAAGCTCTGAGACAAGGAAATAATATAGTTAACAGATGTTATGGACCAAATGAACTCAACAGACATCTCCAGAACATTTCACTGAGCCACAGAAGAATATACCTTCCTCTCAGAACCTCACAGAACTTTCTTCAAAATTGACCACATACTTGGGCATAAAGCAAGTCTCAATAGATACCAGAAAATTGAAATAACTCCCTGGATCCTATCAGACGCCACAGATTAAAGCTGCATTTCAACAACAGCAGAAACAACAGAAAGCTTACAAACTTATGGAAACAGAACAACTCTCTACTCAATGAACACTGGGTCAAGACAGATAATAAAGAAGTTAAACACTTCATAGAATTTAGTGAAAATGAAGGCACACAATGAAAGTAGTGCTAAGGGGGAAAGTTCATAAAACTAATGCCTTCATAAAGAAATTGGCGAGATCTCATACTTACAACTTAACAGCACGCCTGAAAGTTCTAGAACAAAAAGAAGCAAACACACCCAAGAGGAGTAGACAGCAGGAAATAATCAAACTCAGGGCTGAAATCAACAAGTAGAAACATAGAGAACTATACAATGAATCAACCAAATCAAGAGCTGGTTCTTTGAGAAAATCAACAAGATGGATAAACCCTTTCCTAATCAAAAGGCAGAGAGAGAGAATATCCAAAGTAACAAAATCAGAAATAAAAGGGGCTACATAACAACAAACAGTGATAAAATCTGAAGAGTCATTAGGTTATACTTCAAAAGCCTGCACTCCCCAAATTTAAAAAGCTAAAAGAAATGGGCACATTTCTTGATAGATATCACTTACCAAAGTTAAATGAAGATCAGTTAAGCAATTTAAATATACCTTTAACCCATTAGAAGCAGTTATTAAATGTATTCCAACCAAAGAAACAAACAAAAGCAAAAACAAACCGGGGGCCAGATGCTTTTATCACAGAATTCTACCAGACTTTCAAAGAAGAGTTAATACCAATACTCCTTGAATTATTTCACAAAATAGAAATAGACGGCACATCACTCAATTCATTTTACTAGCCCACAGTTACTTTGATACACAAAGTACACAAAGATTCAGAAAGAAAGAAAGAAAGAAAGAAAGAATGAAAGAATGAATTACAGACCAATTCCCTCATAAACATGGATGCAAAAACACTCAACAGAACAGAACACTTGGAAACTGGATCCAAAAACACATCAAAAAGACATTGTGATTAAGTAGGCTTCATTCCAGAGATTTAAGAATTCCACATACAAAATTCTGTCAGTATAACCCACCAGATTAACAAACTGAAAGAAAAAAAAATCCCACATCTCTTTAGATGCTGAAAAAGCCATTGACAAAATCCAACACCCTTTCATGATAAAAGTCTTGAAGAGATCGGGAAAACAAGGAATATACCTAAACGTAATAAAGGCATTATAAGAAAGACAATAGCCAACATCAATTTAAATGGAGAGAAATTCAAAGCAATTCAACTAAAATCAGGAACAAGATGAGTCTGTCCTCTCTCTCTCCATATCCATTCAATCTATTACTTGAAGTTCAAGCTAGAGCAATAGAACAACTAAAGGAAATAAAAGAGATACAAATTGGAAAAGAAGTAGTTAAAGTATTGCTATTTGCAGATGATAAGATAGTATACATAAGAGCAACTCCAAAAATTCTGCCAGGGAACCCGTACAGCTGATAAACACCTTCAACAAAGTGGCTGGATACAAAATTAACAACAGCAACAGCAACAACAAAGTAGCACTCCAATATACAAATGATAAACAGTCTGAAAAAAGAAATTAGGGAAACAATACCCTTCACAATAGCCACAAATAATATAAAAATATCTTGGTGTAAGCAAATGAAAGACCTATATAACTAGAACTTCAAGTCTTTGAACAAAGAAACTGGGCTAGAGAGACAGCTCAGAGATTAAGCCACTGCCTGCTCTTACAGAGGTCCTGAGCTCAATTCCCAGCAATCACATATGGCTCACAACTATCTGTAATGAAGTCTGGTGCTCTCTTCTTGTCTGTATACATACACTCAGTCAAAAGGATGTATACATAATAAATAAACAAATCTGAAAGAAAGGAAGGAAGGAAGGAAGGAAGGAAGGAAGGAAGGAAGGAAGGAAGGGAGGGAGGAAGGAAGGAAGGAAGGGAGGAAGGAAGGAACTGGAGAAGATATCAAAGGATGGAAAGACCTCCCATACTCATGGATTGGTAGGATTAGCATAGTAAAAATGGCCAACTTTCCTAAAGCAATCTACAAATTCAATGCAATTCCCATCAAAATTCCAATATAATTACAGGCATTTACAGAAAAATACTCAACTTCACGTATAAAAATAAAAAATATAAACCAAGATAGCTAAAACATTCCTGTAAAATAATACAGGATTCAGAGGTTCCCAAGGTATTACCATCCCAGACTTCAAGCTCAAGCTCTACTACACAGCTTTAGCAATAAAAGCCATTGATCAATGGAACTGAATCCAAGCCCCAGACATAAATTCACACACTTACGGACACCTGATTTTTGACAAAAAAATCTAAAATCATGCAATACAAAAAAGAAAGCATCATCAACAAATGTCTACAGGTAGAAGAATGCAAACAGATCCATATCTATCACCCTGCACAAATCTCAAGTCCAAGTGGATCAAAGACCTCAACATAAAACCAGATACACTAAATCTAATAGAAGAGAAACTGCAGAATAGCCATGGACACATTGGTGCAGGAGGCAAATTTCTGGATGAACATATAATATATGGGTGTGTGTGTGTGTGTGTGTGTGTGTGTGTGTGTGTGTGTGTGTTACATTTACACAATGGAGTATTGCTCAGCTGTTAAAAATAACATCCTGAAATTTGCATACAAGTAGATAAAACTAGAAAAAAAATCCTGAGTGAGGTAACTGAGACCCAGAAAGACAAACTTGGTATATACTCATTTATATACAGATATTCAATGTAAAGTAAAGGATAATCATGTTACAATCCACAGACTCCGAGAAGTTAAGTAACAAGGAGAGAACAGGGGCAGGGAACACATGGATCTCACTGGAAAGAGGAAATAGAACAAAATTTATAGGTAGAGCTTGGGTGCATGGGTATGGAAAGAGGAGGGATCAGATGGGAAGAAGAGAGTTGACTGGAAATGGGGGCGGGCTATTTGGAAGTGAGCTAGAAACATAGTGCAGTGGAAAGTCCCTGGAATCTACAATGACAACTGTAGCAAAAACTCCTAGTAATGGAAGATATGGAACCTGAACTGGCCATCTTCTCTAACCAGGCAAGGCTTGCAGTGGGGTGACTAGAACACCAACCCAGCCACAAAAGCTTTGGCTTATAATTTGTCCTACCGGAAAGGTGTGCTGGGGTAAGGAAGGCACAAACCTTGTGGGGGTGGTCAACCAATGACTGGTCCAGCTTAAGATCCATGCCACAAGAGGGGCTCATCCATGACACAGCCTACAGAACCAGAAACCAGAGGGTGCAGAGTCCAGAGACCTAAGGTAGAACCAAACACAACTAGAAAAAAAACAATGAAATGATTGTTAATGATACTCTACTATACTTGTAGACCTGAGCCAAGTATAATCATCGCTAGAGAGATTTCATCCAGAACCTGATGGAAGCAGATGCAGAGTCCCACATTCAAACATTAGGCAGCTCTTGGAACCTTCAGGAAGAGGGAGAGGAAAGATTGTGGGAGCAGGAAGGGTCAAGGACACCAAGAGAACACAGTCCAAAGAATCGACTAAGGAGGACTCATGGGCCTCACAGAAAATGCACTGACAATCAGGGAGGCTGAGGGAGGGTGTCTGGCGGAGGTTCTCTGTGTATATACTGTGGTTGTTTAGCTTCATCTTCTTATGGGGCTCCTAAAAATGTGATCGGGGCTATCTCTAACTCTTTCACCTAATCTTTGGACACTTTCCTCCTACCAGATTTGCCTTGTTCAGCTATGATATGAAGGTTTGTGGCCAGCCTTATTGTGACATCTTATGCCACATTTGATTGATATCCATGGAAGGCGGGTTTTGTTTTTGGTTTTTTGGGTTTTTTTTTTTCTAAAGGGAAAGAGAAGGACCAGATCTGGGGGAGAGGGGAGCGGAGTGAGGAGAAGGATTGGTAAAACAGGAGAGAGAGGAAACTGGGATTGGGATGCAAAATATGAAAGAAGACAGAATGAATGAGCAAAAGAATGAAATAGATAAAAACATGAATAACATCATTATCGCCTGCTTTAACTTACTTGCAAACATGGAGCAGCTCACATCAATAAAAAACACCACATTCTTCTCTACTGGCTGGAGGCCTCTGGGGGCAAAGTAATGAATAAAATAGCCACCATAGACCTGGATGAAAAGAAGGGGAGGCAAGAAGCATGGGGAGGGACAACCTGAATCAGCCCCCTCTCCCTCTCCTGCATGACACCCTGCTCTTTCCTTCCCAGGCCAGCACACTCTCCCTACTTGTGACTGTTGGCTCTGTGTTTATCTGCACACCAGAACGGAACCGATGCTCTGCAGACCTTCAGCCCGGGCCTTGCCCAGAGCAGCAGAGTGAAGAAGACAAGTTTGGGGCCCAGGCCTACAAGGGTCAGCATCTTTGGAATATGTGAGTTCCTGTCCATGAGGCAGCCTGACTTGCACAGGCTTGAGGGTCCCCGGGGACGTTTGTCTGGGCTCCAGGAACGGAAAGTATTGTTTTAACCTCCCTCCACAGAGTGAGCCGGGGGCCCAGCTCATTGCTGCCAAGGGCTGGGAGCTTGCAGGGCCTCCTTCTCCTCCTAAACTCTCCTTTCTGCTGTTGCTGGGCAGAGCAGAGAGGGGAGGAGGAAGCAGAGGCCAACAGAGCTGTGTGTGCAGAGGGGATTGGTTAGCACCAGGTGCAGATGCCTTGGCTGTCCTGCTGTGATTGGCTGTTGGTCCCCTGCCCCCACTCCCATCTTTCCCTCTGCAGAGCCTGAGGGCTGGGTCAGTGGAGGGAAGAGAAGGAGATGGGCCAGGAGGCCCCTCAGGACCAGTGTCCTCTCCAGCCAGGGAGGCCTAGGCTGCCTACAGCTTGAGGCCTAAGGAAGGCCTCTGGGCTGCCCGGGAAAGGCAGTGTTTGCTGCTGTGTGCTCTCAGTCACACACTGAGCTCCCTTCTTTTCCAGAGGAGAGAGGAATGGGAAGAGGAAATGCTTTTCCCTCCATCCCTGTCTCTGAGTTAATTCACATGGAATGGGAGGCCTGTCCCCACAATCCTTGCTGCTGTCCCATTTCCCCAAGGCTTCTATCAGTCACACGCCCTGTCCCTGCCAAGCCAAGAGCAGAAATCTTGAGGGCTCCGAGTACCTGGTATAGGTGGGGAAGCGAATGTGCCCACTAGTGTCTGACCCGATTCTAAACAGTTCTGTGACTAGCCTGTATCCTGGATAGAAGACTGTCCAGCAGCCTCCCACAGCCCACACAGTGAATCACGCCATGCTGTCAGCCCAGGAGAACTCAGAAGTGCAACAAATCACACAGGCTTGTACAAGCCACCTTGATTTCCAGAGGTGTTCATGTGCTCAAGAACGGGTTCATCCTGAAGAATTTGGTGTGTAAGTGTAAGGTCAGGCTTGCTGAAGCTGCTCTGAGTGCTAGGTGGGCACATTGTCTCTGAGTGACTTTGCTTCCTCCCGTCCATTACTGAGCCCACACAGGGACCGCAGACCATAAAGCCCTGCCCATTCCCCCGCTGTGTCCAGCTCACTGGCCACATGAAGAATTGGAAACCTCAGGTACCTCCTACTTGGAGGACCCAGTAAGACCTTTGCTGTCTCCACCAGCAGCTTCCACTGCTTTGTTCGTGGAGACCACACAGCACCAGACTCCCTTCCCATAGGATCTGAGAGTCAGCCTGGCCTTCTTGCCACGTGACCACCCACACTCCCTGCTTTGATCTGCTGCAAACAGTCCAGGGCTGCCTGGCCTCTTAACCTCAAACCAGCCATATTTACAGTGTAGACTTTTCACTCTCAGATTCCTTGTCTTAGTACATGCCTTCCTCACTGCCTCTTTGCAACAGTCACAACTGCCACGACTCTCCATCTGTGTCCTTGCCTTCAGATGGCATAGGCCGCCTTCTCCCACAGAACCCTCTGCCTTTCCCTTCACTCCAGGTGAGATCAATTCACTATTGCCACAGGACTTTCCATGTCAGCTCTTTTAGGAAGACCATCCTAACACCTCCTTGCCTGATACCACTCACAGGCTGCTTAGCACAGCACCTACAGTTTATGTGATCTCTGATGACAATGAGGATCTGTCTGGTTCACAACGAGTAACTACCTGGGGAGAGATTGGAAGCTGAGACTGATCCTTTCTGAGTTTCCAGGGGCACTGAGTTGGGCCCAGGGCCTGAGTAGTTTTGCCGGTGGATGTGTCAAGATTGGGAAGAAGGAGCAGGCTTGCTCCCAGCAATGTATGGGGTGGGGTAGAGGGAGAACTGTGTCTCACATATGGAGGAATGAAGATAGGAAGTGGGTTACCAGGGTCTAGGGTAGAGAAGCAGAAGCTGAACAGTAGAGGAGGTAGAGGGAGACACACTCAGGGTACCAGTGAGCCTGAGCAAATCAATGCTCCTGTGCCCTGTGGGACTGGCTCAGGAAGTTGTGGAGAAAGGGGTTTGGTGGCTTGGGGCCTTTCAGAGGGTGCTCTGTGTGAGGAGCATTGCACGGAGGCAGAAAAGCCCTCCTGGGAGCTGACTTCTCAGGCACTGGCTAACCTTATGAGCGAGCCTCGGGTCTTGGGTCAGAGCTGCTATGATCTCTTGGAGCGCAGAAGCTCCCTTCTCCTCTAGGCGTCTTCAGGCTCAGAGTTGACACACTTCCTGTGCAGGAAAGGGCCTCATGGTAGGGAACAAGGGTTCAGAAGCTAACCAGACAATAAGGTCAAGGACAAGCAGATAGGGTGAGACATACAGAAAGCATGTGGCCCAATTACTCAGCAAAACCTTGCTCTGCAAAGGATCTGCTTACTGACACAACTCGGTGGCTCTGTTCAGGCCCTGTTCCAAGTCCTCCAGTTCTGTGTCTCTAACTGTGTGGTGTGCGCATGGTTCCCAAGGAGGGAAGCCACATGCCTTGACCCCTGATGGTAGCTCTCTAATATCTCTAGGAACACACAGGGGGACATCTCCTACATCCTAGAGCATGGCTCTGGCCCCAGTGACCGTGTGTC
This sequence comes from Rattus norvegicus, assembly GCF_021556685.1. Taxonomy (NCBI): domain Eukaryota; kingdom Metazoa; phylum Chordata; class Mammalia; order Rodentia; family Muridae; genus Rattus; species Rattus norvegicus. The sequence continues at coordinate 26,921,942 of NC_141554.1, forward strand.
TAAGAACTCTGTAGTTCTAGAGTCCAAGTACCTGCACATCTCCAATGATGTCTTGCATGACCACATCATAGTGGACGGTGAAGTCGGCCATGATTCCTGAGTTGGAGAAAGCAGACTGCTCTTGCAGTGTTGGGGAGAAGGTGATGCGGACACAGGTCTCTTCCCTCTGTATCCTGGTGTATGAGGGCAAGTCACCCTCACCTGTATGGGCATTCAGGTGGCATGGAAGGCTCAGCAGAGAGAAAATTCATGGATGAGAACAGTAACAGAGGTAACATATGGGGAGGTTGAGACCTGGAACCCCTGGCACTCCAGGCTGCTTCTCTTGTCTAGCATGCCCTTCCTGCTGCCCCACTGACACTCTGTCACAAGCCCCTTGGTCTGCTCCTGCCCTACCCCATTCATCACACCCTGCCTACTAGACCCAGCCCTCCCTCAGCTACCAGCACCATGAGATAGAGGGTCAGTTCTTCACTCACAACCTCTCCCTGCCTCACTTCCCACCCCACCCAAGGCCTGTCTCTGCAGGACTCTCAGGCCCCCAGCTCCACAGGGAGCCACAGTCTCCTTCTCCTGAGACCAATGTAGTGAGTGGGTGGAGAGGACAGAGGCAGACACAGTGGCAGGGCTGGGCTCCTCTCTTCTCCTTCCTGCTGTGAGACAGGGCAGGCTAGCAGGGCTCTCCTCTGAAACTCCTCTGGGTTTCTTCTCTCTTCCCCCTGTCACTCAGAATGGTGCCTCCGAATGAGCCTCTTCCAGCCTCCTGAAACCATGGGCAACTTTTGGATCTGTGCATTTGCCCAACTGTCGTCAAGATCAACTCCTCTGGAATTTCAGTCCAAGACAAGTGTCCACTTAGAAAAGTCCCAGAGCCTCCCTTTCTCCAGAAAGTAGAGACTTGGGAATTCAGCTCCCTCCCCCTTCCTGCTCCAGCTGTCAGGAAGCTTAGGGGCAAACTGAGCCCCTTGCTCTGAGAGCCTGGTCACATACATTCCCTGGGCTTCCTTCCTTCCAGGCCTCTTTGTTTTGTTTTATCCCCACAGGACTACTTCTATCCTCTGTTTTAACCTTTAAGGAGAAGGGGGAGGGAGCTGCCATTTATAGCTTGGGACTCAAGCATGCAGGCTGCTAGATTCAGCTGCCCCCTGGGCCCAGGTCCCTCATAGTGCCCTGTGTGCCTGGGCCACTTCTTGACTTTCTGTGAGTTCTAGTCTCCATAGCCACAGCACAGGGGTGCCAGTGGCTCCTGGATAGTTGTGGGCTGTCCTAGGTATTCATTGTGTCCTTAAGGAAGCTCACCTTGAGCTTTGAGAATGTCAAAGGAAGGGAACTCTTACCACCACCACCACCAGGATTATTCATTAGGACGCTTCATGCCACGTGAAGGAAGAATGCTGTCCTGTCTTGCTGTGGGTCCCAGGGCATGAGGTGGCTGAGTAACAACGACCTCCATTGATTCATATTTTTGAGTGATTGTCCCATAGAAAGTGACACTCTTAGGAGTTTAGGCCCAGTTGGAATAGTAAGGCCTTCTTGGGTGATGTGTCACTGGGGGAAGGCTTTTAAAGCTCTGGTTCTCAATCTAGATCTAATGTGTCTTTCATTTCTGCCTCCTTCTGATCAAGGTGTAAAACTCTGAGCTCCTGCTTCATCACCATGTCTACCTGCACCCCACCATGCTTCCTGCTGTTGTGATGATGGACTCAACCTCTAAAACTGTACGCCAGCCCCAATGAAAAGATTTCCTTTATGAATTTGTTATAGCCTCTCTTCACAGCAATAGACACCCTGACTAAGCCATGGTATAACTTTTTTGAGAGAGTGATCTCCTGGGATGTATAAGGGCTGAGGCCTCAAGGGACTTCTTTCTCCTCTTTATAGAGTGGGAGAGCTGAGAATCAAGTCAGAGTGCACCTCTACATTTTCTCGCTGAAGCCAACTTACCCTTTTAGCTACATAGCCAGTTTGTCCGAAGTATCCTTTGTGACTACCTCCTGAGCATTGGGATTACAAATGGGTCATCATACCCATTAGGCTTTTTATGTGAGCGTTAAAGAGCCTATCTAGATCTCATACTTATACCGCAAACAACTTTATCTTCTGAGCTCTCTCCACAGCCCCTGGTTTGAAATACCCATTATTCTTCTTTGCACAACTCTCACTTAAGCAGCACCTTCTGTGTATCGGGGAGTGATCTTTGGTACTCTCCACGCACCATTTAAAGTAATTCTCAAAGCTCAGCAAGTGGATGCTGTTTGCATCTTGCAGGCAGTGTATGAAACCAGAGATGGACAGTGATGTATCTGAGGGCACCTGGTAACAAAGCTAATGAGATTAGTCTTTCCCTTATAGTTCCAGACAAGTTCTTCTGCCAATGCACATTGGCTGCTGACTCGTATCTATTACACAAATCTATGCCTTTGTGTGTTTGTGCAGATGTACCTAGCACACGCCAGCTTTGATTAACAACACCCTGTACACAGGAGAGCAGATGCCCTGCTTCTCTAGGTCCCTACAGCTCATGCTCTCTCCATCATACAGTTGTTCTTTTGAGAAGCAGTTTCCATTAGGTTGCAACTTGAAAATGACCTAACCAATTTCAAATGCCTAATGAGGGAATCCCCAAGTGACCGTGCACATAGACAGCATTTGCTATAGAGTTACCGGAGGCTCATGCTCTCTGCAACACCTCCCTGTGCCTTGCATTGCTTAGCTCAGCCCTACTTCAGAATGCCTGATAACCAGCTTCCAGGCGATACGGTAAGGAGCTGCAGGTTGAGCTGCTGCAGCCTGGCTTAGATGTGACCCTACTAGGACACACAGAGGAGCAATTCTTCTGGGGCAGGGGTCCTGCATCTGTTTGATCGCTTTATTTGGAAAGGCTCCTGTCATCCCTGCATTTTGGAGGATGTCAGAGGTAGAAGTGTTTGGAATTTAAAGCCAATCTAAGCTACATAGGGGTGTTTGAGGCCAGCCTGGACCATTTAAGACTGTCTCAAAAATGAACATAAAGTGAACAAAGAGCAACCTGGTCAGAAGCCTCAATTGATGGTAGTTGAGTCAGACTAGACGGCCAGAAAATGGGGAGAAAATTCGGAGAACTGAAAGTGATAAGCACCATTGGAGTAAAATACTTCAATGGCACACGTTATGTACCAGGCCTAGTTCTAATTGCTTTGCCCACAGATATTTTGAGTAGTGAGCCATGAACTCCCAGACCAGGCTGTGTGGGAATGTTTATGTCCTAATAACTCATCAGTGGCTTTCTTCAGACAACTGAGTACTGGCTCAATGAACTAGTGTACAAATTGCCCCAGAACAATAGATGCCGTGTATAATTTCCATATGGGTTGCCCTTCACATTTAACCTGTAGCTTAAAATAGTTTATCTAGTCATTATTCACCTTATGTTGGATTTTTAAAATAGAGTGCTCTTTATAAAGTGGTAATATGTCATGATGGGGATTGAAGCAAGAACCTTTTGCGTGGTAGACAAGCACTCTAGTACCGAGGTACAGTCTGTGCTTTTTGCTTATTATTTAAGCCACATTCTCAGTACTTTGCCCAGGCTGGCGGTGAACTCACTCTGTAAACCTGACAGACGTTCCTTGAACTTAAGAGTCCTCCATCCTCAGCCTCCTATGTAATAACTATATTGTACAATTACAGTCCAGTTGTGGAAAACAAATTTCAAGCGAAGGGAACAATTTGGACAAAAATATCAACAGGTGTTTTTGAGGGGGAACCTGTTCAAAGGGCTCTTCCTATTCCTAGACAAGAAGCTATATCCTATGATGTAGAATGATTTGGATTTAACTAATGTTATCCTAAGGGAAGGACTGGAAACTGAACTGTCCATTTGTTATAGTAATGGCTCATAAAGGTAACTCAGGCTGATAAGGGTACAGAAACGAGGTCTTCCATTGTTTTCTGTGCCATGGGGCAACCCCACTTGTCAGCAATTTTGTCTCCATGTCCTACCTGCCTTCAAGGCATGACACTTGGAAAAGAGCTAATGCCTAAGTTTCCCAAGAAGTGAGAAACCCCACAAACCCAGTGGCCTATGGAAGCCACACAGCAAGGGCAGAGTTCTTCATGACTGATTGACCCTCAACTCTGTCAATCACTTTAAACTCCAATTTTATACAAGGTCCACAGTCCCTGAGTTCTTTAGTACCTTCCACTATCTCTTAGCCCACATTTGTACAGAGGCAACACCTGACAATGAGGTAGCCTTTGACACAGTACCTACTAACCTACTTCCTAGGACTCCAAAGCTGACTCTACCTGCCTATCATGGGGACCACCCAGCTTCCTGATGAGACCATGAGCCCAAGTGGAAGGACCTGCTTCTAGTGAAGACATTCCCAGGAATAAAAGTAGGTCTGAATCGATGACCATAGTTATGAGTCATTCCTCTCTGACTGGAGTTTTTGTTTGTTGTTTGTTTCTTCTTCAATCATATTTCCCAAGCAATAAATATTGCTTTCATCATATATAGAGTGGAAGGGGTGGCCATTACAAGGGCTTTGTTGCTCATAAGACTTTCTCAGCAACTGGGACTCTGTTACCATAAGACTTACAGATGGTGAAGGATTCTTCCCAGAGTCCCCCGTTCACTGGCTTCTACCTAGCTAAACTACACTCTTCTTCCATGAGAAAATGTTTCTTTTGTTTCGGTCTCCCCAACCACTCAACTTTCTCTGTGCCTTTCGCCTACAAATTTCTCAAAAGGAGAGTTGAGCTTCTTCTGACACTACAATCCCCATGACTCTCCCACAAAGAAAGCCTAACTACCCAAAAGGAGAGCAATGCCTGACCTACTCCAGTGAGATGTGCCAATTCTCATTCTTAGAATCTAACCAAGGAGTGGAAACTTTGACAATTGTTTTTAAAATGTGACAGTCTACAAAAAAAGGCAATAAACTCAGAAATGGCAAATAGATTTAATATAGAGTGTCGACTTCAATTGATTGATAGCGGTTGCCTAGAGTGCTGCATTGAGTAAGTGTCTGAGAGTGCACCCTGGCTTGAGAAGAAGACGCTGTGATTAGCAATCTGGAAACACAAATAAAGGAAAATCAGTCAGTTGATATCTGGCAAACAGGTTACCATCTTTACACATGCCCCAGGCTTATCTTCAATCCAGGAGTCAGCTCCCCATCCCCCCCAAGACCCAGCCACCTCACTGCCCCCATGACAGATACCTGTATCTCACTTGTAGGAGAAACCACAGGCACCAGAGCTGCTACTGTTACTGGCCCCAGCTCCACTAAGGCCAGCGAAGAGCCCAAACGTGAGACTGGCAGTCAGACTGGGGTTGGTACTGAAGCCCCCACTGGCCCCAGCATTAGCACCAGAACCAGCAGTGCCACTGGTACTGACACTGGTACCAGCACTGGCACTGGCACCGGCACCAGTACCAGCACTGGCACCACTACTTTCTTGGGCTTTGGCTTTAGTTTCAGCTCCCGCCTGGATCCGGGCCTTTGCCCAGGGTCCAATATCAGCTTCATCCCAGTTGCAGGGCCCAGCAGCATTCTCAGAGCCAAGCCCAATGCCCATCTGAGCTCTAATCTCAGCCCTCGCCTTGGCTTCGGCAGCAGCCTCAGCCGCAGCCTTCAAATCTGCTTCCATTGCCTCTCGGTACTGAGCTGCCCATTCTTTGGGATCTTTCTTTTGCACCTGAAATGGAAATAATAACCCTTAGAAGGTTCACAATCAGAGAATTTAGCACCACTGTTTATAAGGTACCATACTACATGCTGTATGTCATGTAACTATACAGTTAGTACTACAAGTGATACTGCATCAACCATTGCAACCTTCCTTCAGCACTTAGCTAGCTCTGTGATTTGGATATATCACCCGACATCTTCTCTGAGGCTGCTTTTACATGGGCAGCACAACAATGCTGTATCGGTTGTAAAAATTAAATGATCAAGATACCATGCTTGTGACAGTTTATGACAACTCAGAAGTTTTAAAATGTCCAGATATGAACTTCAGCTCACTCTGAACATAGAATGCCCATCCCGGGGCACCCCATGACCTTCACATGCAAGCACAAATGGCTCTCCAATTACCTTACAGGCAAACTTGAGAACTTTCATCTTGCTGGTCTCGTAGTAAGAGCGTAGGCCCCAGAAGAACTCATACTCAGGAGGATTGCTATTGGGTACTCTAGCGTAGTCCAGGTACCTTTAAAGAAAAGAATCAAAGTCCATTTCCAGGGTCAGGTGTGGACCACTCATGAATGGACTAGTTTGGCTGTAGATGCATACTAAATGCTTTAGCCCTTCTCCAAAATGGAACTGTATCCTATTGGTCATGCCCAGAGGCCACATGGAAGAACTGGGGAGAAACGTGTGGGGCACTTGTTCACAGGGAGGACATGAGTCTTGTGCTCCTTGTTACATGGTGCCTGTTGGGTGTAAACAGAAGGGCCACTTTTAGAGTCCCTGCTCTGAGTACATCACACTGCAAGGATTTGGAAGGAGAACTGGCCAGGCTCTGGAAAGATCCACCGTTAAAAAAATGTCAAGGTTTTGTGGCACATGCCTTTAATTCCAGCTCTCAGGAGGCTGAAACAGGATGACCAGGAGTTAAAAGTCATCCCAAATGCACAAGTCAGTACCTGGCATTGTCCTAGGTTGCCTAAGGGTAGCACTGAAGACTATTTTGATGGAAAGAGTTTTTCGCTTTTTTTGAGACAATATTTCTTTGTGTAGCCTTGGCTGTCCTGGAACTCATTTTGTAAACCAAGCTGGCCTTAAACTCAGAAATCAACCTGCCTCTGCTTCCAAAGTGCTAGGATTAAAGGCCTGTGCCACCACCACTGGCAGAATGTAATTTTCATAAAGCACTACTTAGCAGAGTTAAAAGAATCATGTTCTAACCACAACTTTTCTTTTTTTTTTTTTTGTTCTTTTTTTTTTTTTTTCGGAGCTGGGGACCGAACCCAGGGCCTTGTGCTTCCTAGGTAAGCGCTCTACCACCGAGCTAAATCCCCAGCCCCTAACCACAACTTTTATTTGCTACCTGTGTAACCCAGAACAAACGACTTTTCACTTCATTTAGACTATTTCTACATATGTACATGACTCTTAATAACTGCTCCCTCAGAAAGTTGTTCTAAAACCACGTATGAAACAGAAATCTACGACTGCGCCCAGAATGAACCTGCCACTAGCATATATACATGTGCACATTCAGACCAAACACATGCTTGGGACACATCCATTATCAAAATAGACAGAATGTAAGGTAGACTCCAACAGCAGACAAAAGCACTTACTTCTGCTTCACAAACTCATCAGTAATGAGCTTCTTCACATCCCCAAAGAGTGAGTGATGTATCCTGACAATATAGAAAGCTCAAATAAACAAATAAATATAATCGGACCTGGTATACTTCCCAGATGCTGGCAGAGGCATTTAATTCCAAGATAGAAAAAAGATTTACAGCACAAAGAAAGCTCCGTGGAAGCTCAAGAGATGGTTGAGAGGGTGAGCAGAGACAAGAGCCATTTCCCCATCCACACGGGTCAGAATCTTGGGCCCATTACCCAGCCCAGAATCCCCACCCCCAGCTCCACCAGACCACCAGGCTGATGTAATCCTGGGACCGTCCTCTCTTGCCAAAAGACAACATGGACAGCAAGCGCTGAGAGAGCCCAATCATACCCAGGGCGCAGCCCCAACTTGCGCAGCACCTCCCAGATGACAGCTGCAAGAGGAGGCAAGAAGGAGACAAGGACAGAAAATGAGCATCTGGAATTCAGGCAACAGCTACCTATTCAACTGCATGCCCAGCCACTCACCCTCACTGGACCGATTTCCATTCATGAAGATGATGCTAAGAAGCACCATGAGGAGGCCCAGCTTAGGTGAGTCCTTGGTCCTAAGACAGAGAAAATTTACGTTCATGAGCCGTCACCTGTAGGGCAATTTGTTGGGCCAGCCTCTCCTACATTCTGCAGATAGAGAATTCAGCCTACTCTATGGTTCCAGCTATCTGTGACCCAAGGCAAGGTGCGTGTACTCTTGAGCCAAGCTCTACATGCACCAAAATGGGAAACCACATGCTACTCCTACCTAGGGTTAGAAGGACACGGAAGAATGCCTGTCAACCCAGGAACGTTAACACTCTGTCAATGGATGTCTTGTCTTTCTCTCCAAAGTCCCAAACACCCCTGAGAGTTCTCCATGGAACTCCAGTGACATTCCTGCTCTCAAGCATCGTAGTCCTCCCCAGGAATCCCTCCCTCCTTTGAGAGTCATCCTTCCACAGCCAGGCCAGCACTTGGTAGAAGACAGAAGTAACAACAGGCTGATTTCCTGGAGGCTTGCTGGAGAGAGAGCCCCCTGGCGGCAGTAATGCCCCGCCCCAGGCTCTGGAACCTTTCTCTCAGTCTAGCAAGGAAGGCTATTACCCACAGGGATCCAGCCATGTGCGGGAGCTGGAACAGGGGCGTTTAGGCCATTTAGGCCCTCTTTCCTGAGCTTCTAATAGGCCATGGAGAGAGGGATGGATGGATAGAAGCAGAAGCCCCTTCCCACCCTAGCACTTTCCCAGCTTACGTTCCCAGGATGCCTGCATCAGTTGGCTCTAAGGTACTGAGAAGAATATACAAGTGGTCATTCTTGTCAATTTCTTTCAGTTGGATTCCAAATACCTATGGATAGGAAGAAGAGCTTATCAAATCATAAAATTCAGCCTCCTGTGCATCCTGCAGTTCCTTTATAGCTATGGGTGTTCTCTCTCTCTCTCTCTCTCTCTCTCTCTCTCTCTCTCTCTCTGAAAGAAAGTAATAGACTACCGTATATAAAGTACATAGTTAGGTGTTATTGCACATATAACAAACACTGGGTGGTTATCTATAGCATCTTTTTAGTTGGTGGGAATTTAGGGAGACAGAGGGGTGAGCATCTGCAATGCATGAGATGGAGTATCCAGCAGCAGACAGAAGTTTGAACTAAGCTGCACAGCTTTAGTACTAGGTGTGTTTCCACCACTGACTTGCTGTGTGGTCAGTGGCCACCCCTCCCTGGCCACCATGTGCTCATCTCCACAGGGATGAGGACGTAGTAGGTCGCTGCTTCCCTCCACAAGGGTGATCATATACCTTTCTTCTGTTTAAAGCTTCCCCGGTGTGCCCATCCCCCAGGGCTGCCCCTTCACCTTCTCCAAGGAATAGCCTGCTCGTTCAATGATTTCAGGGTATACATCCGTATATTCTTTGATGATGTCCTTCAGCATATCTGCAAATGAGAGTGTTGCAAGCATCTGTGCTGTAGAGATAGCGGGTAACCCCGATGCCCAGTTAAGACACTCTGTTGCCCATGCCATGGGTGGCAAAACCAGGTTGGGGGGCTTTTCAATAGAGACCCTACTGTTGGGAGAACTTTGCGAGAAGGGGCGGGAGCAGGAGAATGAAGGCTGTCCCCAGCACATTTGTAAGAAGGCAAGAAGGCAGAGCCCAGGAGAGGGACAGTGTTTGTGGGACTCTACCTGAGCGCCTGATGGGAATCTTTGTCTGATCTTTAGCCAACAGGTACTTCACCAAATCATTTGCCTAGGTGAGAAAGAAATGGTGAAAAGCCAAAAACAAACAACAAAAAACAAACCACAGCACACTCCAAAGCACAACAGAGAAGATATCAGGCAGGGCAATGGAAAAGGTGACCTGTCAAGGATGGAGTTCATACCCTTCCTTGTAAAAGGGCCACATCTCTGGGTGGGGGTGCTTCGGGTTCCTGGGATGACTGCAGCTTGGCAGCTCTTCTTCGGGCCTTGCCTCTCCGAGCTCTAGGTGACCTCAGGGAGAGCAAAGCTCTCCGAGCCCAGGCAGCCAACCGAGTCCTTGATGCCCTGCGGGCCCAGAACGCTATGGGTCCCCTTGAAGCTCTACGGGCCATGGAGGCCATTAGGGCCTTTGAGACCCTCCGACCACCTGTGGTTTCTGAAGTCTGACTCTGATCACTGTTGCCGTCCTCTTCCCCTTCCAGGTGTTTCCCCTGCATCAAAAGAGGGGAAGGTGGAGATCAGCAAGTGGTACAGATGGCTCTTTCTCCTAACTCAGTCTCTTCTGGAAAGTACCCCCAACCCTGTCTCTTCTGGGATACATCCCCCCAACCCTGCCCTTGTCATTAGAGTCTTCCTCACTGGACACTAGCCATCCTGAGTCATGGGCTTATCACTGACTACCAGTTGGGAATTTCCTCCCTGAGTGGATCAGGAACAAGTCAGAAATAAGGCCTGAGGCTTTTCGTCTTCCCACGTCCACCACTGACTCTGCTTCTAGCACCGTAGACTAGTCAGTCCTCTTTTTGGACATCAGGTTCCTGCTCAACAGAATGACACCATCGGAGTTAGTTTCAGATATGAGACTACACATGTGAATATGCCCACCTCAAGGCCTACAGTGTACAGCTACTCTGTAAATATAAAAACTGTGTTCCAGTCAGCCTGCAGCTATGCATATTCCTGCCTCATCTCCCCACCAGCCTGTGAGCTCTGTGGATACAAGAACTGTGACACACTCCTCTTAGTGTTCCCTGTGTCTTTCAGGAACACAGGAATCATTTTAATGTTGGCAGACAAATGAGCAAGATGAATGTGGAGAAGCAAGGACAGTTATGGCTGAGATCTTACCTTTTCGGTATTCTTGGCTTTGACCTTGGGCCGAGTATCCTGATTCTCCTGAACTTGGACAGCTGCACCCTCAGGCTCTGGTTCATCTGCCCCAGACTGAGAGGCAGGAGCCTCGGTCTCCGGAGTCTTTGTATTGACCTTAGAATCGGTAACAGAACTGACCGTTTTGGTCTGGGTTGCAGGTATTGTCATAGCCTGCAGGTCAGCCTTCTGTGTCTTGGTGTCAGCTGCTGGACTCTTGTTTTCAGCTGCCAGAACCTGGGTCTCACTCAGCTGTGTGGTAGGTGAGGCCTGGGTGGCAGCTGCCTCCGAAGCCTCTGGGGCCTTTGAGACCTCTGTCGCCTTTGGGTTCCCAGAGGCTTTGGGGACCTTTGCAGCTTCTGAGACCTCTGGTGCCTTTTCAGCCTTTGGTGTCTCTGAGACCTCCAAGTTCTGGGTCACAGTCAACAGGTCCTGCATCATGGAGCCGCTGTCCTTTTCTGAAGCTTTGCCCTGCAAGGGAAAGCAAAGAAGTTTACTGACCTTCTTCCCACCCTCAACAAGGCAAATGGTCCCAAAATTCCGAGGCTACACTTCTCTGACTAGCAAAGACTCTTACCTGCGGTGTGCTCCGACCACCCTAGCCTAAACAGGCCTCCCTTCTCTGAGTTACAAAGTAATGACAGAACAAGGGCCCGCCCACCCTCTCTCCCTTCCCTCTGGCCTACCCTCCACTGGGGAGAGGGGATGCACCCAGACAAAGAAGTGGGTGGAGAATGACAAGGATGGGAGGAGAAGCTCCAAGGATTTAGGGCAGCAAAAGGGGCTGGAAAAGCAAAGCAACAAGAAAAGGGTGGGGGGGATCGGTCTTACCTGAGAGCGAGCTGGATCTGCACCACTCTCACTTGTGTCAGACATGTCTCAAGTTCACCTGGCAAAGCTGAGTTCAAAGAGAAGGCCTGGGTCAAGTGGAGAGCCCGCTGAACGTTGTATCCCTTGTTCTGCCTAGAAGCTGAGCCTCACCTTCTTTAGGGCCCCAAAGCCCAGCCCCTCCCCGAGCCCCAACCAGTAGGTGCTCAGATACAGAAATTCTGTCTCTAGGTCTCAGTTCTCTGCAGCCGCACCCTCCCCTCCTCCAGGAAGATGTGCCAGCGCGGCAGCTCTGAGGACCCCGCCCCCTTTTCCCAGCGCACCCCCCCCCCAGCCGCAGGCCTGGAGTGCGCATGCGCGTCTTCTGCAGCGCCCTTTCAACCCCGCCTGCTTTCCCAGTACAAACCCGTTCTTTGAAGTCCACCGTGCACATGCGCATTGAGCAGCTGGCCCTGTCTCTCTGCAAGCCCTACTCAACACGCCCCTTTCTAGCTATACATACAGCGCATGCGCAATGGCCATGGTCTCAGTCCAGCACCCAGCTCCTACACACGCCCCTCTCCAGGTCCGCAATGCTGTTCAGCCCCGCCCCCTCCCCAACAAGTCTTCCCTCCTTCCAAATTGTCGCAGTGTCTGGTGGTCCTAGCCCCTCCCCTACTCACATCCACCCTATCAATTTCACAGAGTCTCTAGGTCCCGCCCTTTATCCTAACACGCCCCCCTCCAAACGGTAAAACCCAAATTGGTTTGGCTCCTTCCCTGTAACACCCCCTCCTCAACTCAGGATAGAACTAGTGATTCCAACTTAGGCCCAGTCAAACGGGGTCCAGTCCCCTCCCTTCCTAGCTGGATGGATTCGGTAAGATTTGGCTCTTAAGGCAGGTTTTCTCCAACTCCAAGAGGGTGGGGCCGACCCCTAGCAGGCTCTCATCCAAAGCTGGGGCCCATGACTTACCTCGTCCTCCTGCAATTCCTGAGTGTGTCCACTCTCTCCAAGCCCCTCCGAAACTCAGATACTGCCCTCCCCACTAAAGGCCGGAAGTGGTCCCGCCCCTTTCCGCCTCCCTAGGGGGCCTCCGTCCCAGCCCGTCTGCCCCTCCCCCCTCAACACTCCTTATTTCCCCCCTCCCTATTCCCTCTGCCTGACTCCAGACTCCCTATTTCCCATCGCATTTCCTACTTACTCTACAAAAATCTCTTCCCATTCCTTACATCCTTCTCTGTACTACCTATGCACACCCCCCTCCCCAGTGTCCCTTAACCCTTCTCTGCATCCCCTATTCTCGTCCCTGGATCTCGCCTTACCCTTCTTATTCCCCCATATTCTTCCTTCTTCAAACATGCACAGTTCCCCCTTTCCTCCCCTCCACCTCTGCCAGTCTCTGCTGTCCAGTGCATATACAGCTTGCTACTTTCTTGGTCGACTTCATTCCCACACCGCATTAAATGCAGCACCTCTGCTCCAGCTACAGTGGTCAAATAAGAATTGCCCACCTGCCCAGCTATGGGTTTCAGGTAGTTAGAACCACTGTCTGCTCACCAGGAAAGCCCAATCTTGTTCCCTCACCTTGTCCTCCAGTGAGTCTGGGATGCGTGTGCCTGCTCCTCAGTCCCTCTCGAAGTCTCAGCCTCCTGGACTAGAGCTGCAGACAGCCCAGCCCAGCCCAGCCCCTTTCCGCAGCCCCCTACCCCCGCCCCTTCCTCGGGGGTGGGGCAATGGGGCCCTGCTCAATGCTGTCTGACGCCAAAGCCCATGTTTATGCCTCTGTACCAGGTTCGGTCTGAAGCCCTTCCAACCCAAACTGCCCCAAGAAAACGATTCATTCATTGAAATTATTTATTTTATATCATTATTTTTCTTACTACAAAAGTTGTCATGTGAAAACCAGAAAAAGAGCAAAAATATGTAACAGAATATGAACGGCTATCTTTAATCTCCTTCTGCAGACATACTCATAATATTGAATATTTTGACAGACATTCCTCCATATTTTTTTAATTCATAGTCTGATTATTTGGGCTTTCTCCCTACACAGGCTACTGTTCTGTAACTGCTTTTTTCAAGTTATATATTCAAACCTCTTTCCCTTAGTGTATATTTTCTTAGTAATGTATAATGTTTTCTTGTAGAGATGTCCCATAGTTGATTTATTTAGTTCAGCTGCATGTACCTTCTGCATGTTTCTCCTTTTTCAAACTATTACAAACAGTGCTACAAGGACATCCTGGTGTCTATATTGGACTGTTGTTTTATAATGTTTTGCTGATTCAAATCATTTGAAAGACTACCATTTTCAGAGTAAGTTAACTGTACAAAGTAATGACTTTTATGGCATTTACAAATTCACCCTCATTAACATTTCTCACTAGTTTGAAATGGCACTTCTGTTACCTCATACATTCACATAAATAATTGGGTGTCTTCGAGAGAACAAGATAAAATGTAAAGACAAAGAGAAGTAGACAAAATATCATTAGCAACAGAGCATGTGAATGCAGACCCAGAAAAAGCTTATTATAAACTATATTTCATAGAAACTATAGAAATGAAATTCAAGATCTTTCTTATACACAAATACAATCTGCTCCATGAGGTCACCTTTCCCCTTATTGAACAAATGAAAGATAACGAATCCCTATGCTCTATGGACAATTTGATTCACACACATTTTCATATAGCATCATGGCGGGTTTATATATTCGTTTCATTTTCTGTGAACTGTTACTTCCCCCAAGTTTGTAATGTCACCCTACCACTTTCTTATCTCCTAGGCTCTGTCTGCTGACCATTAGAGTAGTCTCTCATTTTCTTCCAATTCTGGTACCCCAAATTCCTATCCTTTCCAACTTATGACAAACTTTCAATACCAAGATAATAAAGTTCTCAAACCTGAGGGTCCTGAGGGTCTATGAAAGCACCCTACAGCTGGTCACCACATAGATGTTGTAGGTGTGTCTTTTAGAAGGTCTTAGATGTTGTATGGGGATTAAGTGTCTTCTTGGAACTAGAGAGCATAGCTATGACCTTGGTAGTCATCCAAACAAGCAGTGCTTGTGGTTTGGCCTAGAGTGTTAGCAGGGGAGATAGTGAGGAGATTGGCGGGGGGGCGGGGTGGACTGCTAGGACTTAATGAGTAATTAGATTGTGGAGGGATAGATTGGAAGAAAGAACATAGTCAAATATTGACATCTTTATTTAACAGAGAATGCAGATAGTGACTCTTTCACTGAGTCATGGAATAATGGAGTTAAAAAGAAATGAACGTTGATTTTATAATGGAGTTAAAAAAGAAACGAATGTTGATTTTATGACACCAGTGGTACATCCAGGTAGAAATGTCATATTGGCAGTTGAATAAGCATGTCTGAGAATCAAGAAAAAGGTCCGAGTTGAGGGTATCAATGTAGAAATTGGCACTTAATAAATGGGTCTTTAGTTCAAAGAAAGTACACCCAGGGGGAAGGAGAGCACCATACTGGAAGATACTGGAATCCCTGGGGGGATCATGCCTGGAGACCAGCAACAGGTATGGAGGAAATAAAAGAAAAGACACTATAAGGGGTGACCAAAGGAAAAACAGGAGAAAATATATGTTTTAAAGCGGTGGTTCTCAACTTGTCAGTTGCAACCCATTTGGGTCACATAGCAGTATCCTGAATATCAGACATAGTGTCTAGTATGCATGAGGCCCTGGGTTTGATCTCTATCACTGGTTTAAAGGAACACACATACTGCTGGTTTTTTTAAATAGCTGGACATGGTGGCAAACGCTGATAATCCCAGCATTTAGGGGCTAAGAGAGCAGTGTTTGCTAGTCTGGGCTATATATGGGGAGAGGAAGAAAAGGAGAAGAGAAGGAAGGAGAAGAGAGGGGGCAGGAATAAATGCGTTTATAATGTTAAATATTGCTAACACTGAGAAAAGCAACATGGAGAAATAAGTCTGGGCATGTTCACAGGTAAATCTCTGGTGAGCAAGGAAGGAAAAGCTTCAGGGCAGACATTTGCAGTCAGCTACTAATGACATAACCTAATATATATTCTATTTTTTTTTTAGTAATAAAACATCTTATTTTTAGGATACATAAACTCTGACACTAGATAAAGGCCAGGAAGACTTTAGTTAAACTTTAGGGTAGTAGCATAGTAAAAGGAAAGAACCTAATTCCTGACAACTTTGCGAATGGACAGCCTGCCTCTGGATTTCTTTTAATGAGATACATTTATGTCTCATTCGGCCATTGTATTTTGGAGTCTACACTGTGCACCAGTTCCCTGGCAGTTCTCAGTGTCATATTGGCATTCATGACAGTGAGTGGATTTCAAGAAACACATATCCCTACTTGCCAGGCCTTTTCTTCTGAAAATTATATATACTTGCCCATATAGCACTTAAACAACACACTTCACTACCAGTCGATGCTTTCTCTCACCTACGCACGTCTTCCCGTGGAATTGCTTCCCATGTGCTACAATTTCCAACATTTAGAGTTCCAATGTTGACTCACTTGTGGTCTCTGGAGGAACAGAATTAGAACCTTGCATATTATCAAATTTAATGAAGTAAACTCAATCCAGCCCAATCATCAGCAGGGCAATGCCCTTCCTCACTTTTACTTCCTTCCTAACACAATGGCATAAATATCCTTATCTTAGGACCTAGAGATTAGAGAAGAGAAGCAACCTTATCTGATAAGAAAAACAAATTAGTTCAAAAATCTTTACCTTTCCACTAAAGAAAATTTCTTCCATTTTCTTCTTGTGAATGGTAGAATATTTTGATCAGCATTAATTTACAGAATCAGAAGAGTCCAAGTCATTATATCAAAGGCCTGTTTGCAAAACCATAGACAACCAGAAAAACAAAAAACAAAAAGCAAGATTATGGTCTGCGGGCACATGCTCTTGCCATAGAACCTGATAGTCTGATTTTGAGCCCAGAGTCCCATATGGTGGAAAGGGAGACTTGGTTCTAGAAAGTTGTCTTCTGACTTCCACATGCGCACAATGCATGTGCGAGCGCGCACACACACACAAACACATACGCATGCATGTATGCACACAAACACACAATGTGTAATCAAATGTTTTAAAAGAAAAGAGAAAGTACCTGAGATTACATAGGTCACACATACCAGCTTAGGGAAAACATGAGAAACTAAATTACCTTCAGATGTTTCAATTAAGGAAATAAAGAATCCTAGCTAAATATTGCTTAGCATAGAACACCTGGATGAAACTGACTTATGCAGAAATAATGATATTACAGACCCCTGAATCTGAAGGAGGGGGTTCAGAATATCCCTCCCACCAATCCTGCATAGCAAAATGTTCTTCCCCTAAACTATAACAGAACTGATGTTTCTGAATTTGGGGAAATTCAGAGACAGTGCTGGAAAGAGTGGCAAAAAAAAAAATCCTTCCAGAGCTACTTATCATTCCTTTTGTCACCGAAGCTGCACAGCATAGCAGGCTGTGAATTGCTCATCAGACTTTCTCCTTCAGATACCACAGCCGTTCTCAGTACTGGGGAAAGTCCCATGCCTCATGCTTGGTGGGACTTTTCTGCCCTCTACTCTCACTGCCAGCTAACTCCTTTCCATTTCAAAGTCTCTCCCTCTCCCATCTCCCTCTCTCTTCCTCTCCCTCTCTCCTCTCCTCCTTCCCCCTCTCCTTCCTCTTCCTCTCCTTCTCCCTCTTCCTCTCCTCCCTATTCCTTCCCTCTCGCCCCCTCTCCCTCTCTCCCTCTCCCTCTCCCTCTCTCCCTCTCTCCCTCTCCCTCTCTCTCCCACCTCCCTCTCGTTCTCCCTTTCCCTCTCCTCTTTTCCCTCTCCCTCTCCTCCTTCTCCTTCTCCCTCTCCCTCTCCTTTTCCTTCTCCCCTCTCTCCCCCACCTCCTGCCTCCTATGTAGACCTAGCTTTCCTAAAATTACCAAGTAGACTAGACTGATCTTCAACTCAGACAGCTCTTCCTGTCTCTACTTCTGGAGTGCTTGAATTAAAGGCAGCACCACTGTTTTAAGGCAATTTAAAGGGAAAGGTAGAGGTACCTTTTGTTAAATAAAAGGTAGATTCCCCATATACTCATATCTACCTGTGGACTAATACCACTTCTTCCAGATTTTTTTGTACAAAGAGGCTTCCTAAAATCAAGCTTCTGAGAAGGGAGTGGGCCATCTGAAAGAAAATGAATGAAGTCCAGGTATGCAATAGGCACCATCACAAAGGTGGCCCATGGTCATAAAAGGCTTAGATATGAGCAACTCATTTTCAAGCCCTCTTTTGGCTACAGGGGGCCAATTCTTTACTCCCCAGTAAACTTTCCAAAACATATAAAGACTTAAGTTTCTACATATTGTTAGAGAGAACAACATTAGGGAGTAAGCAAGATAACTTACCAGAGGCAAGCTTTCATCTAATGGGTGTCTAGTACAGAATGGATTTGAGCCCAGGTCAATGGATGTCAAGTACCAGAGTTTTAACCACTATACTACATTGCCTACGAGGTGTTAGGTCCCATATGCTCTCCAAGTGCTGTATTTTGATTTGGATGTTGTTTCACTCCCAAGGGTTCATGTGCTGAAAGCTTGGGAATTGGTGGAGTGGTCTGAATTGGTGGAATCTTTGAGAGTTGGGGCCAAGTGGAATGTGACCAGGTCACCAGGCTAATCACTGTTGGGAGAGATTAATGTCATTCTCTTGGGACTTGGGTTAGTTTTTCTCTAGTTGGGAATTGTCATTAAAAGACTCACAGCTCACAGTTTGCTCTCTCCTTGTTTGTGCTTCCACCATGATGCTGTTTGTCTTGTTGAGATTCAGCCAAGACTGCAGGAAGTGGGACCAACTGATCTTAGTCTTTGAACATGCAGCCTCAGGCACTTTGCTATAGCAATGGAAAGCAAAATAAAACACCAGCCCTCTGCCTAACTGTGTTAAGGACATCACGGTCTGATTTTCATCTGTGAAGACAAATCTAACTGGATATCCCCAGTTAGAAAGTATCATAAGACATACATTTTGAGCTAGGTGGGATAAACCTTCAAGCGCGGTGCTCCGGGCAGAGGCAGGATGATTGCCCCGCATTCCAGGCTATCCTTGCTTACATAGTGAGTTCTGGGCCAGCCAAGGGCTACAGTGTAAGACTCCAGTTCATGGAAAAGGTAATTTTATTTCATTTGTGAGACCAAAATAATGTTTTAAATATTATATTTTTTTATTAAATTCTTAAGTGTACATGGTAACAACTTAAACAAAAGAATATAAAAATGGTTCTGTGCCTCAACCCTCCACATCTCCATTCTATACTTCTGAATCTTCCTTTTGAAATTTAAATTGTTTTTACCTTTTTATGGAAGCATATATTGTATTATTGACCGTATACCCGCCCTTTATCCCCTTTCCCTTTATCTGTCTTTGTCACCCTAGGCAGTCACTTCTGCCTTTATATACATGACTTTATGTATCTAATAACCACAAACAAGAGAAAACATATATGTCTTTCTGAGAGGAGTGTTATTTGTTTAATAATGTTATCACCTCCAGTTGGATCTATTTTCCTGCAAACAATGTAACTTGGTTCTCAAAGCCACCTTTTCATTTTCACATCCACCAATGGGTCTCTCTACAAGTCTTGATAACAGGATATGATTCTTCTTAGTTTATAAAATTTAGACAATATCCTATTAACTCCCCAAAATGACAATGACGATGTTCTTCATGAACAGAGCTTCCTTGCTTTTTCTCCCCACTCCCCTGCAATGTCTAGCATCAATCCTTTTTCTGTTATTACTTAATTTGGAGCCTGAAAATATGTATTTTCCCCATTATTTTCTACCTCTACTCCCTATTTTGTCCTTTTTGGACAATGATGTCAACTGCATGCCTTTTATTTTAGTTTTACAATATTTTATGTTTGGCATTATAATATAATTACATCTTTCCCCCTCCTTTTCCTTCCCCAATCCCTCCCAAGTTCTGTTCCCTTGCTTTCTATCAGTTAAATGGCCTCTTTTTTAAAATTGTGATTACATATATGCATGTGTATGTACATACATATCTCTAAATACATAAATATAACCTACTTAGTCATATTTATATTTTTTAGGAATGACATTGGTATGGAATAGCAAATCATTGTGGTCTTCCTTGGACAAGACTATTTCCCCTACTCTCAACTTTCCTTAGCTGCCTATAGGTCTTTGTCTAAGTGTAAGACCTCATGACCTTTCCATCTTCTATGTTAGCATATCTATTGGGATCTTCCTTACTCAGATCATGTTTTCAGCAGCCATGTTGCTGAGAGACTTTATGGGTCTAGCTTCTCTGACATTTCTAGGAGATACAATTTCACACCTTTTCCACTGGGTCTTACACTCTGGTCCCTCTTCTGCAATGACCTTTGAGCCTTAGATGGAGGAGCTGTGTTGAAGGTGTGTCGGTTGGGATTAGGCTCCACATCTCTGCATTTTGATTGGTTGTGATTCTCTGTAATGATCTTTCCCTCTGTTGCAAGGAGAAGTTTCCTTGAGGAGGGATGAGAACTACACTTACCTGGGAGTATAAGTACCAGAAGGCACAGTGCAAGCTTCAAAAGGAGAGAAAGAGCCAATAGTACTACACAGCCATGATGTCTATGAACATAAAATGCTCAGTTAGCATGATGCACTAACCCCGAAGGTGCATGAATACTTTGACAGTAACCAACAGCTCTCTGAGGAAATCATGCCTGATACTGGAAACCTAACCAACTACCAGGGTCTAGTGGAGTCCTGGATCTTACAGGAGAACCTACAACTACCACTTTACTAAGCCAGCATTATCCCTAACTGCCTGCCTTTAAAAACAAAGCTATTAGCCACACACTACCCATCAATGCCCTACATTATCTCTTTGATCTTTCCTTTTACGTTATTCATATTATTGACATTTACATTCTGTTCTGAAGTATTTACGAGGTCTTCCTCTCTTTGTCTTTCCAGGGTAGCTCTTAAACCCAAAAACCAATAAACAGTATTTACATTGTCTTGACTATGTAAATATTTTTTTCCAAAATCCAGCTAAGTAATGAGCCAAGAATATACTTCCTTCTTTACAATGTCCAATGTCACAAACCTTGGGCCTCTTAAAGGAGTTTTTTTTCTAGAATGAAGGTTGTGCATTGTTTTATATTTGAGCTACAAATTTCTTGCAAATATAAAGACTTGGTAACACATTTTATTTTTCTACAAGTTATATAACTTTATTATAACCACCCTTTCAAAGAATATTTATCGAGAGTCTGCTAGGTACTAGATGCTGTTCTGGGAGCTGAAGACACAATAGCAGGGAAGACAGCGATCAATGCCTGTTTCTCATGGAGCTGATTCTAGTAAACAGAAGAGAGAAAACAACCAGATCACGAAATAAAATCTGTAACAACTTAAATCAAGTGCTATGGAGAAAACAAATGCCAGGTGGAATAGTGCATTCCTTAACTCCAGTATTCAGGGATCTAGGGAAGGAAGATCTGGAGTTGGAGGCCAGTCTGAGTTACACAATAAAACTGTTGCATATAAACGAGGAGCAGGGGGATGAGGAAGAACTCAAAAAAAGATTAAAAATAAAAAGGGGGGGAAATAGAGAAATTAGAGAGTGCCTGTGAAAAAAAGTTAATTCCCACTTTAAATAGATTGATCAAGAAATAACTCACTGGAATTGCCAAATGTGAATGAATGCTTGCATAGGCGAGGGAGTTAGGTAGATCTCTGGGAATGATCTTTCAAACAAAAAAAAGGTCAATGCAAAAGCCTATTCATGACATCTTTTTCCATCCCTGGCACTTTAGAAGAACATGAAGTTCAGGGTTGCTAAAGTAATAGCGGGAGAAGGAGAGAGAATGAACAGGCTGTGTGGTGAGAATGGTAACAAGGGCTTACCTCACTAGCTCCTCTCATATAAGGCTCTGGAAGTGAACCATGGAGGGTTCTATTTTAGCAAGAGAGAAGGAAGAATGTGGCTTGAATTTTAAAGGGACCTGATGGAGGGCAGAAAGGAGGGTGATAACATGGAAGAGTGCTAGTGACTAAATGGAGTCAGTTCTCAGCAGTCACCATTCTGCCGCCTGCTCTAGAGATCTTTAGCGGTAGGAAATTGACTTCTGGTATATTTTTAGTTTGGTTTTGGGAGACAAGGTCTCACTATGTAACTCTGGGTGGCTTGACACACTATATAGACCAGCCTGGCTTCTGACTTGCAGCAATCCTCCTGCCCAAGCCTTGCCAGTGCTGGGATGGCCATTATGCTCAGCTCCTGTTACATTTAAAAGGTTTTTCCATACAATATATTCTGATCATACTCTTTCTCTTCCCCAAACTCCTCCCAGATCCCTATCCTGCTACCCACCCACCCAACTTCATGCTTCTCCGTTCTCTCTCTCTCTCTCTCTCTCTCTCTCTCTCTCTCTCTCTCTCTCTCTCTCTCTCTCTCCTCTCTCTCTTCTCTCTCTCTCTCTCTCTCTCTCTCTTTCTCTCTCTCTCTCTCTCCCCTCTCTCTCCCCCCTCCTTCCCTCCTTCCCTCCCTTACAAAACCAAGAAAAACAACAAAAATTTTAAAAACAAACAAAAATCAAAGCAAATCATATCTCCTTTTTCTATGTGTTGAGTCTGCTGTGTTGGTCTGTAACTTTTACATTTTTGTTTCCTATTGCCTAGTTGTCTTGTTTCCCCCTTACATTCTGAGAGAGTCTTCTCTATGTCCTGATCTCTTTTAACATGTTTATTTCCAGCAACTTCTTTTACATTTCTGAGGTGTCTTCCTTTCTCTTGGTTGTCCCCACTGTGTAGCGTCTCCGTCTGTCTTACACATGTCTTTTTCTTGAAGCACTGACAATCGCCATTTTTCTCCTGAAGTAAAGTTATCTTTTGTTACTCAAATCCCCAACTTGCTCTGGGTTCATTTGTTTTATTTGTGTGCTTGAGATTCCATGGTACAGGCTTTCTTAATTTGCTTGAGGAGCCTTGGTTATCTGTCCTTAAGCTTCTCTGAAGATATAATTCTACCCTATGAGGAAATCTCTTCCTCTTCCTCTTCCTCTTCCTCTTCCTCTTCCTCTTCCTCCTCCTCCTCTTCCTCCTCCTTCTCTTCCTCCTCCTTCTTCGCATTCTCCTTATCCACCACCTCCTCCTCCTTCTATAAGTCTCACATAAACCTTAAATTCCCTATATTGCTGACAACCTTGAACTCTTGAGTGCCAAGAGTACAGACAAGCTACACCACATCCCATTTACACAATGCTTGCTGAACCCAGGGCTTTTTAGGCAGGCATTCTACCAACTGAGTTCCATCCCTAGCACCTGCACCTCCACTGTGGACGCTGCAGTGGGAAGCTTTGAGTGGACCTGGAGTAGCTGGCAACTATTAGGATTTGGGACCCTCCCCGCAGAGGCCAGAATGAGACTTTGTTGCACAATAATGAATGTCACAGGGCAAATCCAGGTATCTTTGCTGTCTTTATGCCAATTTATAAAGTCATCAGAGGAGTTGAGATAAAGGTTCTGATGAGCACTAATGGCCTCTGTGTAGGTATACTCTTCAATCTACCCTCCACAGGACCTTCAGACATTGGGCTCAAAGCACCTCAGTTCTTCATCTTTCTGTCCCTTTCACATCTATAGTAGGACAGGAGATTCCCCATGCTCTTTTACTGTTGTTTTTGAGGCAGGATCTCACTGTATAGGTCAACTTGGCATGGAGCTCACCATGCACCATAGGCTGCCATCAGATTCCTTCTGCACCAGTCTCCCAAGTACTGGGTTTATATTATACTTCATCCTCCTCAAAGGGGGGAACAAAAATACTCATAGGAGGGGATATGGACACAAAGTGTGGAGCAGAGACTGAAGGAAAGGCCATTCAGAGCCTGCCCCACCAGGGGATCCAGCCCATGTATATACAGTGACCAAAACTAGATAAGATGGATGAAGCTAAGAAGTGCATGTTGACAGGAACCGGATATAGATCTCTACTGAGAGACACAGCCAGAGCATGTCAAATACAGAGGTCAATGCTGGCAGCAAGCCACTGAACTGAGAACGGGACCCCCGTTGGAGGAATTAGAGAAAGGATTGAAAGAGCTGAAGGAGCTTGCAATCCCATAAGAACAACAATGGCAACCAACCAGAGCTTCCAGGGACTAAACCACTACCCAAAGACTATACATGGACTGACCCATGACTTCAGCTGCATATGTAGCCTTGCTGGGCACCAATGGGAGGAGAAGCCCTTGGTCTTGCCAAGGTTGGTTCCCAGTATGGGAATGTTGGGGGGGCGGGAAGGGGGGTTGTTGGGGGTGAACACCCTTACAGAAGAAGGGGAAGGGGATGGGGTAGGGAGCGTATGGCCGGGAAACTGGGAAAGGGGATAACATTTGAGATGTAAATAAAAATATCCAAAAATAAATAAATGTGCAGCACTATGCCTTACTGCCACACTTGGATTTTTGCGATATGTCATCCTGGCATGTAATTATTGAATATTTACCAGATGTCGTAAATTCCAAAATTACAGGTTCAGTGTTAATCTTTTTATGAAATTTTATCTTCATTTCACAGATGAGAGAACTGAGGCTGTAGAGTCATGAGTCTCCTCACTGAATATTCCACATCCAATAAGCTGCAGAACTGCAATTCAAACCCAGATGTTCTCAGTCCCATGGCTATATTTTAAATGACTGAACTGTACTCCTTTTCATCTCTGCCATAGCTCACCTTGACCTCTGATTATACTTTAGATTGGAAATCTCATGTCCGTGGGATCTCTGCATTGTTATAGGTCCCCCCTCCCCGTGTCAAGACTGAAGTCAGCAACAGAAAAGATTGACATTGGGTACTCGCCTCTCCAACCCTTTTTTAAGTCTGCTACCTTTTTAAGATGATCGGTGCTGAGTGACCTTTCTCTGGCTCCAGTTATTGAGCTTCAGTGGATGTTTATAGGAAAGAAAAACCCCACCCTGAGCCAACATAGCAAACAGACAGACCCAGCACTCTGCTATGTTTAGTTTCCATTCAGCTTACAGCTGGATGAAGGGGGGAAAGGAGGCACAGAACTGGCCCGTCTCCAGGCAAGATGCCAGCCTTAGCTCTTGGACAATCCTGGTTTGTGTAGGCCTCAATGCCACATTCAGAGACTTCCACACCCGTCAGCATGGTCCCTCCCTCTCAAGAGAAGGGATACCTGGAAGTTTAAAAGAGAGAAGCCTTGCAGATCAGGGTCAGACATTCTGCATGAGAACAGCAGGCCCAGGCCAGAAGTGGTACCATGTCTGAATGGAGGTACCTCAGCTGGGTCAGCATTTTGCTGACCATCCTCTTAGACCCAACACTCCAAGGACCCCATGGCTCTGCCTCATCAAGCAGCAAGGTCAGTTTTAGTATGAGAGGACAAAGGTCTGGAGTTTGTGAGAAAACTAGCTCCTTGGGGTGGGAGGAGTAGGAGAAGTTTCTCAGTGTGTTTCTGCAGGGCTGAGAAGCCGGAGCTAGAAAAAACAAGTGTTACTGCTTGCTGAGTGCATGTCAGATGCTGTACCAGTGGCTTCTGTTATTGTTTCAGTTGGTCCTCTCAGCATCCCTGTATGCCATGGTCTCTTATTATTCTCACTATTGAGAGAAGGAAACAAAGGCTCAGAGGTTAAGATGGAGTAAACAGCCGAGTCAGAACTTGAACCTATGCCCATCTGATTCTAGATTAGCTGTGTCCCACTTCCCTACACTAAGCAAACCAGATGTATGTGATGTGTGGGTAGATGGAAGGATCATAAATTCAGGGAAGATAGGGAAGAAAATGATTATCTTCCTGCTGGCTGACCTTAGTGTCTAAGCCTCATTTAACACATCCATAAGATATGGGAAATACCGGAATTTAATGCATTAGACACTTCTCATGACTGCATTACATCACTATATGTATGAGGCTTAATCTTTATGGCTGAAATCATAAAGAGGAAAAAACTAAATATCACAGTGCCTTGTAAGAATGTAGGGCCCAATGACTACATCCAGTCTGTTATATTCTAAAGCTTTGCTAAAATGTTACATTCATTCTAAGGTGAAATCCATGGACCACCACCACCAGCAGCAGCAGCAGCAGCAGCAGCAGCTTCAGGGAATTCAGGAGCAAGGAGAACATCAGCCTCTCCCTGCCCCAGGGTTGCTAAATCAGAACCCATGTTTAGCAAGATCTAAGCTCATTAAGATTGGAGAATCTCTTGTCCAGAAGTGCTTTGATTTGGGATCGTCTATGAACATTTAGTTCTGAAGCTCTGCTTGCACTTGTAGGCAGGTCTGTATATGACAGACGTCATGTTCCCTTGAGTCACCTCAGTTTCTCCTCTAGCAGCCTGAAACCAGTTCGGGAACCTTGAGATCCCAAGTACCTGCCCATCTGGGCCAAAAATGGACTTTCTCCAACTCACTCCATCTCTCTTGTATTCTTTCTCAGTTGTTGATGACAAGCTACTCCATACATTCCACTGTGGTGTCTCGTTATGCACACACTTTGGTCACCTCTGTCCTCATCAATCCACATGATGAAGCCCATGAAGCCATCTTTGACCTGAATCTACCCCGCATCGCCTTTATCTCCAATTTCACAATGTAAGTCTGCTTTCAAACTTACCGTTTCATTCATTCAATCTTGTTCTTTCACTAGTGCAAAGCAGTGAAGAGGATAAATTATAAAAGCAGGCATCTTGACTTTGAATCCTGCCTCTGCCAGCTGTGAGACTCAGAATAAACTACCTAACTTCTGAGTCTCATTTTACACATCTGTAAAATGCAGATAAAATTAGAAACCACTTGCATGGATTAAATGAATCAAAATGTGTGGAAATTTATTCAAACACTAGTGTGTGGCATATGATAAATACTTGATAAAAATTGGGTTTTTTGCAAAGAAAAGAAACACCATCAAACCTTTTCCTGATACTAAAGTCACGACTCACACAGTGCTGGCTAGATATGGTGGAAAGATGAACTGCACAGTTCCTGCTCCCAGTGTACTGTCTAATGGGGAATGGGGAAAACACACACACACACACACACACACACACACACACACACACACACACAAAGGCACACACGCATGCACCCATTCCCCACACTACTATGCTATAGAATGTATATGTACTATGAGAAATATACATGTAAATCATCAAAGAATAATGGAAAACTATAAATAGTACACTAATATTCTTCCATCCTCCTTTGACTTGTCCCCAGCATCCCCAGGGACACATACACCCCACCTTAAAGATAGCTGGGCCCCTTAGTAGGGAGGCATGGCAATGTGGTAAGCAAGGAGTAACAATCAGACATCAAGGGTAGAAGAGCCAGCCAAGAAGCTCGGAAGCAACTACCTAAAGACTATACATGGACTGACCCTGGACTCTGACCCCATAGGTAGCAATGAATATCCTAGCAAGAGCACCAGTGGAAGGGGAAGCCCTGGGTCCTGCTAAGACTGAACCCCCAGTGAACTAGACTGTGGGGGGGAGGGCGGCAATGGGGGGAGGGTTGGGAGGGGAACACCCATAAGGAAGGGGAGGAGGGAGGGGGATGTTTGCCCGGAAACCGGGAAAGGGAATAACACTCGAAATGTATATAAGAAATACTCAAGTTAATAAAAAAAAAAAAAAGAAGCTCGGAAGCAGAGAAGGGTCCTGTACTAGACAAGGAGCGTGCACATGATGGTGGAATTTGAGAGACCATTAGCAAGAGAAACAACCTGTTTATGGCGAAAGTATGAATGGGCATCATATTTTTTTTCAGTTTTGTTTGGTTAGATGACGGCAATTGATGGGATGATGAATGAGGGAAGACACACAGATGAAAGAACTCTTAGTCTGAGTTATGAAAAGGCTTCTGGGGTTGGGGGTGTAGCTCAGTCAAATATTTTCCTAGTATACCAAAAAAATCTTGGGTCCGGTTCCCAGTACCACATAAAATGGCCACTGTGGCACACACCTGTCATACCAGCACTTGGGAGATGGAAGCGAGAAGATCAGAAATTCAGGGCCATCATCCATATGTGTGTTGAAGTTCAGTGCCAGCCTCAGCTATATGAAATCCTGCATCAAGGGGACAAAAGGAGAGGGGACTTCTGTCTTGGAGTAGAGACACTCTCAGAATTAGATTAGGGAGTCCAACCCAAACAGAATTTCTGCCCTTGCTCAGTCATTGTCGCTCCTGTGATGGAGAAGGCTCCTGTGCTATAAACAATCTTTACAGTCCTAAGCCCATGTCATCAAGACCCTCCTGGCCTTGCCTTGAGAGTAGGGAGGTTGTGAAGACTTGATTGAGGTGAAGTCAGGATAGGGGAGAAGAACTGACCATAATGGAGGGGCACTTCCCTGCAACAGGATTTCCAAGTTGGTAAGACTTGAAGGAACCAAGACCCTTGCAAGTAGAAGACCAAATGAGCCAAATACAAGAATAAAAGTAGTCCCCAAACAAACACGTCCCAGGTATGATATGAAGTGTGGGGATGACCTGAGAGGTTGGCAGTCAGGTGATGTAAAGACAAAGCAATAGGCAGAATGTGGGTTCATTTCAATAGAAAAAAAACACCAAAAGGATTTATTAAAAAAAATTAAGCAAAGGAGGCTGGAGAAATGTCCCTGGGCAGACTCTGTGGAAAGTATGCTGGCTGGAGGCAGCACACACAGAGGCCCCAGTGTGCTACTGCCAGAGTTGCTCCACCCTACCACCCCAGCCCCCAAGAGACCTTGAGGCCCAGCCAGCACTGTCCACCCCCACACTAGCCAAGCCTCAGCAATACTGTTTCAGCTGCCTTGAAACACTGCTGCCAGCTGTATATCTTCCCCTAGTGTTCCTGGAAGTTGCTACTATCTGCATCCTAGCTGCTCCATTTCTGAAATGGAGACAGCTGTTCCTGCCTCCCGCAAAGGTTTATTAATGTTCTCTAGGACACACATTCTCACAGCTCAAAGGTAGCTCTGACCTATCTGTTCCTTCTAGTGTGAGCTTTATCCAACACTTTACATTCCTTGCTGCCATGCGAGCTCATTGGGTCTTGAGTTCAAAGGCCTGGATTCTCTTGCCATCTTTCTCTATCCCCCTTCTCTTTGATTCACTATTCCATGAAATGAGCTCTGGCTTTTCTTACTGTCCTTTTTGGATGCCTATTATGAAATGATTGAGAGAGTGCTACATTCCAGGCATGAGCAGCAGACCAGGAAGACATTTCTTTGTCTTCAAGGAGCTCACAATCTCGTAGAGAAGACAAGACATGGGAAACATAAACGCACATGTTTCAGTTTGTCTATGAGGAGTGTTAGCAAAGAAAAAAAGCAAGGAGAGCAAAGGAGACAGATTGAATAGAGGTACTAGTTTAGAGCTATCAAAGATCAAGTGACATTAAACAGAGACCCAAAGAGAGTGCTGTGAAGACTTACAAAGTTCTGAAAGAGGAACATTCTAGGCAAAAGGATGCATAATTACCAAGGCTCTGGGGCAAGATTATGCTGAACAAGTTAAAAAAGAAAACAGTAAGGAACACTATACGAAGCAGCTAAAACTACAGACAACCTAAGGATCTAATTGCTGAATGGATACCTAAATGAACCATAAAAAGAAAGGAAGTCCTGTTACTTGTGACAGCATAAATGGGCCAGGTCTATGCCTCAAATCCCAAGATAGAAAGGGCTGTGACTAGAATATTAGGAGCTCAAACCAGCTTGGATCACACACCAAAACCATATCACAATAAATAAATAAATACATAAATACATAAATACATAAATAAATACATACATAAATACATAAATACATAAATACATAATACATAAACAGTTTTGTTTTAATTATGGTTTTAAGCTAGGTGCAGTTCCACATGTCTCTAATACCAGTTTTGGAGAGCGGAGGCATACAGATGGTGAGTTCAAGGCCAGCCTGAAGTAGAACAAAACTTGGTCTCCAAAACAAACAAAATCTTCTCAAATTGTCATTAGAGAGCTGACTTGCAGCTAAGAGTACTGTCTGCTCTTCCAGAGGACCTGAGTTCAATTCCCAGCATCCATATGACAGCTCACGGCTTTCTATAACAATAGTTCCAGGGGATCAGACACCCTCCCTGGCCTCTGCAGGTACCAAACATGTATATAGCACACAGTCAAAGCAAAGCATCCATACACATAAAATAAAATAATAACTTAAAAAAGTTTCAAAGTCTCAAACACTGCCAAGTGGATGGATGGAGAGGCCACTATACTGTGTGAAGTATTCCAGACACAAAAAGGCACATGATATCACTCACATGATACATTCATGTATATTTTACACAATGTATACATGTGTCACATGGATATCATTAGTATCTACAACTTTTCTGTGTTTTTTGTATGTATGTGTACATGTGTGTATTTTCATGTGCTGTGGAATCTAGATTGTTAGTTTTGTGAATTTGGGGTGGAATGATGATTCTCAAAGACTGATAGGAGTAAGGGGTAGGGAAGTTGTGGGGAAGTCTGATCACGATTAGCTAGGAACGACAAGATCTAGGGTACTGTCGTTAGTGACAGTGACAATTGTGCACTGTATACTTCTAAGGCTAAACGAAAGGATTTTAAAAGTTTCATCACAAATGATAAGTGTTTGAGAATATACAATTCTATATGGATTTCGACATTACACAAGGTATACGTGTATTACATGGATATCATTAGGACGTACTCTAATCCCACTCATCTCCACATCCCTGCTGATCTGCCCTCTGCACCCAAAAGAAAAAAGTCAGCATCGTGGAAGCTGTAGTGTGTGACAGTGTGTCCCATACTATAACCTTTGGTCCACACTTCTTTGCTTGAAAATGTTCATTGCAATGAGTCGTTGGTCTGTTTCGAGGTCTCTGGCTTCTGCTACACTATCAATACTGGATCCTCACTGGGACTCCTCTCGGATATCCTGTTGTTGCCCTGTGTCATGGAGATCCTGCAGTGTTGGATCTGTGGGACCAGCCCCTTCACATGCTCCAACAGTTCATAGATGGGGTAGATGTTGGGATGATAACAACTCAATCCCATGGATCTGGGCCTGGGCGGTAGCTGAGTTGGTCAGCCGGCCAGCTCTCCTGCACACACACCACCTGACAAACTCTCCAGAACTGCCCTGGGCTAGCTCATTCAATGCCTGCAAGAGCCAGCAAGGGGCAGAGCCAGCTCTCCCACTCTCATGACTTCGGCACTAGCTCACATCAGGGACAGCTCTAATGTGCTACCTAGGCAAAGTACAGGACCCAGTCTCCTGAATGTTGCAGCCAGTAAAGGGCAGTGCCATGACTATTTAAACATGAGTATGGGGGATTAAACTTAGGTCTTTTTACTTGCAAGGTAAGCATTTTACCTTATATGCTTTCATGTATAACTTAAAAATATTTTTAATTTTTAAAATTATAGAGAGATAGAGGCAAGAATATTAAGTTCACTTTTGAGCTTCAGAGTAAGCCCTGCTCAAACAAAAACAAAAAAGTGAAGCATTTTTTTAAAAAGGCAGGGAAAACATGCTACATAGTGTGTTCAAGGCCAGCCTAAGCTTTATAGTGAAACCCTGTCTCAAAAAGCTATTGCTTTTGAGTCTATATAGTAAGTTCAGGCCAGCCAATGGTACGTCGTAAGACCCTGTGTCAAATAAACAAAGATTAATAGATATTTCTATTGCTATTAGATCAATCTATAAAGAGCAAGAGCTTTAAAATGGAGCCCAGTTAGTAGGTGTGATAGTTTTTTTTGTTAACTTGACATGAACTAGACACATCTGGGAACATGGAACCTCAACTGAGAACATGCCTCCACCACATTGGCCTATTAGCACGGATGTGGGTCATTTTCTTGATTCATGATTGATATGAAAGGGCCCAGGCCTTTGTGGTTGGTGCCATCCCTAAGATGGTGGTCCTGGGTTCTATAAGAAAAGCAGACTGAGCAAGCCGTGGGGAGCAAACCAATAAGCAGCACCCCTCCATGGCTCTGCATTAGCCCTGCCTCCAGGTTCCAGCCCTGTTTGAATTCTTGTCCTGACCTCCCTTCATGATTGCAATCTTTAAACTAAAATAAACTCTGACCCTTCCCAAGTCGCATTTGGTCGTGGTGTTTATCACAAAACAGAAGGCAAACTGGAACAGAAATTGGTGCCAGGTTCATGGGGTATTTCTGTGACAGAGCTGGCCATGTTGTTTGGGGGAGGAGATTGTCAAAGAGTCTGGAATTTTGAACTGGAAAAGGTATTGAGCGCTGAGAGCTTAATGGGCTATGGAAAATAAGAGTCTTGAGAGCAGTGTGGATGATAGAGACCTGGATTGCCTCCTAGGGAATAAAGGTTTTATCGGGCTATTCTTACATTTTGAATTTTGAAGCTTTGGTTTCTAGTCACTGAAACTGAGCCTGAAAATCAACTACGATTAACAAGAAACCAGTATCACTAAAGTGAAAACATTGCTTTCCTGGGACAGTGAATGCTAGCTAGCTGGGGCTAAAGAATCAATGGTGCTTAATAAGAGACCAGCATCACTGAGGTGAAATCGTGTGGGAAGTATTTCCTTGGAGCCAGCACACAGAAGCTGTGGTCCAGGAACTCCAAGGCTGCATGTCAAGCTGATAGCCAGTCTTGGTAATGTGCAAGAGTCCCCTGTGAAGTGCTGTTTTTGACATTGTGATGGGGTCATGGACAGCAGCCTAGGCTTGGCACTGTGAGAAGCCAGGAGAGGCCGTTGACAAAGATGAAACTGTTATGGTGCAGACCCAGTATATTGGAGGTGCCAGAAATATAGGAAGACAAAGACAGTGGCAAGTGTGGTGTGGAACTGGCCTGAGCCTAAGAGACCAGTTTTGTGTACTGCAGATGGCAGAGTTGCAGAAGTGGAGCTGCCCATTCCTGGGCACCTTGGTGCCCAGGAGTTTGTGAGTGAATCCCAGATGTTGGACTTTTTACACTGTTGGAGTTTGACTTTGCTTCAATTGTAATTGTGTGCTACCTAGTTCTTCCCTCTTGGGACAATAAGTAGGCAATTTTTTTTTTACGAGAGCTCATACTTAGGGACTTAGGGTTTTAAGAAAGACTTTGGATGTCTTAAAGAAGCTGAACAGTTTTTAAGTCTGAATTTTTTAGACTGTGACACTTTTAAAGTTGGTCTGTTTTATATTGTTATATTAGCACGAGATCTTGGGGATAAACAAGAAAGGTAAGATTATGGTTTAATAATGATGTGTTTGTGTGCCATATTGCATAGGGGTCACTTGCGGTAGTTTTGTGGTTTTTTTGGGTTTTTTTTGTTTGTTTGTTTGTTTGTTGGGTTTTTTTTGTCAACTTGACGCAAGCTACAGTCATCTTGGAAGAGGGAACCTCATTTAAGAAAATGCCCCCAACAAGTTAGCCTGTAGGCAAGTGGCAAGCACGTAAGAGTATGTTCTTAATTAGTGATTGATGGGGGGGTCACTCATCCCATTGTGGGTGGTGTCATCTCTAAGCTGGTAGCGATGCGTTCATTAAGAAAGCAGGCTGAACAAGCCATAAGGAGCAAGCCAGTCAGCAGCACCCCTCCATGTCTCTGCATCAGTTCCTGCCTCCAGGTTCCTGCCCTTCTTGAATTCCTGCTCTCACTGCATTTATTGATGGAGCATGACCTGAGATTTGTAAGCTGAAATTAGACCATGTAATTTCACTTTTATCATTTCTTCATTGTCTGTAGTTCTTTGTATAAGGCCTTTCCTCCTTCCATGTTAAAATATCTGCTGGTTTCTTCCTTGCTCAGGTCATGTTTAGCCATATTGTTGAGACTTCATGGGTATAGCATCTCTTACACCCTAGGGGACACAATCTTACAACAAACTTCATGTTCCTCTAGCTCTTACAATCTTTCCATCTCCTCTTCTGCAATGATCCCTGAGCCTTAGGTGTAGGAGTTGTGTTGTAGACATACCAGCTGGAAACTGGCTGCACAACTCTGCATTTTGATTGGTTGTGGTTTTCTGTAATGGTTATTTCTTGCCAAGAGAAGTTTCCTGGATGAGGGGACAGAACTACACTTCTATGTTGGTATAAGGATAAATGTTTAGATTGTGTTTAGAGTTATGCTGGCTTAGTAAAATGGCAATTATATGTTCTCCTCCAAGATCCATGATTTCATTAGCCTTGGTGGTTTTCTAGTGGTCATTGTTGTGGGTCATAGAAATCCTAGCGGGGTAGGACTACTGGTCGCTTCCCTCCTTGAGAAACTTGTAGAGTACAATCTATTACATTCAGGGAAGGGTCATTCAGGTCAGGGATCCAGTTCATGTTCTTTGAGCCCTGTGTCACCAACAATTACTTTTATTAATTGGATATTTTATTTATTTACATTTCAAATGTCCCACTTCCCCGTCTCCCCTCCACAAAACCCCCATCCCATCCCTTTGCCTCTAAAGTGCTCACAGACAGGAGCCTAGTATGGCTGTCTTCTGAAAGGCTCTGCCAGCATCTGACTATACAGATGCAGATACTCACAGACAACCATCAGACTGAGCCTGGGAACCCCAATGAAAGAGTTACTGACAATTTTTAACCATTTATACCATTCACAATATTATTTACTTAATGTGTTTTCTTTAAAAAGACACACTTTTCAGATTGTTATTCATATCCCAAGCAGCAGTACCTATGAGTTAATTAAAGTGTGTGTGTGTGTGTGTGTGTGTGTGTGTGTGTGTGTGTGTGTGTGTGTGTGTATGTGTGTGTGTATCTCATTAAATTGCCTATCTTGGCCTGGAACTCACTATATAGCCCAGAGGAACCTTGAATTTGTCATCTAAGTGCTGTGATTCTATGTCTGCACCACCATGCTTAGTTTGATGTGTTTTATTTAAAAATAAACGTTATAGCAAATATCCAGCAATTACAATAAAAACGTTCAACTGTGTTACATCTAAAAATGTTCGTATGTTAAAAGGCAAACATTCATCAATGCTTTAAGAAACACAAAACAGCAATGCAACCATGGTGTCCCACATGGTGTGTGGTCTCTCTTTTCCCAGTCGACAAACAGACTTCAGGAGAACATCATCACACCTTTTATCTCACTCTCACTGCCATTAACTGTTCCCACGTTATTTTGAGTTTAATGACACTGTTTTT
The DNA here is from genome assembly GCF_021556685.1 of Rattus norvegicus. Lineage (NCBI taxonomy): Eukaryota > Metazoa > Chordata > Mammalia > Rodentia > Muridae > Rattus > Rattus norvegicus. The sequence continues at coordinate 26,956,600 of NC_141554.1, forward strand.
TTTTCCTTTCTTTTCCCATCCCTCTTCTTCTCCCTTTTATTACAGCCTGATTTTGACCACCATTTTTCTTTGTCTGACTTCACTATCCCTTCTTTTCCTCTGCCCCATCAGGACCATCGACAATAAAATCTATGTTGCAGAAATCAAGGAAAAACACCAGGCAAAAAAAATGTATGAGAAAGCCTATCAGCAAGGAAAGACGGCTGCTCATGTGGGTGTCAGGTAAGGCGCCAACACACCTGGAATGATTAAGCCATCTTAGCTGTGTGACCAGGAAAGATATACCTTCTCTCTGTGCCTCATACTCTCCCTCTGTAAAATGAAAAAAAAAAGATTTCTACTTCATAGGATTTACATCAAGATTACATGAGTCAGTAAAAACCAAAGCCTATAACAATAGATGTTTAATAAGAGGGGGGTTTACTTCCCTAATTCTAGCTTCTGCTAGCAAGATAAAACTTATTGATGCTTTGGGGGAAGATTATATACATGTGAATTTTTCCCTCCTCTTTTTATTTTTACTTTTAATAAGAAATTTTATTTATTTATTTATTTATTTATTTAATGAAAATTCCATACACGCATGCAATGTAATTTGATCTTATCCAAACCCTCATACATGCCTTTAATTCATCCCCCTCCTAACTTCATATCATTTCCTTTTTTTCTTTATAATGGTCTGTGTTCTGTTAGCAAATGGGTGTGGGGCCACTTACTGGAGCATGGCAAACTTCCAGTGACTACATCTTCAAAATAAAGGTGACTGTCCCTCGCCCACAGAAACCATCAACTAGTTCTTTTTTTTTTCTTTTTTATTAACTTGAGTATTTCTTATATACATTTCGAGTGTTATTCCCTTTCCGGGTTTCCGGGCAAACATCCCCCTCCCCCCTCCCCTTCCTTATGGGTGTTCCCCTCCCAACCCTCCCCCCATTGCCGCCCTCCCCCCATAGACTAGTTCACTGGGGGTTCAGTCTTAGCAGGACCCAGGGCTTCCCCTTCCACTGGTGCTCTTACTAGGATATTCATTGCTACCTATGGGGTCAGAGTCCAGGGTCAGTCCATGTATAGTCTTTAGGTAGTGGCTTAGTCCCTGGAAGCTCTGGTTGCTTGGCATTGTTGTACATATGGGGTCTCGAGCCCCTTCAAGCTCTTCCAGTTCTTTCTCTGATTCCTTCAATAGGGGACCTATTCTCAGTTCAGTGGTTTGCTGCTGGCATTCGCCTCTGTATTTGCTGTATTCTGGCTGTGTCTCTCAGGAGCGATCTACATCCGGCTCCTGTCGGTCTGCACTTCTTTGCTTCATCCATCTTGTCTAATTGGGTGGCTGTATATGTATGGGCCACATGTGGGGCAGGCTCTGAATGGGTGTTCCTTAAGTCTCTGTTTTAATCTTTGCCTCTCCCTTCCCTGACAAGGGTATTCTTTTTCCTCATTTAAAGAAGGAGTGAAGCATTCACATTTTGATCATCCGTCTTGAGTTTCGTTTGTTCTAGGGATCTAGGGTAATTCAAGCATTTGGGCTAATAGCCACTTATCAATGAGTGCATACCATGTATGTCTTTCTGTGATTGGGTTAGCTCACTCAGGATGATATTTTCCAGTTCCAACCATTTGCCTACGAATTTCATAAACTCGTTGTTTTTGATAGCTGAGTAATATTCCATTGTGTAGATGTACCACATTTTCTGTATCCATTCCTCTGTTGAAGGGCATCTGGGTTCTTTCCATTTTCTGGCTATTATAAATAAGGCTGCGATGAACATAGTGGAGCACGTGTCTCTTTTATATGTTGAGGCATCTTTTGGGTATATGCCCAAGAGAGGTATAGCTGGATCCTCAGGCAGTTCAATGTCCAATTTTCTGAGGAACCTCCAGACTGATTTCCAGAATGGTTTTACCAGTCTGCAATCCCACCAACAATGGAGGAGTGTTCCTCTTTCTCCACATCCTCGCCAGCATCTGCTGTCACCTGAGTTTTTGATCTTAGCCAATCGCACTGGTGTGAGGTGAAATCTCAGGGTTGTTTTGATTTGCATTTCCCTTATGACTAAAGATGTTGAACATTTCTTTAGGTGTTTCTCAGCTATTCGGCATTCCTCAGCTGTGAATTCTTTGTTTAGCTCTGAACCCCATTTTTAATAGGGTTATTTGTTTCCCTGCGGTCTAACTTCTTGAGTTCTTTGTATATTTTGGATATAAGGCCTCTATCTGTTGTAGGATTGGTAAAGATCTTTTCCCAATCTGTTGGTTGCCGTTTTGTCCTAACCACAGTGTCCTTTGCCTTACAGAAGCTTTGCAGTTTTATGAGATCCCATTTGTCGATTCTTGATCTTAGAGCATAAGCCATTGGTGTTTTGTTCAGGAAATTTTTTCCAGTGCCCATGTGTTCCAGATGCTTCCCTAGTTTTTCTTCTATTAGTTTGAGTGTGTCTGGTTTGATGTGGAGGTCCTTGATCCACTTGGACTTAAGCTTTGTACAGGGTGATAATCATGGATCGATCTGCATTCTTCTACATGTTGACCTCCAGTTGAACCAGCACCATTTGCTGAAAATGCTATCTTTTTTCCATTGGATGGTTTTGGCTCCTTTATCAAAAATCAAGTGACCATAGGTGTGTGGGTTCATTTCTGGGTCTTCAATTCTATTCCATTGGTCTATCTGTCTGTCTCTGTACCAATACCATGCAGTTTTTATCACTATTGCTCTGTAATACTGCTTGAGTTCAGGGATAGTGATTCCCCCTGAAGTCCTTTTATTGTTGAGGATAGTTTTAGCTATCCTGGGTTTTTTGTTATTCCAGATGAATTTGCAAATTGTTCTGTCTAACTCTTTGAAGAATTGGATTGGTATTTTGATGGGGATTGCATTGAATCTGTAGATTGCTTTTGGTAAAATGGCCATTTTTACTATATTAATCCTGCCAATCCATGAGCATGGGAGATCTTTCCATCTTCTGAGGTCTTCTTCAATTTCTTTCCTCAGTGTCTTGAAGTTCTTATTGTACAGATCTTTTACTTGCTTGGTTAAAGTCACACCGAGGTACTTTATATTATTTGGGTCTATTATGAAGGGTGTCGTTTCCCTAATTTCTTTCTCGGCTTGTTTCTCTTTTGTATAGAGGAAGGCAACTGATTTATTTGAGTTAATTTTATACCCAGCCACTTTGCTGAAGTTGTTTATCAGCTTTAGTAGTTCTCTGGTGGAACTTTTGGGATCACTTAAATATACTATCATGTCATCTGCAAATAGTGATATTTTGACCTCTTCTTTTCCGATCTGTATCCCTTTGATCTCCTTTTGTTGTCTGATTGCTCTGGCTAGAACTTCAAGAACTATATTGAATAAGTAGGGAGAGAGTGGGCAGCCTTGTCTAGTCCCTGATTTTAGTGGGATTGCTTCAAGTTTCTCTCCATTTAGTTTAATGTTAGCAACTGTTTGCTGTATATGGCTTTTACTATGTTTAGGTATGGGCCTTGAATTCCTATTCTTTCCAGGACTTTTATCCTGAAGGGGTGTTGAATTTTGTCAAATGCTTTCTCAGCATCTAATGAAGTGATCATGTGGTTCTGTTCTTTCAGTTTGTTTATATAATGGATCACGTTGATGGTTTTCCGTATATTAAACCATCCCTGCATGCCTGGGATGAAGCCTACTTGATCATGGTGGATGATTGTTTTGATGTGCTCTTGAATTCGGTTTGCCAGAATTTTATTGAGTATTTTTGCGTCGATATTCATAAGGGAAATTGGTCTGAAGTTCTCTTTCTTTGTTGTGTCTTTGTGTGGTTTAGGTATAAGAGTAATTGTGGCTTCGTAGAAGGAATTCGGTAGGGCTCCATCTGTTTCAATTTTGTGGAATAGTTTGGATAATATTGGTATGAGGTCTTCTATGAAGGTTTGATAGAATTCTGCACTAAACCCGTCTGGACCTGGGCTCTTTTTGGTTGGGAGACCTTTAATGACTGCTTCTATTTCCTTAGGAGTTATGGGGTTGTTTAACTGGTTTATCTGTTCCTGATTTAACTTCGATACCTGGTATCTGTCTAGGAAATTGTCCATTTCCTGAAGATTTTCAAATTTTGTTGAATATAGGTTTTTATAGTAAGATCTGATGATTTTTTGAATTTCCTCTGAATCTGTAGTTATGTCTCCCTTTTCATTTCTGATTTTGTTAATTTGGACGCACTCTCTGTGTCCTCTCGTTAGTCTGGCTAAGGGTTTATCTATCTTGTTGATTTTCTCAAAGAACCAACTTTTGGTTCTGTTGATTCTTTCTATGGTCCTTTTTGTTTCTACTTGGTTGATTTCAGCTCTGAGTTTGATTATTTCCTGCCTTCTACTCCTCCTGGGTGTATTTGCTTCTTTTTGTTCTAGAGCTTTTAGGTGTGCTGTCAAGCTGCTGACATATGCTCTTTCCTGTTTCTTTCTGCAGGCACTCAGCGCTATGAGTTTTCCTCTTAGCGCATCTTTCATTGTGTCCCATAAGTTTGAGTATGTTGTATCTTCATTTTCATTAAATTCTAAAAAGTTTTTAATTTCTTTCTTTATTTCTTCCTTGACCAGGTTATCATTGAGTAGAGCATTGTTCAATTTCCACGTATATGTGGGCATTCTTCCCTTATTGTTATTGAAGACCAGTTTTAGGCCGTGGTGGTCCGATAGCATGCATGGGATTATTTCTATCTTTCTGTACCTGTTGAGGCCCGTTTTTTGACCAATTATATGGTCAATTTTGGAGAAAGTACCATGAGGAGCTGAGAAGAAGGTATATCCTTTTGCTTTAGGATAGAATGTTCTATAAATATCCGTTAAGTCCATTTGGCTCATGACTTCTCTTAGTCTGTCGACATCACTGTTTAATTTCTGTTTCCATGATCTGTCCATTGATGAGAGTGGGGTGTTGAAATCTCCCACTATTATTGTGTGAGGTGCAATGTGTGTTTTGAGCTTTAGTAAGGTTTCTTTTACGTATGTAGGTGCCCTTGTATTTTGGGCATAGATATTTAGGATTGAGAGTTCATCTTGGTGGATTTTTCCTTTGATGAATATGAAGTGTCCTTCCTTATCTTTTTTGATGACTTTTAGTTGGAAATTGATTTTATTTGATATTAGAATGGCTACTCCAGCTTGCTTCTTCTGACCATTTGCTTGGAAAGTTGTTTTCCAGCCTTTCACTCTGAGGTAGTGTCTGTCTTTGTCTCTGAGGTGTGTTTCCTGTAGGCAGCAGAATGCAGGGTCCTCGTTGCGTATCCAGTTTGTTAATCTATGTCTTTTTATTGGGGAGTTGAGGCCATTGATATTGAGAGATATTAAGGAATAGTGATTATTGTTTCCCTTTATATTCATATTTGGATGTGAGGTTATGTTTGTGTGCTTTCATTCTCTTTGTTTTGTTGCCAAGACGATTAGTTTCTTGCTTCTTCTAGGGTATAGCTTGCCTCCTTATGTTGGGCTTTACCCTTTATTATCCTTTGTAGTGCTGGATTTGTAGAAAGATATTGTGTAAATTTGGTTTTGTCATGGAATATCTTGGTTTCTCCATCAATGTTAATTGAGAGTTTTGCTGGATACAGTAACCTGGGCTGGCATTTGTGTTCTCTTAGGGTCTGTATGACATTAGTCCAGGATCTTCTGGCCTTCATAGTTTCTGGCGAGAAGTCTGGTGTGATTCTGATAGGTCTCCCTTTATATGTTACTTGACCTTTTTCCCTTACTGCTTTTAATATTCTTTCTTTATTTTGTGCGTTTGGTGTTTTGACAATTATGTGACGGGAGGTGTTTCTTTTCTGGTCCAATCTATTTGGAGTTCTGTAGGCTTCTTGTATGTCTATGGGTATCTCTTTTTTTAGGTTAGGGAAGTTTTCTTCTATGATTTTGTTGAAGATATTTACTGGTCCTTTGAGCTGGGAGTCTTCACTCTCTTCTATACCTATTATCCTTAGGTTTGATCTTCTCATTGAGTCCTGGATTTCCTGTATGTTTTGGACCAGTAGCTTTTTCCGCTTTACATTATCTTTGACAGTTGAGTCAATGATTTCTATGGAATCTTCTGCTCCTGAGATTCTCTCTTCCATCTCTTGTATTCTGTTGGTGAAGCTTGTATCTACAGCTCCTTGTCTCTTCTTTTGGTTTTCTATATCCAGGGTTGTTTCCATGTGTTCTTTCTTGATTGCTTCTATTTCCATTTTTAATTCCTTCAACTGTTTGATTGTGTTTTCCTGGAATTCTTTCAGGGATTTTTGCGATTCCTCTCTGTAGGCTTCTACTTGTTTATTAATGTTTTCCTGTGTTTCCCTAAGTGTGTTCATGTCTTTCTTGAAGTCCTCCAGCATCATGATCAAATATGATTTTGAAACTAGATCTTGCTTTTCTGGTGTGTTTGGATATTCCATGTTTGTTTTGGTGGGAGAATTGGGCTCCGATGATGGCATGTAGTCTTGGTTTCTGTTGCTTGGGTTCCTGCGCTTGCCTCTCGCCATCAGATTATCTCTAGTGTTACTTTGTTCTGCTATTTCTGACAGTGGCTAGACTGTCCTATAAGCCTGTGTGTCAGGAGTGCTGTAGACCTGTTTTCCTCTCTTTCAGTCAGTTATGGGGACAGAGTGTTCTGCTTTCGGGCGTGTAGTTTTTCCTCTCTGTAGGTCTTCAGCTGTTCCTGTGGGCCTGTGTCTTGAGTTCACCAGGCAGCTTTCTTGCAGCAGAAAATTTGGTCTTACCTGTGGTCCCGAGGCTCAGGTTCGCTCGTGGGGTGCTGCCCAGGGGCTCTCTGCAGCGGCAGCAACCAGGAAGACCTGTGCCGCCCCTTCCGGGAGCTTCAGTGCACCAGGGTTCCAGATGGTCTTTGGCTTTTTCCTCTGGCGTCCGAGATGTGTGTGCAGGGAGCAGTCTCTTCTGGTTTCCCAGGCTTGTCTGCCTCTCTGAAGGTTTAGCTCTCCCTCCCACGGGATTTGGGTGCAGAGAACTGTTTATCCGGTCTGTTTCTTTCAGGTTCCGGCGGTGTCTCATGCAGGGGTCCTGCCGCTCCTGGGCCCTCCCCCACGGGAGCCCAGAGGCCTTATACAGTTTCCTCTTGGGCCAGGGATGTGGGCAGTGGTGAGCAGTGTTGGTGGTCTCTTCCGCTCTGCAGCCTCAGGAGTGCCCACCTGACCAGGCGGTTGGGTCTCTCTCTCACCGGGTCTGGGAGCCTCAACTAGTTCTTCAGTGAAGAGTAGGATCTCATGGGCCCTTCTTCCCACTCATGCTAGGATTTTAGTTGGCTTCATCTTGTGCAGGTCCTGTTCAGGTAGAGCCACCATGAGTTCATGAGTACGAAAGCCATGTGTTGTAGACAGAAAATAGTATCCCTTGCCATTCTTTAGGTTTTGCATTCTTTCTGATCCCTATTCCATGATATTACCTGAGCATCAGATTGGGTGCCATAGATGTCTTATTTAGGACTAATTCACTTATTCTCAGCATTTTTATCAGTTTTGAGTCTCTTAACTAACCAAAAAGAAGATTTCTGGTCAAAGATGAGGCCATTTTCACATGTCCATTGAGTAAAGCATGACTAGTGGGTTCTTTCTTAGGGCCGTGACCTCCTTAGCCATAGACTTTTTTGACTAGGTTTTTTGATACCAGGCATGAAATTCTTCCTGTGAAGCATGCCTCAACATTCACACCACTACCGCACATCTTGCCTGGTAAGCAGATACTGTAGTATGCTACGTACAGCTCTGAGAAAGATGATTGATGTATCTTTTCCCTAAGCAGCCTAGATGATATCTTCCAGCTAGTTAGCAGGAAGGAGGTTTCTTGATCAGTTCAAGATTGATTCTTCTATTTCCTGCAACCAAAGTGTGCGACATCTTCAGCAACAGGGTTTACCTGTCTTTCTAAAGTGGGTAACACAGAAAAATGGTAATGGCCTATGTTATTTGGAGGATTCTGAGGCCTCCTTGAACAACAACTCCCAAGGAGGTAAGTCACAGGACACATTAGAATTTTAGTTTTATAACACATGACTTCTGGGAGTAGCATTCCACCTATGAAGGGTAGGGTGCCTCCATTAAAACTCCTTTAAAAATGATATTTTAAATTGACTAACAAAGTCATAGCTCTCCATAAGGCTTTTTCATACATTGTTAATTTTGGTTAACCCATACCCCATAACCTCATTTGCCCTATACTCCAATACTCATCAGCATTTAAAACTTTAGACACCAGTATTCCCCCCTAGTCCTTCATACTATGTATTTCTACTCAACCCCTTAAGGCCTCTTGCTCCTCCCCCACATTCTTGGGCCTTTTCTGACTTCCTGAATTCTTCAGACACTTTAAATTAAACATGGATATCTACAAATTTGAAGTTAGGATCTCCATGCGAGAGGTAAATGCTATTTGTCATTCTTGCCCGGGTTAACAGGTAAGATTTGTCTAGATTGACTCATTTCTTTTTTTTTTTTGTATTTCAAAAGAGAAAAACATTTATTCATAATAAGTGGACAAAACACTAAAATGTACAGCTAAGTATACCTAGGTTCAGAAGAATTAAATCTTTCAATAGACTCATTTCTTAAATGAGTTCTGTTCATCTGGTATAAGTATTATCATTTTTATGGATTCCTCTCAGCTTCTAAGAGAGTTTTATCTTATAGGAATGAATACTTTAGATTTTGGCCATATAAACAAGCTGAATTTAACACAGGGATCAGGTGGGTTTAGGGGACTATTTAAAGGTAGAAAGAGATTGTTTGCATACATTGAAAACCCTTTTATTAAATCTGATTTCAGATTTTTATCAACCCCATTTCCATAAGGGAGAGAGCTACCTTTGAGATCATTTTCCAGGTAGAATGTTCAGTAGAGGGGATGAGGGAAGAAGAGAGGTCGTTGAGTAGATGCTGGCATGATTGACTATGGCCCAGAGACTTATTTGGGACCTGATCAGATCCAATTAGTCAAGGGTGAGGGTTAGCATAAGCATGCTATCTAACTGTTCCCTACACCACAGGAAATCCAACACCCTTCCTGTTCATTTCTACTTCTTGCCCAGGGACCGGGAATCAGAAAAATTTCAAATCTCTACCAGGCTGGCAGCAGGTGCAAAGGTAACCTTTGCCCTGGCCTATGAAGAACTGCTACAGCGACACCAGGGCCAGTACCAGTTGGTGGTAAGCCTGAGGCCTGGACAGTTGGTGAGGAAGCTGAACGTAGAAATCACTGTGTCTGAAAGGACGGGCATCGCCTATGTGCACATACCTCCACTGAGGCCCTGCCGAGTGTGTACCAACAACAAGACAAGTACGTGGGCAGATGAGATGCCAAAGACAATGCTAGTCTTTAAATGGAGATCTTTGATATTCTGTGGGACAGTAATATCCCTCTACCAATTTCCTTCTCAAATCAGAGACAAGGGGGCTTGCTTAGGGTTCAAGATATTGGGAGTTCCATATCTGCCCAATTCTTGAAGTTAAGATGAACTTGGCTTGGAATAGAAGCTTCTGAAAGTACAGAATCAATTATTAAAAATTATTAACAAACATGTCATGGTAGCACATGGCTTTAATCTCAGCTATCAGGAGACAGAAGCTGGTACCCCTGTGAGTTCAAGACCAGCTTAATCTATATAGTGATCAACCCGAGCTAAACAGTGTGACTTTATTTTTTCAAAAAGAAAGAAAGACAGAAAGGAAGAAGTAATGTTTGACAGGTAGATCACACTTTATTAACAATGTTGAAGGATGTAGAAACCATGGGGAAGGAGTCCTGCTTTTCCCTAAATGACCACAAAGAGAGGAAGAAAACCAGAGAGGCAGGGCAGTTAATTCTGGGATGTCATGCAGAACAGAAAAGCATCTTGATGAATAGGCTTACTGCCAGGTCCTCTGTAGGAATGGAAGAGGAGAACTGACTACAGTGCAATCTGGATGCAATCTTAAGGAAACCCAGAATTCAGTACCTCATTCTCCTAGAGCCTTGTGCAATGGGCTTGGGTAGGGCCACAAATCTCCATATTTAACGAGACTCAAATGAACTTTATATCAAGTCAAGAAGGGGGGGAGCACTAAGCCAATTTAAACACTTTCCTGAGAGATGAGTGAATGGAAAGAGGGAAGTTATATAGCCGAAGAGGCTGTCCTTGCAGAGATTTTCAGCACTAGAGGGTCTAGCTGATGGGAACTTGCCCAACCAGAAATACAGCATGGTGCAAGCTGGGTTCAGACTACAGATTGACTCTGTCATAAGATGGGCCTGTATGTTTCCCTTTGTTAAACAGTCAAATGAAAGACAGAACATCTATGACGTAGGACCACAAGGACAGGTTGATTTTCCAGATCTGAGAAAGGAGACTAGGCCTTTGCTCATGCCAGGTGATCACTCTCTCACGCAAAGTTGTATGCTGGCTTAGTTGGGGTGTCTATTGCTGTGAAGAGAGGCTATAACAAATTCATAAAGGAAAACTTTTCATTGGGGCTGGCGTACAGTTTTAGAGGTTGAGTCCATCATCACAACAGCAGGAAGCATGGTGGGGTACAGGTAGACATGGTGATGAAGCAGGAGCTCAGAGTTTTACACCTTGATCAGAAGGAGGCAGAAATGAAAGACACATTAGGTCTAGATTGAGAACCAGAGCTTTAAAAGCCTTCCCCCAGTGACACATCACCCAAGAAGGCCTTACTATTCCAACTGGGCCTAAACTCCTAAGAGTGTCACTTTCCATGGGACAATCACTCAAAAATACGAATCAATGGAGGTCGTTGTTACTCAGCCACCTCATGCCCTGGGACCCACAGCAAGACAGGACAGCATTCTTCCTTCACGTGACATGAAGCGTCCTAATGAATAATCCTGGTGGTGGTGGTGGTGGTAAGAGTTCCCTTCCTTTGACACTCTCAAAGCTCAAGGTGAGCTTCCTTAAGGACACAATGAATACCTAGGACAGCCCACAACTATCCAGGAGCCACTGGCACCCCTGTGCTGTGGCTATGGAGACTAGAACTCACAGAAAGTCAAGAAGTGGCCCAGGCACACAGGGCACTATGAGGGACCTGGGCCCAGGGGGCAGCTGAATCTAGCAGCCTGCATGCTTGAGTCCCAAGCTATAAATGGCAGCTCCCTCCCCCTTCTCCTTAAAGGTTAAAACAGAGGATAGAAGTAGTCCTGTGGGGATAAAACAAAACAAAGAGGCCTGGAAGGAAGGAAGCCCAGGGAATGTATGTGACCAGGCTCTCAGAGCAAGGGGCTCAGTTTGCCCCTAAGCTTCCTGACAGCTGGAGCAGGAAGGGGGAGGGAGCTGAATTCCCAAGTCTCTACTTTCTGGAGAAAGGGAGGCTCTGGGACTTTTCTAAGTGGACACTTGTCTTGGACTGAAATTCCAGAGGAGTTGATCTTGACGACAGTTGGGCAAATGCACAGATCCAAAAGTTGCCCATGGTTTCAGGAGGCTGGAAAAGGCTCATTCGGAGGCACCATTCTGAGTGACAGGGGGAAGAGAGAAGAAACCCAGGGTCTCTCAGAGGAGAGCCCTGCTAGCCTGCCCTGTCTCACAGCAGGAAGGAGAAGAGAGGAGCCCAGCCCTGCCACTGTGTCTGCCTCTGTCCTCTCCACCCACTCACTACATTGGTCTCAGGAGAAGGAGACTGTGGCTCCCTGTGGAGCTGGGGGCCTGAGAGTCCTGCAGAGACAGGCCTTGGGTGGGGTGGGAAGTGAGGCAGGGAGAGGTTGTGAGTGAAGAACTGACCCTCTATCTCATGGTGCTGGTAGCTGAGGGAGGGCTGGGTCTAGTAGGCAGGGTGTGATGAATGGGGTAGGGCAGGAGCAGACCAAGGGGCTTGTGACAGAGTGTCAGTGGGGCAGCAGGAAGGGCATGCTAGACAAGAGAAGCAGCCTGGAGTGCCAGGGGTTCCAGGTCTCAACCTCCCCATATGTTACCTCTGTCACTGTTCTCATCCATGAATTTTCTCTCTGCTGAGCCCTCCATGCCACCTGAATGCCCATACAGGTGAGGGTGACTTGCCCTCATACACCAGGATACAGAGGGAAGAGACCTGTGTCCGCATCACCTTCTCCCCAACACTGCAAGAGCAGTCTGCTTTCTCCAACTCAGGAATCATGGCCGACTTCACCGTCCACTATGATGTGGTCATGCAAGACATCATTGGAGATGTGCAGGTACTTGGACTCTAGAACTACAGAGTTCTTAGACACACGGTCACTGGGGCCAGAGCCGTGCTCTAGGATGTAGGAGATGTCCCCCTGTGTGTTCCTAGGGATATTAGAGAGCTACCATCAGGGGTCAAGGCATGTGGCTTCCCAAACTTGGGAATCATGCACACACCACACAGTTAGAGACACAGAACTGGAGGACTTGGAACAGGGCCTGAACAGAGCCACCGAGTTGTGTCAGTAAGCAGATCCTTTACAGAGCAAGGTTTTGCTGAGTAATTGGGCCACATGCTTTCTGTATGTCTCACCCTATCTGCTTGTCCTTGACCTTATTGTCTGGTTAGCTTCTGAACCCTTGTTCCCTACCATGAGGCCCTTTCCTGCACAGGAAGTGTGTCAACTCTGAGCCTGAAGACGCCTAGAGGAGAAGGGAGCTTCTGCGCTCCAAGAGATCATAGCAGCTCTGACCCAAGACCCGAGGCTCGCTCATAAGGTTAGCCAGTGCCTGAGAAGTCAGCTCCCAGGAGGGCTTTCCTGCCTCCCTGCAGTGCTCCTCACACAGAGCACCCTCTGAAAGGCCCCAAGCCACCAAACCCCTTTCTCCACAACTTCCTGAGCCAGTCCCACAGGGCACAGGAGCATTGATTTGCTCAGGCTCACTGGTACCCTGAGTGTGTCTCCCTCTACCTCCTCTACTATTCAGCTTCTGCTTCTCTACCCTAGACCCTGGTAACCCACTTCCTATCTTCATTCCTCCATATGTGAGACACAGTTCTCCCTCTACCCCACCCCATACATTGCTGGGAGCAAGCCTGCTCCTTCTTCCCAATCTTGACACATCCACCGGCAAAACTACTCAGGCCCTGGGCCCAACTCAGTGCCCCTGGAAACTCAGAAAGGATCAGTCTCAGCTTCCAATCTCTCCCCAGGTAGTTACTCGTTGTGAACCAGACAGATCCTCATTGTCATCAGAGATCACATAAACTATAGGTGCTGTGCTAAGCAGCATGTGAGTGGTATCAGGCAAGGAGGTGTTAGGATGGTCTTCCTAAAAGAGCTGACATGGAAAGTCCTGTGGCAATAGTGAATTGATCTCACCTGGAGTGAAGGGAAAGGCAGAGGGTTCTGTGGGAGAAGGCGGCCTATGCCATCTGAAGGCAAGGACACAGATGGAGAGTCGTGGCAGTTGTGACTGTTGCAAAGAGGCAGTGAGGAAGGCATGTACTAAGACAAGGAATCTGAGAGTGAAAAGTCTACACTGTAAATATGGCTGGTTTGAGGTTAAGAGGCCAGGCAGCCCTGGACTGTTTGCAGCAGATCAAAGCAGGGAGTGTGGGTGGTCACGTGGCAAGAAGGCCAGGCTGACTCTCAGATCCTATGGGAAGGGAGTCTGGTGCTGTGTGGTCTCCACGAACAAAGCAGTGGAAGCTGCTGGTGGAGACAGCAAAGGTCTTACTGGGTCCTCCAAGTAGGAGGTACCTGAGGTTTCCAATTCTTCATGTGGCCAGTGAGCTGGACACAGCGGGGGGAATGGGCAGGGCTTTATGGTCTGCGGTCCCTGTGTGGGCTCAGTAATGGACGGGAGGAAGCAAAGTCACTCAGAGACAATGTGCCCACCTAGCACTCAGAGCAGCTTCAGCAAGCCTGACCTTACACTTACACACCAAATTCTTCAGGATGAACCCGTTCTTGAGCACATGAACACCTCTGGAAATCAAGGTGGCTTGTACAAGCCTGTGTGATTTGTTGCACTTCTGAGTTCTCCTGGGCTGACAGCATGGCGTGATTCACTGTGTGGGCTGTGGGAGGCTGCTGGACAGTCTTCTATCCAGGATACAGGCTAGTCACAGAACTGTTTAGAATCTGGTCAGACACTAGTGGGCACATTCGCTTCCCCACCTATACCAGGTACTCGGAGCCCTCAAGATTTCTGCTCTTGGCTTGGCAGGGACAGGGCGTGTGACTGATAGAAGCCTTGGGGAAACGGGACAGCAGCAAGGATTGTGGGGACAGGCCTCCCATTCCATGTGAATTAACTCAGAGGCAGGGATGGAGGGAAAAGCATTTCCTCTTCCCATTCCTCTCTCCTCTGGAAAAGAAGGGAGCTCATGTGTGACTGAGAGCACACAGCAGCAAACACTGCCTTTCCCGGGCAGCCCAGAGGCCTTCCTTAGGCCTCAAGCTGTAGGCAGCCTAGGCCTCCCTGGCTGGAGAGGACACTGGTCCTGAGGGGCCTCCTGGCCCATCTCCTTCTCTTCCCTCCACTTACCCAGCCCTCAGGCTCTGCAGAGGGAAAGATGGGAGTGGGGGCAGGGGACCAACAGCCAATCACAGCAGGACAGCCAAGGCATCTGCACCTGGTGCTAACCAATCCCCTCTGCACACACAGCTCTGTTGGCCTCTGCTTCCTCCTCCCCTCTCTGCTCTGCCCAGCAACAGCAGAAAGGAGAGTTTAGGAGGAGAAGGAGGCCCTGCAAGCTCCCAGCCCTTGGCAGCAATGAGCTGGGCCCCCGGCTCACTCTGTCGAGGGAGGTTAAAACAATACTTTCCGTTCCTGGAGCCCAGACAAACGTCCCCGGGGACCCTCAAGCCTGTGCAAGTCAGGCTGCCTCATGGACAGGAACTCACATATTCCAAAGATGCTGACCCTTGTAGGCCTGGGCCCCAAACTTGTCTTCTTCACTCTGCTGCTCTGGGCAAGGCCCGGGCTGAAGGTCTGCAGAGCATCGGTTCCGTTCTGGTGTGCAGATAAACACAGAGCCAACAGTCACAAGTAGGGAGAGTGTGCTGGCCTGGGAAGGAAAGAGCAGGGTGTCATGCAGGAGAGGGAGAGGGGGCTGATTCAGGTTGTCCCTCCCCATGCTTCTTGCCTCCCCTTCTTTTCATCCAGGTCTATGGTGGCTATTTTATTCATTACTTTGCCCCCAGAGGCCTCCAGCCAGTAGAGAAGAATGTGGTGTTTGTTATTGATGTGAGCGGCTCCATGTTTGGAACTAAGTTGCAACAGGTAACAAGGACTTTGCTTACTGTCTCTGAAATCTATAACTATCTCCCCTTTTGATGCTGTAAAATGTTAGTGCTTTTTAAAAAATGCCTGCCACTCTTTTTCTTAAAGAAGACTTCACATAATAATCCAGGCTTGCCTCAATCTCATATATAGCTGATTATGACCTTGACCTTTTGATCGTCTTGCCTCCACCTTCTGAGTGCTGGAATTCTAATTATGCATAAGGATGTCCAGTTTATGCAGTGGTGGATATTATATATAGGGCTTCATGAATGCTACCAAACTCTGTCCTAAATGAGCTATATTGCCAGCCCTTACCACCTCTCAGTGTTGGATTTGTGTCTCCATCAACCAATAGCTGTGTGACCCTGAGCCAATGACTCTTTCTACCTTAGTGAGGCTCTGTGCCATTACCTGGAAATAGGAATATTAGTGCCTTTTCCAGTGTGTTCTGAAACACCTGTATGTGCTGATACAGCTAAAGTTTTCAACAATGTCTGGAACACTGAGGTGTCCTATAAATGGTACCTAATACTGGACTCTCCATGCTATGGGATCTCCTATATGCCTAGCTCCATGTTAAATATTGTCATGGGGAAAAGAGAGAGGGAAGAAGAAGCATTCTGATTCTTCGTTCTGAGAGTATTTGATATGTGGCTGGAGAGTGAATATATTCCATATCAGAGTGTTAATGAACAGTCTGGAGTAAAGACTGCCTAGGGGAGATGAATGAATTCAGATAGCCCAAGAAAGTGCTTTCTAGAGAATGGGCACATGAAATACCATTGAAGATGTGAATAAATAAAGGAGATATGGTGTGCTTTCTACAGAGCACAAGAGCCAAGCTATGAACTTAAAATGGAATCTTGATTATCCCGGGGTTATTGAGAACATAACCCTGGAGGAGACAGATGGGCGTGAGAATCAGCAACAGATCTCAGTGGAAATTAAGTAGGTGTAAGCCAGGCAGCTAGGTGTACAGCTCCACAATCATAGGGTTAGCTAGATTGAAATCATTCAGCCCAAGATCATGCAGTCAGAGACCACTGGCCATACAGACCAAATAGCCCTGTGAAGAACAGAACCAGAAACTTTGAGAGTGAAGCTGTCACAGTGGATCGATCTATCATTTATTTGTTTTGTCTTCTTGGACAGTCTATGTACAGGCTTACAATTCACAGCACTTCAGCTTCACCCTCCTGAGTGTTGTTCACAAGCATGCATCACCATACATGGCGATGGAAATTTCTTGGTGATCATCTCAAATTCTGTACTATCTAATAACACTAACTACTGGCCACATGTGGTAATTGAACACCTGAAATGTGGCTTTTGCAAGTTAAGAACCACTTTTTTTCTGTACTGAACAGAGAACCTCTAGGTCTCCCATAAAGCCCAATAAACATTTCGCCTGACATCCTCAACTCACAGAAAGGTGAGGTCAAAAGGGTTAAAAAAAGAAAGCTTAAGTGTCTTGTGGATAGAGCCTTTCAAGTTCATGGGGCTCTGTTCTTTTTGTCACCCTTTTCCCGCAGACTAAAAAGGCCATGGACAAGATCCTCAGTGATCTGCAAACCAGTGACTCCTTCAACATCATCACCTTTTCTGACACAGTTAACATCTGGAAAGCTGAAGGTTCAATCCAGGCCACTGTCCAGAATATCCATAATGCCAAAAACTACGTGAGTCGCATGGAAGCAAATGGTTGTAAGTGTTAGAGTTTATTTCCAAGCATTTGCCCTTGTTCTCACTTTTGTTCAATCCTGTTTCAAATAGTCAGTTCTCCCAGATCTACTATCTCTGTCATCTAAGCCATCTTTTCCCCTGGTTCTGTATTTGGGTGGCTGTCATCTGCCGAGAGAATGAAACAATCCTGCCTCCCTCCCGCCCCTCCCCACTCCCCACACCCTGGGAAAGAATGATCTGAAACAGGGAGTGATAAAAAAAAACAAGAACATATGGGCCCCACTATCAGGTCACGTGAGTTAGGGCGAGCGTGAAGGAGTTAGGGTGGATAAGCAGTGGGAACAGCACAGGGTGAGAAAAGATAACATGGGAAGGATGAGCCTCGGAGTGTGTCTCTAGTAGGGGTAAGAAATGGCCTGAGAACGTGGTCTCACAGTCTGCTCCCCGATTAGGGACGGACATCAATGCAGCTCTGCTGGCAGCTGCTTCAGTGCTGAACCATAGCAACCAGGAGCCTGGAAAGGGCCGTGGTGTGGGGCAGATTCCTCTTATCATGTTCCTGACAGATGGGGAGCCCACAGCCGGTGAGACAACTCCCAGTGTGATCCTTTCAAACGTCCGTCAGGCACTGGCCCACAGGGTATCTCTTTTCAGCTTGGCCTTTGGAGATGACGCTGACTTCTCACTGCTACGTCGTTTGTCCCTGGAGAACCAGGGAGAAGCAAGACGCATATACGAGGATGCTGATGCAGCCCTGCAACTAGAGGGCCTCTATGCGGAGATTTCCAGGCCTCTACTAGCAGATGTGCACCTAGACTACCTGGGTGGCTTGGTTGGGGCCTCCTCTAGGGCCCGTTTCCCTAACTATTTTTGTGGCTCAGAGCTGGTGGTGGCTGGCAAGGTGCAGCCAGGTGAGCAGGAACTGGGCATCCACTTGGCAGCCCGTGGCCCAAATGGTCATCTTCTTGTGGCCCACCATAATGAAGAAGCCACCAACAGCAGCCAGAAAGCCTTTGGTTGCCCAGGGAAACCTGCCCTCAATGTGGCCCACTTTATCCGCCGCCTGTGGGCCTATGTCACTATTGGTGAGCTGCTAAAGGCACGCTTCCAAGCCAGGGACACCACAACTCGCCGTCTGCTGGCTGCCAAAGCCCTCAACCTATCTCTTGAATACAACTTTGTCACAGCTCTGACTTCACTGGTTGTGGTGCACCTCGAGAAGACCAACGAGGAAGCCATGACCCAGCCATCCACTACAGCCAAGACAAGCACAGTCACACCCTCATCCAGCAACAGGCTTGGACTGGGAGCAGGCACAGCTCAACCAGCCTCAGTTCTCAAGGTCTCTTCCAAATCAAGACCCACAAAACCAACCTTAACTATTACTTCCCCTACAATGAAGGTGCCCAGTTCCAAGGAGCTAGGGACACTGGGTCATTGGTCTAATAGCCTAACAACTTCAGTACAACCAAAGCCCCAAACTCCAGCCCAAGATTCTAGCACCTTGGCACTGCCAACTTTGAAGATGAAACCTCTTGCCCATGTGCCTTCAAATTCTAATGACCCATTGCCTCAGAAGCCCAGTACTTCAACACACCAGAATCCTAGCATCACATCACTGGTTAATTCTAGGACACATACTCTGCCTTTGAATCCTGTGAGCCCTGCCCAGCCCAAAGGTGGCACCATGAAACATTTTAATCCACTTACTCCTTTCAAACTCCCTGTTTCATCAGATGCCCACCCTACACCAGATGCCCCATCATACCTCCAACCTGTATCTCAGGAACCTATATTACAGTCACCCCAAAATGTGCCACAGCCCAAATCTACCCCCACATTTCAGATACCCAAACACCCATTACACCTCAACTCCACGGATCTTACTCCCAAGACTCCCCCAAATTTACCACACCCTAAACCAGGGAATTTACCCAAGTCTCCTAAAATCCCTTCATCTCATAAACCTAGTGTCTCATCTCTCCAAACTTCACCTACCTTACTACTTTCCAAGTCCCGAACACCAACTCCCTATAGCACCCAAATCCCATTACCTGCCAGACCCAGGCTACTAGTTCCTCAGAGCCTCAGCACATTCTCAACCATACTCTCTAGTTCCACAAGTTCCAGCAGTACTGTGGCTACCTCTGTTCCTGGGGAACCTCTCCCTTCTCCCTTTACCCCTACTCTGACCTCTCTGCTGCCCACTGCAAGACACTGGCATCAGCAAGACTCGCTGCTAGGACCCAAGAGCACCAGGCAAGTTCTGGGACCGTCTCTGCCAGGGATTCCAATAATGACCCTACCCAACAGCTCTGCTCCTATGCCAAAAGGCAGCTCCCCTAAACCTCCCAATCTTGCTGCCTTCCAGCACTCTCCCAGAAGCCATCAGTCTTCACCTTCTCCCAGAGAAGCTTCAGCTGCTGTCAGAGTCAGTGGAAGAGTCCAAGTTCGTGGAGTCCCTGAACCCACCAGTCTTCTATACCTTCCTCACTCCTGACAAAGATGGTGAGTGTTGCTGGCAAGAGGCCAGTCCAGAGTGGAGGAGGTGCACATGGAGAGAGCAGGAGCTGAGAGTAGATGAAGTATGCATGGATTCTAGTAATGATCCAGAAGCTTCCTTGGTTGCTTTGAGACTTTGGACTAGTTGACATTTCTAGACCTCTGTACCTATGCACAGAATTAGAGGCTTTGGCAAATAAGACTGGAAAGGCTAAACAGAAGCAAACTGGCCCAACTTGACATTTGTCTCCTTGAAAAAGAGAATGGTTGCTGACTCCCAAGCACGGGAGGAATGTGGTGGTATAAATTGGAGCATCACTAGGTAAGGCAAGTCTTCTTGTTCTGCACTCTGTGAAGAGCCCCACTTAATAAATTTTATGGAAAATACTGGCAATTTCCATTACACTTCCCAAAGACTATTAAGTACTATTTTCCAGCTTTCCCTATGTACAGGTACTTGGTACTCTCTTCATATCATGTGTCTAACATAGCACTTAATATCCCATGAGAAACGATTGTTATATGCATTTTATACACAGGGAAACTGAAGCACAGAGAAGTGAAACAACTTGTTTAATGTCACACAGCTAGTCAGAGGCTAAAACCCAGACATTCTGTTCCCCAAAGAAATGGGTTTCTGCCACCCCACTAGATTGCTTTCTTGAAAGAAGAGGAATCCCTTCTTGTGTTACTTTATAGCACTTTAGAGCACAGCATTAGAAAAAGCTAAGGGCAGCAATAATTCACAGGGACATGATTTTAGGCAACATCTTTGTCATACCTTGTCCCTCATGTCCCCCAATATCCAATCCACCTCTGCATCCTGGTGCTTGTATCTCTATTTTATTCCCCAAATCTTCCCATGATCTCAACTGCCACCATTACAAATCAAACTCTACTATTGTACCTACAATAACTGCTTCTGCCTCCTCACAAGTCTCCTTGTTTGTGACAAACAATGCCATGCCCCTTTCCTACATAGTGCTCCTCTAGGATTTACCATTACTCCTGAAATAAACTTCAAAGTTTTCTTTATGGCCTGCAAGATCCTACATGATGAGCGCTATACCATGGCTGACCTCACCTTCTCCCACATTCTCACCCATCCTCTGAACTCTAGACTCTGGTTTCTTCCTCCCTCCTCCCACTGGGCCTTCCCCAGTCATCACTCAGGTACTTCTGATTACTACTTTTCCTTGATGCTCGCCTGGCCTGCCCTTTCCTATAGTCCTCATTCCTTCCCTACTCCTACCTCTCCCGCCTGTGCCTTGGACCAACTTCCTTGCCCGCCTTCTTCCACAGGCCACTTCAGGCATGTATGACAACCTTGATCAGTCCATGTTTTATTTTGTATAGCATCTACCACCACTGATAATCATAACTATGCTATTTTGCCAGGTGAGAAACCACATCCATCTTTCACACCATCATATCCCGATGCGTAAGCAATGCCTGGATGAATGATTGAGTGAATGAACAGACTAATGTATAGATGCTGTGAGAAAGAAATTTGAATTTGAACTTGAAAAAAAGGCTGCAGCGAATATAGATGTAAGCAGGTCAATTTTGGTAGCCACTGGGAAGTCTCGCAGTTAGAAGGAAAGAATGAGCAGACATGCAGGTTCCATAGAACCCCAGCACTTGGGAGACTGCATCGGTAGAGTCAGTAGTTGGAGGCAAGCCTAGGCTGCACAGTGATATTGCTCGTCTTCTCTTTGACCCAGGCGTGGGAAGGATTCATTTGATTTGTGTTTGGCAGGAAGTCCACACTGGGATGGTAATTCTGAGAAGATCCAGGGAGTTGCTGAACATCACATGGACTCTAAGGAAAGTTCTAAGGAGCTGGTAAAAGGTAAGCAAGGGGCTCTTCTGGCCAACACTCCTCTAAGCCCTTGTTTCTACTCAATGGCATCTGAAACTCTCATCAACAGTGTGGGAGCAGTTTAAAACAACACTTATTGGAGAATGGGTTTTCTCTGATGCAGTATCACTGAGTATATCAGCCAAGCATTAGGGCAAGTCCGATGCTTATGATAAACTCAATGTTTTTGTAGACTTTTTGTTTGTCTGGACAGTTTATCTTATTCGTCTCACTTGGTTTTGATTTTCATTATTACAATTTTCTGTTTCTTGTGTTTTTGTGTTTGTTTCTTTGCTTTTGAGAGAGAGAGACAGAGACAGAGGGAGACAGAGACAGGGACAGAGAGAGACAAAGACAGGGACAGAGACAGAGGTGGGGCATAAAATCAGGCATGTAGGGAGGTGAAAAGGTTCTTGGAGGAATTGGAAAGGGGACACATGATCAAAACATATACTTTTTTCAATAAAAAAAAGAGACAACACCCATTCCCTTCTTCCACGTTCTCCTGATGTAACAGCCTACTGCAACATGGGTAATTTATAAAGGAGAGAGTGTTTATTCATCTCAAAATTCTGGATTCTGGGCTGCTTGAGCGGCTGCATGCCTTGAGCCTCTCCTTGGTAGTAGGAATGCTGCAGAATCTCAAAGCAGTGAGGGGCATCACTCAGCAAGGCAGAGCAAGACAGCCAAAGGGTGGGGGGTAAAGAACATTGCTCTCTAATAATCCATCAATCCATCAGTTGCTCTGGTCTCGAAAGATAACTGAAAATTGACTTGAGTAAGAAAAAAATAAGAGGGAAAACATTCCAAATGGTTAAAAACAAACAAACAAACAAAGAAACAAAACAGAAAGGAGCAAACAATGAGCAGACACTCATAGCAACCATCAGTTCAGGGTCAAGTGTGATGCTCATGTGTAATCCCAACACGCTGGTGGTTAAGGGAAGGATTAGAAGTTCAAGTATAGGGGGTTGGGGATTTAGCTGAGTGGTAGAGCACTTGCCTAGCAAGCGCAAGGCCCTGGGTTCGGTCCCCAGCTCCGAAAAAAAAAAAGAAAGAAAGAAAAAAGAAGTTCAAGTCTAGCCTGGGAGACATATATATAAAACACGGCTCAAAGAACAAACAATAGCAAATAAGTCAGTTCACTGGGATAGGATAAAACATAAAGAAAAAAATTGGAGAAACAAATTTCAGAAAAGATTTAAATAAATTTCAAAAAAGATTTAAATTTGGTTCCTCCCTAAGTCCCAGAAGCTGGAGGGTCGCAGGGTTATTGGGGATGTTAAATCAGTCCCTTACTAATTCATGTCCTCAATCCTTTGCAGGCACATGGCCAGGCATCTTCACCTTCTCGTCCTCTGGTAATCCATTCGCCCCCATCCCTTGAGCACTGGAACTGATACTCTTTCTCCCCCCTCCTTTCCTTCCTCCCTCCTCCTCTCCTTCTCCCCCCTCTCCCTCACTCTTGGAAAATAGACATAACCTTTTTTCATTCCCCTCTTCTCCTTTCTCCCATTTCTTCAAGACTCATAACTTCAGAGTTATCTCCTGCCTTACAGTGGATGGGGACCCCCACTTTGTGATTC
Source organism: Rattus norvegicus (assembly GCF_021556685.1). NCBI lineage: Eukaryota > Metazoa > Chordata > Mammalia > Rodentia > Muridae > Rattus > Rattus norvegicus. Next base: position 26,979,392 of record NC_141554.1, read on the forward strand.
ACATTCCTTACTCAGACGAGAAGATCTGCTTCACGTTGGATGGGCGCCCAGGGGACCTCCTAAAGCTCATAGAGGACCCCAAGGCAGGTGAGAATCCCAAAACTCCATTTCCACACAGGATCACAGCTGAGTGTTCTCATGTCAACAACCTTAGACATTTATCACTTTATTATATGTATCTTATAGTAGAGTATAAAATCATGACATATCCAAGGCAGTACTTTATAAGGAGAGTTTGTGTTGGCTTACAGTTCTGGGAGGCCTCAGAGCTTCTAGAGTATGTATATACATACATGTAATATATGTATATATTATGTGTATAATACACATATATCATATAAGTATTTCTATTATAATGTATGCACCATGTATTTATATACTTTATAACATAAATTTATAATTATATCTAGTACTTTATAATATATAGTAATATATAAGAATGCATATGAAAACAAACATATGACTCACAGACACCTGTAACTCCAGTTCCAGGGGATCTAACACCCTCTTCTGACCTTCATGGGCACCAGGCATGCATATGATGCACATACATACATCGAGTAAAAACATATATAATATATAAATACACATAAATAATATATAAATAAACACACGTGAATAGCGTAAAATAAATCTAAACCAGGCATAGTGATATAACCTCTTAATTATAGCACTCAGGAGACAGAACTAGGAGGATTCTTTATGAGTTCAAGGCCAGCCTGGTCTACATAGTGAGTACCAAGACAGCCAGAGCTACATAGTAAGATGCTATCTCAAAAATTAATTAACAGATTAATTTTAAAAGTGAAAACAAGCACACTCATAAAACCAAGATAGTCAGAGATACATACCAGGACATGCGGTAAATTATTTTGACATTCTGTATACTCATAAATATGCAAATGTGTACCACAGAGTAACCCGTACACATCAACAATTCAGACATAGAAGTTCTGATGCCTCCAGATTCATCCCAATCCCCAGGAATCAAATACAGAGAGACAGCACATATTCTCTGTCCCATCAGACACATGAAATGTACTAGTGTACCGAAATAGTCACCTGACACACACAAACATGCACCTAGATGCATGCATGCTGACACTTTACACGTGTTGGCATATCCTGCAAACAACCAGGCACACAAAATCTACATTACCACACCAAGACATAGAATACCCACATATCCAGAGGCACATATGATCATACAATCAAAAATGCATATTGAAACATGCCATCTTCTTCAAATATGTAAATGCACTGACTTTCCCAGAGATACTCATCAGATACAACCAAATACACAGATTTACACAGCAGTGGGCAAGCATTCACATATATATGCAAATAACCACACTAGGGTAAACATGTGCATATATACTACATGCCCTCCTTACACAGGTCAGGGCAGACCATGGTGAAAGCATTTCCACATAAGAGCTAACATTCTAACCATAAATGTGAATGACATCATCTAGACCCTGAGACCTCACACTTGCCTGGGCTTTTGGTGACCATGGGCACACTGTAGTGAAATCCTATACTCTGGGCCTGCATTTCACCCTTACAGGGCTGCATGTGAGTGGGCGGTTACTTGGAGCACCATCAAGACCAGGTCATAAGGACCAGACCCGGACTTACTTCCATATCATCACAATCACTTCAGAAAAACCCCGGGCATACACCATTACAATAAGTCGCAGTTCTATATCTGTGCGAGGTGAGGGCACCTTGAACTTACCCTGGGACCAACCTGCCCTGGTGAAGAAACCCCAGCTGGAGCTCCATGTGGCTTCTGCAACCCGTCTCACCCTCCGCCTTGGGTCCCACCTCAACTTCCTCATCCTTCGTCACCAGTACAGACACCCCAGCACACTACAGCTACCCCATTTGGGGTTCTATGTGGCCAATGGCTCAGGCCTCAGCTCCTCAGCCCATGGCCTAATGGGTAAGTGCTGCTGAGGCAGAGAGGAAGCAGGGTATACCAGTCCTAACAGAAATCTCTTCTTTTTCCTTTCTTCCTATATTTGTGTATATGAATATTTTGTCTGCATATATGCTTGTGCACCACTTGTATTCTGGGTAGCCTTGGAGGCCAAGAGAGGGCCTCAGTTTCCTTGAAACTAAAGAACTTTATATGTCTATGTGGCTACTGGCAAGCAAACTCTGGACCTCAGCAAGGAAAGAAAATGCTTTTAACCTCGGAGCCTCCTCCCCAGCCCAGAAACCTTCTTTAGAATGAAGGTCTAGCGGGCCGCTCACATTCATTAATTCCAACTTGAAAGGGAAAGAGACAGAGACAGATATAGAAGAGTGCTTACAAGGAGGGAGGAGCGAGTGCAAGACAGCGAGATGCACAGAAAGCTAGAGTAACCCAGGGTAGGAATATTTTCCCAACCTCAGAGCTCCTTTTCTGGCCTCAGTGGGAGAGGATGAGCCTAGTCCTGCAGTGACTTGATGTAGTGGGTGGGTTGGGGGAGGGGGAGAGTAATGGTGCTGATACCTAGATGAAAGCTCCCCCTCCCCCTTCTTAAAGGAGAAGAGGAGGGAGGAATGGGGGGAAGGATCTGCATGAGGTGGTACTGGGAGGAGAGAGAAGGTTGATATTGGGATATAAAGTGAATAAATAAAGTTAATAAAAATTAAAAACAACAACAGAAAAAGAAAGACCTCTGTGACAAGGGAGGGCATTGCATCTGGCAGGCAAGCAAGAGTGTACAAGAAAGGAATGGTGATAGCAGGAGCTAGAGCTGGCGTGACCAAGCTGAATGTCAAGGTGAGGAATTTGACCTTCTCTCAGAGGCACCAGAGGATTCATGAAAGGCTCTAAACAGAGAAGAGACATAGCAAGGTCTTGGTGTTTTAAAGCACCATCTGAATTGTTAGGCTCGTGTGAAAGTGGACTGTAAGCCCTAGACTATAAATCAGAAGACCCCAGCAGCACCTGAGGCCAGTGATAGTAGGTTGAATAGACATCTTCACCTCCCTGTAGCTTCTTGAACCTCTTCTTCCTCTGTATCTTCCTGTTTTCTCCAAGCCCAGCTGATCTCTTTTTCTCTGCTATCTTGACTCTCCACTCCACACCACACCCCTGTCTCATCTGACTTATTCATGCTTTCCCCAGTGTCTAGCCTCTCCTCTCCTGTAGATCTGACACTCTAACCCTGACACTTTTCCTTCTAGAGTCCCTGCTCACAGGCCTCCCTAGAGATCTAATTGGTAATACATCTTCTCTCCCTCAGGACAATTTCAACACACAGACATCCGGCTGGTAACAGGACCTGCTGGGTCTTATTTACAGAAGCCCCATGGCCTGGACGTGCCAGTGGTACTAGGCAAGAGACTGCTGAAAGAGTCGTCAAGGCTACTTCCCCGCTGGACTTCATGCTGGCTGGTGAAACGCTCCCATGTGGAACAACTGCTGGGTCAGCCCTACCTTGCCTATGTTCTGTGATGGCTCCTGAACCCAGAGATCCAGAGGCTATGGCATGGAGTCAGCCATGGCACAGGCCTGGGTACATGAGGGTGCACATAAGGGATATGTACGCATGTGCTAAGGGCAAATATACCAGGATGCGCAAAGATACACAAAGCTGGACAGAACTTTGGCCCTAAAAGCTTTAGTATTCTTTTTGCCTAGTTTATAGTCTCTGTTACAAATTTGCATGATCCCTAGAAGTGATTTTAGTCATTGAGAATTTCACACATGTATATAGTATATTTTGATCATATCAAGCCCCCTATTCCTCGTTCTATTTGACCCACAATCCCCCATCTCCCCTTCAACATCCCCTTCCCAACTTCGTCTTCTCTTTTCATAGTTCACTGACTGTCGTTCTTTTTTTTTTCTTTTTTTTCGGAGCTGGGGACCGAACCCAGGGCCTTGCACTTGCTAGGCAAGTGCTCTACCACTGAGCTAAATCCCCAACCCCCTGACTGTCGTTCTTAAAATCCAAACCTCACTGAGTGACTTAGAATTTCCCCAATAAGCTGTGATCACTGGACTTCTTTATGTATTCATCCTTCTGTGTGGGCCATGCTTCCTTTGCTCTATCTAGGTAAACTCAGTTCATTTTTCAAGTCTTACTCATCACTTCCCCTAGAAGGCACTCCCTGGCCCCTCCATGAGGTTGAATTTGGTGCCTGCTTAAAGTCCTCTCCAAGCTCACAGCATTTTGGATACTGTGTGATAATCATGTTTGCTCATCTGGATCCCAGCGGAAACTGTGAGCTCCCAGAGAGCAAGAATCTATTGTGATTCCTCTTCATAGCCACAGATCATGGCCCATGGTATGTGCTTAATAAATATTTGTAGAATAATTGAATGGACAAAAATAAGCATGAAATAGCAGTAGGCAACATGCATGCATGCAACCAAAGACATAGTTCACATGCAGAAAAGATGCACAAAAACACAAAAATGAGAATACAGTGACAGAGGAGACATGGACAGCTGCATGTGGGGCCATATGACTATAATCTCATCATTGGGAAGGCTGAGGCAGGAAGATGGCTGCAATTTCAAGATATGTCTGAGCTATATAGTGAGTTTGAGACTAACATGAGCTCTAATGCAAGGCCCTGTCTCAAACAACAACAGCAACAACAAAAAAGGAAACATAGACATAAAAACACAAAGACATGCAAAGGACAGGTGTCAGAGTGACTTTATCAGAGACAAAAACATATGCTTTCTCTTTGGGGGTTCTACGTTCCCATGTCTCTGAGTTACCATCCCTTCACAGGGATACAAAGGGATTTTAATAAAAAAGGATCACTTTGGACCAAACATGTGATTTCACATGTGAAGAACTGAGAAATAGCAACATACATAATAATACACACAGAGATTCAGACTGGGGGGGAGGGACTAAGATCACAGAGATACAATAATACAAAGACAACCAGGAAGACACTGGTCAGGATCACAGTCCCCAAAAACCAAGGTCAAAAATGTAGAATCTTGGAAAGGCACTGGCACTCTGTCAGGCCAGGGGGAGATGACATGATAGTACAGAGGGGCAAAGCCACAGATGTGCAAGCTCCGGAAGCAGGCATTGCAGACTCACGACTGCGATGGCAGAGATTCAGTGATATCAGCACGTGCAGAAGACTGAGTCAATGTCACAGAGCCACATACTCCAAGATCCAGAGACAAAAAAGGAAGACCCCTGAACAATGAAAACAGCAACAACAAAAAAGAGATGGAAATCAGACCAGTCAGCCAAGACATAAGGAATACCACTTAAGCGACAGTGGGACCCAGTGATGCAGTGACAGCAAGGGAGTGGCATCAAACTTCAGAGGCAGAAGTAGTAGACCTGAGAATGAGAATGGGAACCCACAAATCCAGTCACATGGACCTAGGCTTGACTAATAAACAAAAATAGATATGCCTAGAAAGGTCAAGGTAGAAAGATAACTAGGCAAAGAATGTAGGCTAGTGGGCGGAAGCATCATGATAAGAAAAGTAGGGGTGCAAAGACACTGAATCAGGATATTCCTAAGGACACCTAGATGTCACACACAGAAACAAATAAAGGTTATAAGTGAAAGGATGAGGATAGTGACTCCAACCTAAAAACATAAAGGTAGTGGTTCAGTGACTTAAAAGCATGGCTCTGAGCTCCAGACAAAATAGGGAGGCAAAGACATGAAACTGAGGATGATGCAGTAGAACAAAACAGAGAAATATTCAAAGAAACTCACAAAACAGGAATGCTGTGGGGAAGCCAAGACAAAGACTCAGAGACAATGAGAGTACAGTCTCGATATTATAAAAATCACACAGAGATGTTGGCAAAGATGTGAGAGCAATAGATGGAGGAGAGGGAAAAGAGCAGAACAAATTCAGACAGAAGAAAGGAAGTTCTGGAGATGCACAGGCTTGGGCACTTTTCCATATCAGGCACAAGAAAGGCAGCATATGCAGGCTGAGAGCATACAGACACTGTCTGGAACAAAGAAACTCAGGGCGACACACAAGAATACTGGACACATATGCTGGATCAGAGTATCCAATATACACAAAGACTTGGGGTCACACATAAATAAGAACAAATTGAGAGTGGAATACAGAGATGGTGAGTACTGAGTCACATTGTGTAGTCACTAGGTAGCATGCAAAAACACTCAAGGCCATGTAACAAAGATTCAAATACATATAAAGAACTATGAATATACAAAAATTGACAGGCATATAAAGAAGCACTGATTGATAATTAGGGATACACAAAAACTAAGTGATACACATCAAAGGGGACACACCCACACATGAGTACCCAATACATAGCAACTCACTAGATACGCAGCAGGTAGCAAGACACAGAGCTTCATGGACACACAGAGACAGGAAGACACAGACACTAGGAAAGAAACTTGAGACATGCTGAATCTCAGGGAAATTCAAGGGTAAGGATACAGGGACATTTAAATATATAGATATGGCACATGGAGACAAGGTCATAAGTAAGGAATACCATATCAAATGGGAATACCCAGAGATGTGGCTTGGTTGGTACTGAAACACAGAGATTGATAGAATTTATGTCCTAGAGAATATTACAGAGTTGGAAATAGGCTCTCATAGACTTGCTGGAAATCAAGGACATACAATTACTAGATCACAGCATACCATAGAAACCACACACGCCAGGACACAGAAACCTTGGTATACATAAATCTTGGGAAACTGAATTATGTAGACATAACTCAAGTGTTTGTCATATAGATATTATGATTCAGGTGGCCAAAAGAAAATATGCATAGCCACTAGAACACAGACACACTGGCATGAACAAATATTTAACACACACACACATACATACAAGCTCTATGGCAGCTGTCAGATACACAGAAATACGAGGCAATAGTAACCAAATACTGGTACACAGAGATGCTGGTATACATAGGCAAAGGAACACACAGCACCTGAGATACTAGAACACAAAGAATGTGCACAAAAACTGAAGCATATGGAAAACTAATCTCAGAGGCAAAACAAAGTACCAACACTAGAAGATACAAGCACCAGGTGTATAAACAGGACATTATATGATACCACCAAGATACGGGGGTAAAGAGACTGACAAACATTGAAAAAAGTAAACACTGGGATACACATTTGCCAAGGTAATCTGGCACTGGAACACATGCTGTAGGGTATAGAGTCAATGACAAAGTTACACATATAGACATAGAACTATAGAACTGGTCTTTACAAATACTGTGCTACAGACACAGGAAGGTTAAAAAAACTAAGAGACACATTCTGGCTAGGGAAACAGGTATCCTAACTAGATCTTCACCTCTCTCTCTGCTTCTCCAAGTGCAGTTCCCCCGTCTCATTCATAGTTCTGCAGTAGAAAACTGCTGCAGTCTCCCTTGCCTGTCTGTCCCCATCTCCAGAGGATCACACAGATCATCTCCAAACTCATTGATTTGTCCCAGCCTACAATTCCAGCAGGCATGCTGGGAAACCACAGACAACTCCAAAAAGGGAAACAAGCAGTCAAATTGCACATCTTCACCTCTTTCTCCATTCCTCTAAGTCTAATTCCCCCACTCCAGTCCCATCCCCAGGTCTGTATCAGACCTTCTGCTGTGGCCTCTCCTCATTCTCTGCCCTCATTTCCAGGGGACCAAATAAGCAGGTCCTGTGAAGCACCCTGCCTTTCTTCCTCTTATGAAGCCTCCCACCCTACCCCAAGCCCAATCACATTACTAAGTGTCAGGTCCCAATACCCAGAAACACATTTGTTCTGGAACCCCCAGTGTCCTCATATATCAAGACCCCAAACTTTTTTCCTAGGGCAACACATAGTCATGACACCCTTCTAAGAACCACAGAGAAAACAGAAAACGAGGAACAAAACACCTACCCAACAAAGACAAGATCAGATATCTGCACCTAGGAATACAGTCTCCCCCAACCCCAAATGCTTAGATGCCCTAATAAAAAACACGATTACTGCTAGGAGGATGTGTCCCTACTGGAACCCAGTAATCCTATCACAGCATGCCCAGAATATTCCAACACAGCTAAAGCACAAGAAAATGGCCTAAAAACAGTCTTTATGCATGACATAGAGGTCCTTAAAGAGGAAATGCATAAATTCCTTTTTAAAATATCCAGGAAAACGCAAATGTTGGAAGGAAGTCAATATAAATGATTAAGAACTGAAATTGATATTAGAATCAATAACAAAAATGCAAACTGAGGGAATTTTAAAAATGAAACATTTAGGAATTCAAACAGGAACTACAGAAACAAGTTCACCAACAGAATACAAGAGATGGAAGAGAAAATCTCTTCCATCAATCTCCTCGATCAGGCATTGAAAATTCTATAGTAGAATTGGATTCATCTGTCAAAGAAGATGTTAAACTAAGAAACTCCTGGCACAAAACATTCAGGAACTGAGACACTATGAAAAGACCAAATCTAAGAATAATAGATATAAAAGAGGAAGATCAAAGTCAGAGAAAATGTTTTTATGGAAGAAAAATCTCCTAACCTAAAGAAGGAGATGCTTATCAAAGTACAAGAAGCATACAGAACACCAAACAAATTGGAGCAGAAAAGAAAGTCCCCTTGACACCTAATAATCAAAGCAATAAATATACACTGCAAAGAAAGAATTTTAAAAGCTGCAAGGCAAGAGAAAGAGACCAAGTAAACGTTCCATGATAAAAAACTAATTTCATGCAAGATCTATATACAAATCAAGGCCTATAGAAGGTACTAGAAGGTAAACTCCAAGCTAAAGGGGTTAACTATATCCAAGAAAATACTGGAAATATGGGACCGGACACTTCCGGTTTTTAGCGGGAGTCCCAATCGCGCGCTCCCTGCCTCCAGCTCACTGCTCCCAGACCCTGTGGGAGAGAGAGCTCACCGCTGAGACAGGTGGGCACTCCTGAGACTGCAGAGCGGAGGAGACCACCAACACTGCCCACCCCTGCCCACATCCCTGGCCCAAGAGGAAACTGTATACAGCCTCTGGGTTCCCTTGGATAAGGGCAAAGGAGCAGGAAATCCGCTGCGTCTGATACACCGCCGGAACATGAAGGGACGAAATAAACAGTTCTCTGCACCCAAATCCCGTGGGAGGGAGAGCTGGGCCTTCAGAGAGGCAGACAGGCCTGGGAAACCAGAGGAGACTACACTCTGCCCAAATCTCTGACTCCAGAGGAAAACACCAAACGCCACCTGGAACCCTAGTGCACAGAAGCTCCCGGAAGGGGCAGCAAAGATCTTCCTGGTTGCTGCCGCTGGGGAGAGCTCATAAGCAACACCCCATGAGCAAACCTGAGCCTCAGGACCACAGGCAAGACAAACCTTCCAGCTCCAAGCGACCTGCCTGGTGAACTCAAGACACAGGCCCACAGGAACAGCTGAAGACCTGTAGAGAGGAAAAACTACACGCCCGAAAGCAGAACACTCTGTCCCCATAACTGGCTGAAAGAAAACAGGAAAACAGATCTACAGCACTACTGACACACAGGCCTATAAGAAGGTCTAGCCACTGTCAGAAATAGCAGAACAAAGTAACACTAGAGATAATCTGATGGCAAGAGGCAAGCACAGGAAACCAAGCAACAGAAACCAAGACTACATGGCATCAGCGGAGCCCAATTCTCCCACCAAAGCAAACACGGAATATCCAAACACACCAGAAAAGTAAGATCTAGTTTCAAAATCATATCTGATCATGATGCTGGGGGACTTCAAGAAAGACGTGAAGAACTCCCTTAGAGAAACACAGGAAAACATAAATAAACAAATAGAAGCCTATAGAGAGAAATCACAAAAATCCCTGAAAGAATTACAGGAAAACACAATCAAACAATTAAAGGAATTAAAAATGGAAATAGAAGCAATCAAGAAAGAACACATGGAAACAACCCTGGATATAGAAAACCAAAGAAGAGACAAGGAGCCGTAGATACAAGCATCACCAACAGAATACAAAACATAGAAGAGAGAATCTCAGGAGCAGAAGATTCCATAGAAATTATCGACTCAACTGTCAAAGATAATGTAAAGCAGAAAAAAGCTACTGGTCCAAAACATACAGGAAATCCAGGATTCAATGAGAAGATCAAACCTAAGGATAATAGGTATAGAATAGAGTGAAGACTCCCAGCTCAAAGGACCAGTAAATATTTTCAACAAAATCATAGGAGAAAACTTCCCTAACCTAAAAAAAGAGATACCCATAGGCATACAAACTGGAAGATCTTGAAGGGGTTCGAGACCCCACATGTACAACAATGCCAAGCAACCAGAGCTTCCAGGGACTAAGCCACTACCTAAAGACTATACATGGACTGACCCTGGACTCTGACCTCATAGGTAGCAATGAATATCCTAGTAAGAGCACCAGTGGAAGGAGAAGCCCTGGGTCCTGCTAAGACTGAACCCCCAGTGAACTAGACTGGTGGGGGGAGGGCAGCAATGGGGGGAGGGTTGGGAGGGGAACACCCATTAGGAAGGGGAGGGGGGAGGGGGATGTTTGCCCGGATACCGGGAAAGGGAATAACACTCGAAATGTATATAAGAAATACTCAAGTTAATAAAAAAAAAAAAGAAGACTACAGAACTCCAAATAGATTGGACCAGAAAAGAAACACCTCCCGACACATAATAGTAAAAACACCAAATGCACAAAATAAAGAAAGAATATTAAAAGCAGTAAGGGGAAAAGGTCAAGTAACATATAAAGGCAGACCTATCAGAATCACACCAGACTTCTCGCCAGAAACTATGAAAGCCAGAAGATCCTGGACAGCTGTCATACAGACCCTAAGAGAACACAAATGCCAGCCCAGGTTACTGTATCCTCCAAAACTCTCAATTAACATAGATGGAGAAACCAAGATATTCCATGACAAAACCAAATTTACACAATATCTTTCTACAAATCCAGCACTACAAAGGAGAATAAATGGTAAAGCCCAACATAAGGAGGCAAGCTATACCTTGAAGAAGCAAGAAACTAATCGTCTTGGGAACAAAACAAAGAGAAGAAAAGCACACAAATATAACTTCATATCCAAATATGAATATAAGAGGAAGAAATAATCACTATTCCTTAATATCTCTCAACATCAATGGCCTCAACTCCCCAATAAAAAGACATAGATTAACAAACTGGATACGCAACGAGGACCCTGCATTCTGCTGCCTACAGGAAACACACCTCAGAGACAAAGACAGACACTACCTCAGAATGAAAGGCGGGAAAACAAATTTCCAAGCAAATGGTCGGAAGAATCAAGGTGGAGTAGCCATACTAATATCAAATAAAATCAATTTTCAACTAAAATTCATCAAAAAAGATAAGGAAGGACACTTCATATTCATCAAAGGAAAAATCCACCAAGATGAACTCTCAATCCTAAATATCTATGCCCCAAATACAAGGGCACCTACATACGTAAAAGAAACCTTACTAAAGTTCAAATACACATTGCACCTCACACAATGATAGTAGGAGATTTCAACACCCCACTCTCATCAATGGACAGATCATGGAAACAGAAATTAAATAAAGACGTAGACAGACTAAGAGAAGTCATGAGCCAAATGGACTTAACAGATATTTATAGAACATTCTATCCTAAAGCAAAAGCATATACCTTCTTCTCAGCTCCTCATGGTACTTTCTCCAAAATTGACCATATAATTGGTCAAAAAACGGGCCTCAACAGGTACAGAAAGATAGAAATAATCCCATGCCTGCGATCGGACCACCACGGCCTAAAACTGGTCTTCAATAATAATAAGGGAAGAATGCCCACATATACGTGGAAATTGAACAATGCTCTACTCAATGATAACCTGGTCAAGGAAGAAATAAAGAAAGAAATTAAAGAATTTTTAGAATTTAATGAAAATGAAGGTACAACATACCCAAACTTATGGGACACAATGAAAGCTGTGCTAAGAGGAAAACTCATAGCGCTGAGTGCCTGCAGAAAGAAACAGGAAAGAGCATATGTCAGCAGCTTGACAGCACACCTAAAAGCTCTAGAACAAAAAGAAGCAAATACACCCAGGAGGAGTAGAAGGCAGGAAATAATCAAACTCAGAGCTGAAACCAACCAAGTAGAAACAAAAAGGACCATAGAAAGAATCAACAGAACCAAAAGTTGGTTCTTTGAGAATACCAACAAGATAGATAAACCCTTAGCCAGACTAACAAGAGGACACAGAGAGTGTGTCCAAATTAACAAAATCAGAAATGAAAAGGGAGACATAACTACAGATTCAGAGGAAATTCAAAAAATCATCAGATCTTACTATAAAAGCCTATATTCAACAAAACTTGAAAATCTGCAGGAAATGGACAATTTCCTAGACAGATACCAGGCCGAAGTTAAATCAGGAACAGATAAACCAGTTAAACAACCCCATAACTCCTAAGGAAATAGAATCAGTCATTAAAGGTCTCCCAACCAAAAAGAGCCCAGGTCCAGACGGGCTTCGTGCAGAATTCTATCAGACCTTCATAGAAGACCTCATACCAATATAATCCAAAATATTCCACAAAATTGAAACAGATGGAGCACTACCGAATTCCTTCTATGAAGCCACAATTACTCTTATACCTAAACCACACAAAGACCCAACAAAGAAAGAGAACTTCAGACCAATTTCCCTTATGAATATCGACGCTAAAATACTCAATAAAATTCTGGCAAACCGAATCCAAGAGCACATCAAAACAATCAGCCACCATGATCAAGTAGGCTTCATCCCAGGCATGCAGGGATGGTTTAATATACGGAAAACCATCAACGTGGTCCATTATATAAACAACAAACTGAAAGAACAAAACCACATGATCATTTCATTAGACGCTGAGAAAGCATTTGACAAAATTCAACACCCCTTCATGATGAAAGTCCTGGAAAGAATAGGAATTCAAGGCCCATACCTAAACATAGTAAAAGCCATATACAGCAAACCAGCTGCTAACATTAAACTAAATGGAGAGAAACTTGAAGCAATCCCACTAAAATCAGGGACTAGACAAGGCTGCCCACTCTCTCCCTACTTATTCAATATAGTTCTTAAAGTTCTAGCCAGAGCAATCAGACAACAAAAGGAGGTCAAGGGGATACAGATCGGAAAAGAAGAAGTCAAAATATCACTATTTGCAGATGATATGATAGTATATTTAAGTGATCCCAAAAGTTCCACCAGAGAACTACTAAAGCTGATAAACAACTTCAGCAAAGTGGCTGGGTATAAAATTAACTCAAATAAATCAGTAGTCTTCCTCTAAACAAAAGAGAAACAAGCCGAGAAAGAAATTAGGGAAACGACAACCTTCATAATAGACCAAAATAATATAAAGTACCTCTGTGACTTTAACCAAGCAAGTAAAAGATCTGTACAATAAGAACTTCAAGACTCTAAAGAAAGAAATTGAAGAAGACCTCAGAAGATGGAAAGATCTCCCATGCTCATGGATTGGCAGGATTAATATAGTAAAAATGGCCATTTTACCAAAAGCGATCTACAGATTCAATACAATCCCCATCAAAATACCAATCCAATTCTTCAAAGAGTTAGACAGAACAATTTGCAAATTCATCTGGAATAACAAAAACCCAGGATAGCTAAAACTATCCTCAACAATAAAAGGACTTCAGGGGGAATCACTATCCCTGAACTCAAGCAGTATTACAGAGCAATAGTGATAAAAACTGCATGGTATTGGTACAGAGACAGACAGATAGACCAATGGAACAGAATTGAAGACCCAGAAATGAACCCACACACCTATGGGCACTTGATTTTTGACAAAGGAGCCAAAACCACCAAATGGAAAAAAAGATAGCATTTTCAGCAAATGGTGCTGGTTCAACTGGAGGTCAACATGTAGAAGAATGCAGATCGATCCATGCTTATCACCCCGTAAAAAGCTTAAGTCCAAGTGGATCAAGGACCTCCACATCAAACCAGATACACTCAAACTAATAGAAGAAAAACTAGGGCAGCATCTCGAACACATGGGCACTGGAAAAAATTTCCTGAACAAAACACCAATGGCTTATGCTCTAAGATCAAGAATCGACAAATGGGATCTCATAAAACTGCAAAGCTTCTGTAAGGCAAAGGATACTGTGGTTAGGACAAAATGGCAACCAACAAATTGGGAAAAGATCTTTACCAATCCTACAACAGATAGAGGCCTTATATCCAAAATATACAAAGAACTCAAGAAGTTAGACCGCAGGGAGACAAATAACCCTATTAAAAAATGGGGTTCAGAGCTAAACAAACAATTCACAGCTGAGGAATGCCGAATGGCTGAGAAACACTTAAAGAAATGTTCAACATCTTTAGTCATAAGGGTAGTGCAAATCAAAACAACCCTGAGATTTCACCTCACACCAGCGAGAATGGCTAAGATCAAAAACTCAGGTGACAGCAAATGCTGGCGAGGATGTGGAGAAAGAGAAACACTCCTCCATTGGTGGTGGGATTGCAGACTGGTACAACCATTCTGGAAATCAGTCTGGAGGTTCCTCAGAAATTTGGACATTGAATTGCCTGAGGATCCCGCTATACCTCTCTTGGGCATATACCCAAAAGATGCCCCAACATATAAAAAAGACACGTGCTCCACTATGTTCATAGCAGCCTTATTTATAATAGCCAGAAGCTGGGAAGAACCCAAATGCCCTTCAACAGAGGAATCGATACAGAAAATGTGGTACATCTACACAATGGAATATTACTCAGCTATCAAAAACAATGACTTTATGAAATTCGTAGGCAAATGGTTGGAACTGGAAAATATCATCCTGAGTGAGGTAACCCAATCACAGAAAAACACACATGGTATGCACTCATTGATAAGTGGCTATTAGCCCAAATGCTTGAATTACCCTAGATGCCTAGAACAAATGAAACTCAAGACGGATGATCAAAATGTGAATGCTTCACTCCTTCTTTAAAAGGGGAACAGGAATACCCTTGGCAGGGAATAGAGAGGCAAAGATTAAAACAGACACAGAAGGAACACCCATTCAGAGCCTGCCCCACATGTGGCCCATACATATACAACCACCCAATTAGACAAGATGGATGAAGCAAACAAGTGCAGGCCGACAGGAGCCAGATGTAGATCGCTCCTGAGAGACACAGCCAGAATACAGCAAACACAGAGGCGAATGCCAGCAGCAAACCACTGATCTGAGAATAGAACCCCCACTGAAGGAATCAGAGAAAGAACTGGAAGAGTTTGAAGGGGCTCGAGACCCCTTATGAACAACAATGCCAAGCAACCAGAGCTTCCAGGGACTAAGCCACTACCTAAAGTCTATACATGGACTGACCCTGGACTCTGACCTCATAGGTGGCAATGAATATCCTAGTAAGAGCACCAGTGGAAGGGAAAGCCCTGGGTCCTGCTAAGACTGAACCCCCAGTGAACTAGATTGTTGGGGGGGGACAATGGGGGGAGGATGGGGAGGGGAACACTGATAAGAACGGGGAGGGAGGGAGGGGGATGTTTGTCCAGAAACTGGGAAAGGGAATAACACTCGAAATGTATATAAGAAATACTCAAGTTAATAAAAAAAAAAGAAATACTCAAGTTAATAAAAAAATAAAAAATATATAATATAAACAAAAAACAAAAAAGTAAATACTGGAAATAAATAATATCAGATCAACAAAGTCAAAATATGAGAAACACACACGTGCATCATCATCATCACCACAACAACAAAATAATAAAAATCATTGGCAGCTCTCAACATTAATGGTCTGATTTTTTCAATAAAAAGCCACAGACTCATAGAATGGAGGTGAAAATGGGAATTCATCCTTCTGTTGCATACAAAAAACATACCTTAACATTAAGGATAGGTAAGTGTGGGGAAAAGATTTTCCAAGTAAATGGACACAAAACTAAGCTAGTATAGTCATTTGATATCTAACACAATAGAACTCAAACCAGAATTCATCAGAAAAGAATAGGGAAGGACACTACATACTCAACAAAAAAAAAATCTGCCAAGAGGTCTTTTCTCATACAATATATCCTGATTACAGTCTCCCCTCCCTTTATTCCTCCCACTTCCTCCTCACATCTCCTCCCATCTGAATCCACTCCATTTCTGCCTATCATCAGAAAAGAACAGGCTTCTACGAGATAACAAGAAAACATAATAAAATAAAATAAAAGACAATAACCATCACATTGAAATTCAACCAGGCAGCCCAACAGAAGGAAAAGAACCCAAAAGAAAGCAAAAGAATCAGAGACTCATTCAGTCACACACACACACACACACACACACACACACACACACACACACACACACACACACACTTAGGAGTCTCATAAACACACTAAACTGAAAGCTATAATATAAGCAGAGAAGACCCGGTGCAGACTCATGTACACCCTGTGCATGCTGCTTCAGTCTCTGTGAGTTCATATGAGCTTTGCTCATGTTGATTCCTGAGGTGAGCAGAGAGATATGATGGTGACATCCCATTCAGAACTGGATATTCCAAGGTCGTCTGTCTCCCACCACCACCGTGTTGTGGTGTGTGTGTGTGTGTGTGTGTGTGTGTGTGTGTGTGTGTGTGTGTGTGTACTGTTTGGCTATGAGGCTCTTTATCTCTTCTCATCTGCTGCAAGAGAAAGCTTTTCTGTTGATAGCTGAATAAAGCACTAATCTATGAGTACGGCAGGATATCATGGAGTCATTTTAACACTACCTTTTGTTAAGTCTGGTAGTATTTGCTTTTACCCTAGGTCACTGGGCTATCTAGTTTCTGGCTCTTGCAAGCAGTGTCAGGTATAGGTTCCATCTCAGGGAGTAGTCCTTAAGTGGGAGGACATTGCAATTCTTAACATCTATGTCCCCCAAACAAGTACACCCTGAGTTTGTAAAAGAAACACTACTACCGATTCAATCACATATTGACCCTCACACTTCAATTCTCAACTCTCAGCAAAACAGGCCATGCAAACAAAAACTAAATGGAGAAGTTCTGGTGCTAACTGACATTATAAACCAAATAGAAGTAACAGATGTTTATAGAACATTTTACTAGAACACAAAAGAACATACATTCTTCTCAGCACCTCATGGAACTTTCTCCCAAACTGACCACATTTTTAAAAGTCTCCCAATCAGAAAATCCTAAGGCCGAATGGTTTTACAGCAAAATTCTACCAGAATTTCAAACAAGAATTAATGCTACAGAAAGGGATATAAAAACGTAAGATGCACACTCTTCATGTGATTGCATGTATTCTTTCACATATCCTGTGCTTTCCTGGGACCCACCATTACTGTTGCCTGCCAAGTTAAATAACATATTTCCATAATTTCGAACCATTAAGGACACCTCAACTCTCTCATTCTAGGTCATCTGTGAAAATGCAGAATAATAAATACAGAAAGACTAAGTAACTGTCTTTTCCCTAGGTGAAAGATTTAATGCTAATTTTATCATGTATCTTAATCTGCTGACTTTGTTGTACTCTCTGAGGAAGTTTCTTTTTTAAATTAATTTATTTTTTTTATTAACTTGAGTATTTCTTATTTACATTTCGAGTGTTATTCCCTTTCCCTGTTTCCGGGCAATCATCCCCCTAATCCCTCCCCCACCCCTCCTTTATGGGTGTTCCCCTCCCCATCCTCCCCCCATTGCCGCCCTCCCCCCAACAATCTAGTTCACTGGGGGTTCAGTCTTAGCAGGACCCAGGGCTTCTCCTTCCACTGGTGCTCTTACTAGGATTTTTTTTTTTATTTTTACACTCAAGATTGTATTCCCCTCCTGGTTCACCCTCCTATTGTTCCACATTCCATACCTCATCCCCTCCCACCCCTGTCTTAGGATGTCCCCACCCCACCCACCTCATTTACTTGTTATGTACTGTTTATGATAAGTTCAGAAAAAAGAAACTTGTTGAAGCACAAAAAGAAAGAGTTAATGCTAACACTCCTTAAATGATCCCACAAAATAGAAACAGAAGGAATATTGACCAATTCATTTTACTAAGCCACAGTTACCCTGATATCCAAACCACATAAAGACCCAACAAAGAACAAGAATTACAGAACAATTCCCCTTATGAACACAGGTGCAAAAATAAATACTCAATAAAGTCTTTGCAAACAGAATCCAAGAGCACATCAAAGGAACTGTCCATCATGATCAAGTGAGCTTCACCCCAGAGATGCAGTGATGGTTCAACATATGTAAATTGATATATGTAATCCACTCTATAAACAAACTGAAAGATAAAATTTGCATGATCATTTCATTAGAGGAAGAAAAGTCCACAGACGAAATCCAATACCCTCCATGACAAAATCCTGGAAAGATCAGGGATACAAGGGACAACCCTAAACATACTAAAGTAAATTTACAGGTAGCCTAGAGCAAACAACAAATTAAATGGAGAGAAACTCAAAGCAATTCCACTAAAATCAGGAACAAAACAATTCTTTAACTCTCCATACCTATTCAATACAGTACTTGTAGTCTCAGCTGGAGACTAATAAAAGAGATCAAAGGGGCACAAATTGAAACAGGAGTCAAAGTATCTTTATTTGCAGATGATATGAAAGTTTACATAAGTGACCCTAAAATTTCCAGTGGGAAACTCCCACAGCTGATAAACACTTTCAGCAAAGTGGCTGAATACCAAAATAACCCACAAAACTCCTCTCTACAAATGACAAATGACCTGAGAAAGAAATCAGGAAAGCAGCACCTTTCACAACAGCCTCACATAATGTAAAATATCTTGGAATAACTCTAACCAAGCAAATAAAAGATTTGTGTGATTAAAACTTGAAGAGATTGAGGAAGGTATCAGAAGATGGAAAGATCTCCCATGCCCATGGATTGGCAGGATTGATATTAGTAAGATGGGCATCCTACCCAAAAATGTACAGATTCAATGCAATCCTCATCAAAATTCCAACACAATTCTTCACCAAACTTAAAAGGACAAATTTCAGCTGGAAACACAAAAGACCCAGGATAGTTAAAACAATCTCTAGTAATTGAAGAACTGCTGGAGGTAACATCCCCAATATCAAGTTGTACTACAAAGCTGTACTAATAAAAGCAGCATGGTATTGGCACAAAAACAGACAAGTTGATCGATGGAGTTCAGCTGAAGAATCAGACACCTGATTTTTAAAAAAAATCAGAAATACACGCTGGATAAAAGACAGTATGCTGCTGATCAAACTAAATAGCTACACATAGAAGAATCCAAACAAATCCATTTGTACCACCCTGCACAAAACTCAAATCCAAATGGATCAGAGACCTCGACCTAAAACAATATACACTGAACCCTATAGGAGAGAAAGTGGGGAATATCCTTGAAGTCATTGGCACTGGAAAAGGATTCTCAACAGAAGAACACCATTAGCCTAGTCACTAAGATCAACAATAAACTCACGAAACTGAACATCTTCTGTAAGGCAAAGGACACTGTCAATTTGACAAAATGACAGCCTACAGAATGAGAAAAGGTCTTTGCTAACTATACATCCAATAGAAGGCTGTGGAACTTATAGGCTCGCTCCATGAGATAGAGCCCATATCCAGTACTGCTTGGAAGACTGAGTACCAGAGAGTAGATAGGCCAAATATTACTGGCCTTAAAAAAAGGAAAAACTGCAGTAATAAAAATGCCTGCTACATTCATAGATCAGTGCCTTGCTCAGCCATCATCAAAGAAGCTTCCTCCTGCAGGAGACGTGAACAAATACAGAGACCACAGCCAGAGATTATGAAGAGAATGGGAGACCTTGGAACACTCGGCCTTAAATGGGATGTCTCCATCAAATCCTTCCCCCTTAAAGGTCAGGAAACCCTAGGGAAGAGGTAGTCGAAAGAGTTTAAGAGCCAGAGTGGATGGAGGACACCAGGAGAGCAAGGCCTTCTGAATCAACTGAGCACAGCTCATATGAACTCACAGTGACTGAAGCAGCAAACACAGGGCCTACTGGGGTCTGCACCACGTCCTCTGTGTATATATTATGGCTTCTAGTTTAGTGTTTTTCTGAGATTCCTGAGTGTGCAAACTCCTCCCTGATCCTTTTTTTTTTTTTTTTGAGACTCAAGAACAACTTTTATTTAGATTTTGTTTAGGTTTCCATTACTGTAATAAAACATGACCAAAAGAAACCTGGGAAAGAAATGGTTTATTTCAGCTTCTGTGCCTCAACGAATGGTCATTATAAAAGGAAGGCAGATCAGGAACTCAAAGCATAAATCATGGAGGAATGCTTATAATTCTGGAGGTTTGTCCCTCATGATGCTCTGCTGTCCCAGATATTTGTCATTGTGTTTGTTTGTCTGTTTTGGGGCAAATTAACAAGGGCTGGAGTTGTCGAAGAAGACAGGGTCACAATTGATAAGCCTACAGACAAGTCTGTGGGACCTTTTTTTCATTTTGCATTTATTTATTTATTTATTCATTCATTCACTTTGCATCCCAACATTCACCTTCTTCTCTTCCCACATTCACACAGTTCCTCCTTCCATTTCCCATACCCCTTCTCTTCTAAGGAGAGGTACCCTGCATCACTCTACCCTGGCATATCAAGCCACTACAGGAACAGGCACATCCTCTTCCACTGAGTTAAGACAAGGCAGCCCAGTTAGGGAAACAGGATTCACGGACAGGCAACAGATTCAAGGACAGGCCCATGTTCCAGTTGTTGGGGGACCCACATGAAGACCAAGCTGCCCTTCTACTACATATGTGCAGGGGGCCTAAGTCCAGCCAATGCTAGCTCTCTGTTTGGTGGTACAGTCTCTGGGAACCCCCAAGGGTTCAGGTTAGTTGACTCTGTTGGTCATCCTGTGGAGTTCCCATTCCCTCTGGGGGCCCTCAATCCTTCCCAAACTCTTCCATAAGACTCCCTGAGCTCCCTCCAGTGTTTGGCTATGGGTCTATGCATCAGTTTCCATTGACTGCGGGGTAGTGCCTCTCAGACAGCAGTTTTGCTGGGCTCCTGTCTACAAGCATAACAGAATGTCCTTAATAGTGTCAGGGATTCATTCTTGCCCGTGGGCTAGATCTCAACTTGGGCCAGTCATTGGTTGCCCATTCTCTCTGTCTCTGCTTCATCTTTGTCCTTGAAAATTTAGTGAGTGGAAGTGTTTGTGAGTGGGTTGCTGTACCCATTCCTTCACTAGGAATCCCATCTGACTACAGGAGGTAACCACTTCAGGTGCCATATTCCCCACTGCTATAGGTTTCAGCTAGCGTCACCCCCATAGACTCCCTGGTGTGTCCCCCTTTCCATGTCTCTGGCATGTCCCAAAGATGATACGGTGCCTCCACCTATTTCTATTCTCCCACCTTGTTCTCCCCATACCTGATCCCCCTGACACCTTCCCCTCCGCTTCCCCTTCCCTTCCTCCCTGATTCTTTTGCCTTCTCTTGGGGTTTTTCATTGTTTGCCTTATCCAACTTTCACTGTGACTGCTTTGGTCTTATTTTACTGTATTTTGTTATATTTTTTTTAAAGTGAGTGAATTAATCAATGTAAACCTAGCCACCAGGGTAACAACTGAATTGTCACTGTACTTTCTGGGAGAGGTGAAATCAATTTTCTCCAATAGAGTGACACTGGATGTATCAAACGCTCTAGGACAGACCTCGTGTTCAGAAGTAGTTGACTAATAAATAATGGAGCTAGCAGTTTTGTGTTTGTGTGTGCTTTTATTCGGTTACTATGTTGTGTTTTGTTTGATTTTGCTTTCAGGGGGAATGTGGTTTTATTTTGTTTCCTTTGTTCTGGGAGAGTGTTATCATATTAGGGTTTTGTTTTTAAGAACTTAAGGCTGAGTAGGAAGGCAAGAACATCTGAAAGGATGTGAGAGAGGGGAAGAATATGATCAAAATATATTTAAATTTAAAATTCGTTTTAATAAAAAGAAAACGTATGTCACCTGAATGCCATATACAGAACTATTTTTCTGTATTAATTAGGTAACCAGTGAAGTACATTTCATTAATTTGTTGCTTAAAATTAAATACATAGAACACAACTTTCCAACCCTCTCAGCATCTTTTAAAAATATTTTTTAATTATGTGTCTTTTTGTGTGTCAGTGAATGCAAGTGAAAGTGCCCTTGGAGGGCAGAAGAGGATGTCAGATCCCTTGGAACTAGACTTCGGGAGTTACAGATAGTTGTGAACCCTACCTGACACAAGTGCTAGAAACTGCATTCAGGTTCTTCACAAGAACAGTGTAGTGGTTTGAATGAGAATGACCCACATAGGCTCATATGTTTGTATGTTTAGTCCTCAGTTGGTAGAAGTATTGGGGTAGGATTAGGTGGTGTGGCCTTGTTGGGAGAGGTATGTCACCAGAGGCATGCTTGGCAGTTTCAAAACACTGGTGTTGTTCCCAGTGTGCCCCCTCTCTCTACATCCTGCTTGTGGATCAACATGTAACCTCTCAGCTGCTGCTTCGGCTGCCTGCTGCCTGCTGCCTGCTGCCAAGTCTCCATCATCATGGGCTCTAACCTATGAAACTCTAAGACCCAAACAAACTCTTTTATATTAAAAAAAAAACCTAGGAGATACAATACAACATGCAAGTGACCAGCAGAGTATACAAACACTAACCTACAAGACACCGGAGAATATGGTCATTCAGACAGGAGCAATTGCTGAGTCATGTGGACACTGCAGTAAAAAGAGACTATACTCTATTAGGTGGTGGGAAGCAGACACTAGAACACACAATCAATCTTTGGGTTACATATACATTGAGAAGAGATACTGCAACCCAGAGAATCTGGGATGCATAGACATTGGCTCACAGTGGCAGAAAAGGACAGAAATTTGAACTTAAGAACATTGGGGTACACAGACATCAGGATACAGAAATGTTGTGATTCATAAATACCAAGATATAGCCCTGACATACATAGACACTTAAGTGTCCAGACATTCTAGGAGCTATAGTCAATAGAGTACTCAGACACTAGGAAACAAAGATACTAGTGGAGAAAAACCAAGTCCAACAAATGCTTGGACATACCGGCACTAAGACATAAATGAGGAAATACAGATATGTGGTACTCGGAAACTGGAACATCCCATACAAACATTGTGATACACAGTCACTGAAACATACTTCTTTTTGAAACACACAAACATGGGAACACATAGAAATTAGGACATGAAGAAACAAGCACAAGTAAACCAAGGCACAGCAAAACACCAAAAGCTAATTCTGGGACATAGGAACACTGGGGTATATAGACACTAGAGTAAATACCAAAGAGATATGTGGGACCTCAGACTCAGACACTTGGACACATGGAGATACTAAGAAAAAGGAATCTGGTGCACCCGGAAAATTGAGATGTGCAGATACTGACTTTAAACCTGTATAAGTAGGCACTGGTACCTACAGGCATTTGAACACTGATTCACTTATGCATATACCAAAGATATAGGTATGCAGAGACACAGAGATGTAGGCAAGGGGACAGAACACTTCTAAAACTAGAGACAAAATCCAACATGCTGCCCAAACCAAGAGTGGGACACATGGACACTGAAAACCATTAAAACATACATGGATTCAAAGATACACAGACCCTGAGGCATAAGAAAGACAATCTTTTTTTTTTTATTAACTTCAGTATTTCTTATATACATTTCGAGTGTTATTCCCTTTCCCGGTTTCCGGGCAAACATCCCCCTCCCCCCTCCCCTTCCTTATGGGTGTTCCCCTCCCAACCCTCCCCCCATTGACGCCCTCACCCCATAGACTAGTTCACTGGGGGTTCAGTCTTAGCAGGACCCAGGGCTTCCCCTTCCACTGGTGCTCTTACTAGGATATTCATTGCTACCTATGGGGTCAGAGTCCATGTATAGTCTTTAGGTAGTGGCTTAGTCCCTGGAAGCTCTGGTTGCTTGGCATTGTTGTACTTTTGGGGTCTCGAGCCCCTTCAAGCTCTTCCAGTTCTTTCTCTGATTCCTTCAATAGGGGACCTATTCTCAGTTCAGTGGTTTGCTGCTGGCATTCGCCTCTATATTTGCTGTATTCTGGCTGTGTCTCTCAGGAGCGATCTACATCCGGCTCCTGTCGGTCTGCACTTCTTTGCTTCATCCATCTTGTCTAATTGGGTGGCTGTATATGTATGGGCCACATGTGGGGCAGGCTCTGAATGGGTGTTCCTTAAGTCTCTGTTTTAATCTTTGCCTCTCCCTTCCCTGACAAGGGTATTCTTTTTCCTCATTTAAAGAAGGAGTGAAGCATTCACATTTTGATCATCCGTCTTGAGTTTCGTTTGTTCTAGGGATCTAGGGTAATTCAAGCATTTGGGCTAATAGCCACTTATCAATGAGTGCATACCATGTATGTCTTTCTGTGATTGGGTTAGCTCACTCAGGATGATATTTTCCAGTTCCAACCATTTGCCTACGAATTTCATAAACTCGTTGTTTTTGATAGCTGAGTAATATTCCATTGTGTAGATGTACCACATTTTCTGTATCCATTCCTCTGTTGAAGGGCATCTGGGTTCTTTCCATTTTCTGGCTATTATAAATAAGGCTGCGATGAACATAGTGGAGCACGTGTCTCTTTTATATGTTGAGGCATCTTTTGGGTATATGCCCAAGAGAGGTATAGCTGGATCCTCAGGCAGTTCAATGTCCAATTTTCTGAGGAACCTCCAGACTGATTTCCAGAATGGTTGTACCAGTCTGCAATCCCAACAACAATGGAGGAGTGTTCCTCTTTCTCCACATCCTCGCCAGCATCTGCTGTCACCTGAGTTTTTGATCTTAGCCAATCGCACTGGTGTGAGGTGAAATCTCAGGGTTGTTTTGATTTGCATTTCCCTTATGACTAAAGATGTTGAACATTTCTTTAGGTGTTTCTCCGCCATTCGGCATTCCTCAGCTGTGAATTCTTTGTTTAGCTCTGAACCCCAATTTTGATAGGGTTATTTGTTTCCCTGCGGTCTAACTTCTTGAGTTCTTTGTATATTTTGGAAATAAGGCCTCTATCTGTTGTAGGATTGGTAAAGATCTTTTCCCAATCTGTTGGTTGCCGTTTTGTCCTAACCACAGTGTCCTTTGCCTTACAGAAGCTTTGCAGTTTTATGAGATCCCATTTGTCGATTCTTGATCTTAGAGCATAAGCCATTGGTGTTTTGTTCAGGAAATTTTTTCCAGTGCCCATGTGTTCCAGATGCTTCCCTAGTTTTTCTTCTATTAGTTTGAGTGTGTCTGATTTGATGTGGAGGTCCTTGATCCACTTGGACTTAAGCTTTGTACAGGGTGATAAGGATGGATCGATCTGCATTCTTCTACATGTTGCCCTCCAGTTGAACCAGCACCATTTGCTGAAAATGCTATCTTTTTTCCATTGGATGGTTTTGGCTCCTTTGTCAAAAATCAAGTGACCATAGGTGTGTGGGTTCATTTCTGGGTCTTCAACTCTATTCCATTGGTCTATCTGTCTGTCTCTGTACCAATACCATGCAGTTTTTATCACTATTGCTCTGTAATACTGCTTGAGTTCAGGGATAGTGATTCCCCCTGAAGTCCTTTTATTGTTGAGGATAGCTTTAGCTATCCTGGGTTTTTTGTTATTCCAGATGAATTTGCAAATTGTTCTGTCTAACTCTTTGAAGAATTGGATTGCTATTTTGATGGGGATTGCATTGAATCTGTAGATTGCTTTTGGTAAAATGGCCATTTTTACCATATTAATCCTGCCAATCCATGAGCATGGGAGATCTTTCCATCTTCTGAGGTCTTCTTCAATTTCTTTCCTCAGTGTCTTGAAGTTCTTATTGTACAGATCTTTTACTTGCTTGGTTAAAGTCACACCGAGGAACTTTATATTATTTGGGTCTATTATGAAGGGTGTCGTTTCCCTAATTTCTTTCTCGGCTTGTTTCTCTTTTGTATAGAGGAAGGCAACTGATTTATTTGAGTTAATTTTATACCCAGCCACTTTGCTGAAGTTGTTCATCAGCTTTAGTAGTTCTCTGGTGGAACTTTTGGGATCACTTAAATATACTATCATGTCATCTGCAAATAGTGATATTTTGACCTCTTCTTTTCCGATCTGTATCCCTTTGATCTCCTTTTGTTGTCTGATTGCTCTGGCTAGAACTTCAAGAACTATATTGAATAAGTAGGGAGAGAGTGGGCAGCCTTGTCTAGTCCCTGATTTTAGTGGGATTGCTTCAAGTTTCTCTCCATTTAGTTTAATGTTAGCAACTGGTTTGCTGTATATGGCTTTTACTATGTTTAGGTATGGGCCTTGAAATCCTATTCTTTCCAGGACTTTTATCATGAAGGGGTGTTGAATTTTGTCAAATGCTTTCTCAGCATCTAATGAAATGATCATGTGGTTCTGTTCTTTCAGTTTGTTTATATAATGGATCACGTTGATGGTTTTCCGTATATTAAACCATCCCTGCATGCCTGGGATGAAGCCTACTTGATCATGGTGGATGATTGTTTTGATGTGCTCTTGAATTCGGTTTGCCAGAATTTTATTGAGTATTTTTGCGTCGATATTCATAAGGGAAATTGGTCTGAAGTTCTCTTTCTTTGTTGTGTCTTTGTGTGGTTTAGGTATAAGAGTAATTGTGGCTTCATAGAAGGAATTCGGTAGGGCTCCATCTGTTTCAATTTTGTGGAATAGTTTGGATAATATTGGTATGAGGTCTTCTATGAAGGTTTGATAGAATTCTGCACTAAACCCGTCTGGACCTGGGCTCTTTTTGGTTGGGAGACCTTTAATGACTGCTTCTATTTCCTTAGGAGTTATGGGGTTGTTTAACTGGTTTATCTGTTCCTGATTTAACTTCGATACCTGGTATCTGTCTAGGAAATTGTCCATTTCCTGAAGATTTTCAAATTTTGTTGAATATAGGTTTTTATAGTAAGATCTGATGATTTTTTGAATTTCCTCCGAATCTGTAGTTATGTCTCCCTTTTCATTTCTGATTTTGTTAATTTGGACACACTCTCTGTGTCCTCTCGTTAGTCTGGCTAAGGGTTTATCTATCTTGTTGATTTTCTCAAAGAACCAACTTTTGGTTCTGTTGATTCTTTCTATGGTCCTTTTTGTTTCTACTTGGTTGGTTTCAGCTCTGAGTTTGATTATTTCCTGCCTTCTACTCCTCCTGGGTGTATTTGCTTCTTTTTGTTCTAGAGCTTTTAGGTGTGCTGTCAAGCTGCTGACATATGCTCTTTCCTGTTTCTTTCTGCAGGCACTCAGCGCTATGAGTTTTCCTCTTAGCACAGCTTTCATTGTGTCCCATAAGTTTGGGTATGTTGTACCTTCATTTTCATTAAATTCTAAAAAGTTTTTAATTTCTTTCTTTATTTCTTCCTTGACCAGGTTATCATGGAGTAGAGCATTGTTCAATTTCCACGTATATGTGGGCATTCTTCCCTTATTGTTATTGAAGACCAGTTTTAGGCCGTGGTGGTCCGATAGCACGCATGGGATTATTTCTATCTTTCTGTACCTGTTGAGGCCCGTTTTTTGACCAATTATATGGTCAATTTTGGAGAAAGTACCATGAGGAGCTGAGAAGAAGGTATATCCTTTTGCTTTAGGATAGAATGTTCTATAAATATCCGTTAAGTCCATTTGGCTCATGACTTCTCTTAGTCTGTCGACATCACTGTTTAATTTCTGTTTCCATGATCTGTCCATTGATGAGAGTGGGGTGTTGAAATCTCCCACTATTATTGTGTGAGGTGCAATGTGTGTTTTGAGCTTTAGTAAGGTTTCTTTTACATATGTAGGTGCCCTTTTATTTGGGGCATAGATATTTAGGATTGAGAGTTCATCTTGGTTGATTTTTCCTTTGATGAATATGAAGTGTCCTTCCTTATCTTTTTTGATGACTTTTAGTTGGAAATTGATTTTATTTGATATTAGAATGGCTACTCCAGCTTGCTTCTTCTGACCATTTGCTTGGAAAGTTGTTTTCCAGCCTTTCACTCTGAGGTAGTGTCTGTCTTTGTCTCTGAGGTGTGTTTCCTGTAGGCAGCAGAATGCAGGGTCCTCATTGCGTATCCAGTTTGTTAATCTATGTCTTTTTATTGGGGAGTTGAGGCCATTGATGTTGAGAGATATTAAGGAATAGTGATTATTGCTTCCTGTTATATTCATATTTGGATGTGAGGTTATGTTTGTGTGCTTTTCTTCTCTTTGTTTTGTTGCCAAGACGATTATTAGTTTCTTGCTTCTTCTAGGGTATAGCTTGCCTCCTTATGTTGGACTTTACCCTTTATTATCCTTTGTAGTGCTGGATTTGTAGAAAGATATTGTTTAAATTTGGTTTTGTCATGGAATATCTTGGTTTCTCCATCTATGTTAATTGAGAGTTTTGCTGGATACAGTAATCTGGGCTGGCATTTGTGTTCTCTTAGGGTCTGTATAACATCAGTCCAGGATCTTCTGGCCTTCATAGTTTCTGGCGAGAAGTCTGGTGTGATTCTGATAGGTCTCCCTTTATATGTTACTTGACCTTTTTCCCTTACTGCTTTTAATATTCTTTCTTTATTTTGTGCGTTTGGTGTTTTGACAATTATGTGACGGGAGGTGTTTCTTTTCTGGTCCAATCTATTTGGAGTTCTGTAGGCTTCCTGTATGTCTATGGGTATCTCTTTTTTTAGGTTAGGGAAGTTTTCTTCTATGATTTTGTTGAAGATATTTACTGGTCCTTTGAGCTGGGAGTCTTCACTCTCTTCTATACCTATTATCCTTAGGTTTGATCTTCTCATTGAGTCCTGGATTTCCTGTATGTTTTGGACCAGTAGCTTTTTCCGCTTTACATTATCTTTGACAGTTGAGTCAATGATTTCTATGGAATCTTCTGCTCCTGAGATTCTCTCTTCCATCTCTTGTATTCTGTTGGTGAAGCTTGTATCTACAGCTCCTTGTCTCTTCTTTTGGTTTTCTATATCCAGGGTTGTTTCCATGTGTTCTTTCTTGATTGCTTCTATTTCCATTTTTAATTCCTTCAACTGTTTGATTGTGTTTTCCTGGAATTCTTTCAGGGATTTTTGCGATTCCTCTCTGTAGGCTTTTACTTGTTTATTAATGTTTTCCTGTGCTTCCCTAAGTGTGTTCAGGTCTTTCCTGAAGTCCTCCAGCATCATGATCAAATATGATTTTGAAACTAGATCTTGCTTTTCTGGTGTGTTTGGATATTCCATGTTTGTTTTGGTGGGAGAATTGGGCTCCGATGATGGCATGTAGTCTTGGTTTCTGTTGCTTGGGTTCCTGCGCTTGCCTCTCGCCATCAGATTATCTCTAGTGTTACTTTGTTTTGCTATTTCTGACAGTGGCTAGACTGTCCTATAAGCCTGTGTGTCAGGAGTGCTGTAGACCTGTTTTCCTCTCTTTCAGTCAGTTATGGGGACAGAGTGTTCTGCTTTCGGGCGTGTAGTTTTTCCTCTCTACAGGTCTTCAGCTGTTCCTGTGGGCCTGTGTCTTGAGTTCACCAGGCAGCTTTCTTGCAGCAGAAAATTTGGTCTTACCTGTGGTCCCGAGGCTCAGGTTTGCTCGTGGGGTGCTGCCCAGGGGCTCTCTGCAGCGGCAGCAACCAGGAAGACCTGTGCCGCCCCTTCCGGGAGCTTCAGTGCACCAGGGTTCCAGATGGTCTTTGGCTTTTTCCTCTGGCGTCCGAGATGTGTGTGCAGGGAGCAGTCTCTTCTGGTTTCCCAGGCCTGTCTGCCTCTCTGAAGGTTTAGCTCTCCCTCCCACGGGATTTGGGTGCAGAGAACTGTTTATCCGGTCTGTTTCCTTCAGGGTCCGGCGGTGTCTCTGGCAGGGGTCCTGCCGCTCCTGGGCCCTCCCCCACGGGAGCCCAGAGGCCTTATACAGTTTCCTCTTGGGCCAGGGATGTGGGCAGGGGTGAGCAGTGTTGGTGGTCTCTTCCGCTCTGCAGCCTCAGGAGTGCCCACCTGACCAGGCGGTTGGGTCTCTCTCTCACCGGGTCTGGGAGCAGAGAGCTGCTGCGGGCCGGGATCCGCGGGTCAAGAAAGACAATCTTAAACACAGACTCTGGGGTACATGGACATTAATATATAGAGACACAAAAAAGAAGGTATTAGATCTCACAGCTACTAATCATTATGGACACCAACAAAGACATTGTGACAGAGAAGCCCTAAAAGTAGATGATGCTACTTAAAGATACAGAGTCAAATCAACATTGAGAGATACATAGCTGGGCATGTAAGATACTGAGACACATAACTAGTAGAGTATGTGTCAGGACAGCAGTACATGGAAACTGAAGCTAAAAAAATACAAAGCAACATGCCGACACATGATCATGCTTCTAGGCACAACTTTTTTGCAACCTTTTAGTAAGGGTTCAACTTACTAAAGTTATTAAAAGGCTTCTCCTCTAGACCACCAATCAGCAGAGGTAGTGGAAGAGAAAAGTTACTAGGATATGGAGGAAGTGGACCTGTTCAAGAACAGTTCTTTGGTGGTGAACTCAATCTTCTTGGGCAGCAATTCAGTCCCATAGCAAACACCAAACACAACGTAGCAGCTGCAGATCAGTCCTTTATGCAGGGAGACACCAGGCACGAACCAGCAGCTACAGTCCAGTTTTTTCATCAAGCAGACACCAGGCAGCTGTAGTAGGATGTAAAGTGAATAAGTAAAATAAATAAATTAATTAATTAATTAAAAAGAAACAACAGTGTGGTTCTTAGCCAATAGTATACTGTTTCTGAGACATACATAATCCAAGGAAGACAGACACCTTGATATAAATATAAACGATATGAGATGGGGATATGCATCCATTAAAACACACACATACTGTGTGACATAAATACACTGTCACATTCACATATGTATCAATAAACTATTGAATATAAGTATGCTAGTACCCATAGACACTAGGCTAAATAGAACACATGTTGTAATGGGTTATATTAAGCACTAAAACTGAAACATACATGTAGACACATACCTGAATCCATAGAGATATCAAAACAGAGAGACACTGGGAAATACACAGTTCTGAGACAGATAGATCATACAGTGACATAAAGACTCTAGAAAATAGACATTAGGCTATGTAGACAATGAGACACATTGACTAAGACAAAAAATCGACCATTGTGGTATAGAGACACCTGCAACACACAAACACTGGGGCACACAAACACTGAAACAGATTGAGGCAAATAAATATAGGAGTGTGCACAGGCCATGTAACACAGAAGCTTGAGAAAACAGACATCCATTGAGATGCATAACCACTATTTGAAACAGTAAAATCAAAGACACCATGATGTGAGAAGACATGCCCAACATCACAGAAGGGCAAAGGAAGTGATGGAAAGAAGAGAATGTGACTAGGAAGTATAAGCTTTCTGCTAGGACCCATAGAATTGTTGTAGCATGGGACATGGAATAGACTTGTTTGGTACCAGATGAAAGAAAGGAGTGGGGAAATGCTGGGCATATCCATGTGCTTATGGAGTTTATTGTCTGGAACAGAATAGATGAGGCTGCCAAATTTTGTATGGAGAATAGTTTATCATGACAGGAACAGATAAAGCAAGTGCAGAAGGGGAGGGTGAACAGCTGACAGAGGAGGTGGAGTCAACTCAGAATGCTCTTGTGGACCATGGTATTTGGAATAGGGCAGAAGCTATAGGTTTGAGAGATGAGGGAGACTGCAAAGATAGAGTTATCATGGTGGAAGATTTGAGTAGAGGTCTGGAAGAAAAAGGAGCCCAGTGGGACTACCTTGTTTATTTGTAGCTTGAGTGAGTGGGAAATTGGAGCCATTTCCTGAGATACGTGAGCACAGGAGATGTGGACTTTAGTGAAGAGAACACATTAAAGTGTCTGGCTTCTTACCTCTTATCCTAAATCTTCTGAGATTCCATAGCTCCCCTGGATAGAGTTATTATAGTTGCAAATGGCAGAGAATCCTATTCAAACTGTTTTAATAGAGGGAAATTATTGATGGTATAACTAGAAAGGAATCAGTATAGAGATCCTAAATCAATGCTGAGCCAATCCACCTGCTTAATGTCATCAAGGATCCAATATCTTTTATTGCCATTCCTTCCTGCCTTCCTGCACTCAGTTCTGTTGATCCAATGATGACCGTCATTGGGTCAAAAGTCCTGATCTGCACTGTAACTTTACCACCCCCCACCAACAATGAGGATCAATCCTCACTTCCTGAAATATAGGATTGTCCCAATTTGACAATGGCAAACATGGAACCATTTTTGGATGGATCTAAGGAGTGTGGCAACACCACCAAACTATACAAGTTGGGATAGGTGTAGTTTCTTGATCTTATGTAAAGTGTGACAATATTCTTGAGAGATTTTCAGCTACAACTGACTGAAGAGATCACCAACTCTTCCCACCCACAGTAACTAAAAGCTTACCATATTGATTTTTGTTAAAATGGGCTTTTCCTTTCTTTTTTATTTTAATTAGTTAACTAATTATTTACTTCACAACCCAACCACAAATTCCCCTCCATCCTCTCCTCCCAGTCCTTCCCTACTACCTCCTCTCTCCATCCACCCCTCCTCTCTCTCTCTCTCCAGAAAAGGGGGGGAGGGGACTCCCATGGATATCAACCCACCTTGGCATATCAAGTTGCAGTAAGACTAGGCACATATTCTCCTATTGATGAGGCAACCCAGTAGAGAGAAAGGATTCCAATGGTAGGCAACAAAGTCAGAGACAGTCCCTGATCCCACTGTTAAAATTCCTAATGAAGACCAAGCTGTATATCTCTTACATATGTGTAGAGGACCTAAGTCAGTCCCATGCATGCTCTCTAGTCAGCAATTCAGACTCTGTGAGCCCCCATGGGCCCAGGTTAGTTGACTCTGTGGTTTTTCTTGTGGTGTCCCTGACCACCTAGCTCCTACAATCCTTTCTCACCCTCTTCTTTAGGATTCTCCAAGCTCCACCTAATGTTTGATTGTGGGCTTCTGTGTCAGTTTTCTTCAGTTGCTGGGTGAAGATTCAGATGACAGTTATGCTAGGCTCTTGTCTGTAAGTCTAGCAAAATATAATTAATAGTGTCAGAGGTGAGGTACCTCTCATGGCATTGGTCTCAAGCTGGACCAGTCATTGGTTGGCCATATCCTCAATTTCTGCTCCATCTGTGGACAGGGCAAATTGTAGGTCAAAGGTTCTATGTCTGTGTTGGAGACCCAATCCTCCCATTGGAAATCTTGCCAGGTTATAGGAGATGGCCCATTCAAGCTCCATATCTCTCATTGCTATGAGTCATAGTAGGATCACCTTCATAGACTCCTGGGACTTTCCATTATCCTAGGTTTCTAGCTCATCCCAGAAATATTCCCCATTCCAATTGTCTCGCCCATTAATTTCTCCCTCCATTTGGGGTTTTTCAAAGCCTAAAGTCATCAATTTTATTAAAAGCCTAAAGTCATTAATTTGTTAAAAATAGTTTTATTCTTGTTTATTTTAGTTAACTAATTAATTTTAAAAAACTTGTGAACTGGAATTAAAACAGAGGAAATCTATGGCGTTCAAGCATTAGGTTGATTCCTTACTCCTCAGACAAATGAAGTTCTGTAGTCTTGAGCACAAGCAGGTTCTCTACTATTGTCAAAGGGAACTCACAACATATGCAACAGTAGGGATTGTCTATAATCAGTTACACTGTCCCTGGAAGTCAATGTCTGACACTGGCCAAGGGAATGAGGCATATCAGGTCAGAGTCTATTACTCTGAGGTTACAGTCATAATTGTGACAAGCATACTTCAGAGTGGAGCTTGAGAGGGCATAAGCTTCCTGTCCAGGCCTTTGGTTGTGATCAGCACCTAGGAGAACTATAAGAGAAACAAACATCTGGATCAGACTTTAAGAGCATCTAAACTTGGAATTCACTTCCTAACACATACACAGGTCTATTAGCAGAAAAAAGAAGACATATTGGCTCATGAAGATTGAATAGCATTTCTATTCAAAAATTGACTCATTGATAGGTGATGCAGAAACAAACAAAGATGCTAGGAAGACAATATTTTCTTTAAAATAAATGTTTTAAAGAGACAATGAAGACAGGCATGGCAGCACATGCTTTAATCCCAGGGCTTGGGAGGTAATGGCAGGCCAAACTCTGTGAGTTCAAGACCAGCCTGCTCTACAGAGTGAGTTCTAGGAGAGCCAGGGTTACAGAGAGAAACCCTGTGTGGCAGAGCAGGGGAAGAACCCTGCTGGACAGTTATGTGCACATGGATGTAGGTTCCAGAAGAGGCCAGGCCCACAGGATCCTCCTGGAGCCAGAGTCACTGGAACTTGTGTGATGGAAACGGAACTCAGGTTCCTATGCATGAGCAAGAAGTGCCTTTAACCACTGGACAATCCCTTCAGCCTGTAAAGACACAAGTTTCTTTGTGGCTGAAAAAGACTTCAAGGACTGAAGGTGTAGGCCAGTTGGTAGTTATTGTCTGGCATGTATAAAATCCTGAGTCCAATCATCATCCGTGCATAAACAGGTGTGGTGGAACATGTCAGTAATTCCAGAACTTGGGAGGTGGGAGTAGAATGGTTAGGGTCACCACCCTTGGCTACATAAGGACTTAAGTTTAGCCTGGATTATGTGAGACCTGGTCTCAAAAAGTTATTTCAAAAAGTATGAAATGTTTGGGTGGCGAAGAACCTGAGACTAGATAAGTCCTGAGCCCAGAGGAGAACCAAATACTTTGTTCTACTAAACGAGTCCAGCAATAAAATGATTCTTAGTGACCTTCTGCTGTACCCATAGACCAGTGTCTCATGCAACCATCATTAGAGAAGCTTCCTCCTGTAGGAAATGGGAAATAACACAGAGGTCCATGACTAGGCAACATGCAGAGAATGAGAGACTAAATCAGATGTCTTCACCAAACCCTTCCCCTAAGGGTTCAGGGAGTGTACAGAAGAGAAGGTGAAAAGGTTTTAAGAGCCAGAGGGGATGGATGACTCCAAGGAAACGGTCTTCCAGACACAACAGGACTGACGCACATATGAACTCATAGCCTGTGATAGCATGCTCAAGGCCTGCACGGGGTCAACAGACAGAGTTCCAGTGCTAAGAAGGGGAAGTGGACATAGGTTCTTATTTCTGCCAAGAAGCTACCTCCAATTGATATCTTCTAGCAAGGAAACACTTACAGTTTCTCCAATGGAGTCTCCCTGGGTATATAAGTCACACTTAAGGGTAGGCCCCAGGTCCAACAGTAGATGGCCAACACAAAACAAAGGCAATGGGCTTCTTGTAGATTTCTTTTTTGTCTCATATTGCTTTGATTGGATTTTTTTTTACCTTACTGACCTTTTGTTTATATATTACAGTTTCTGATTTTGTGTTTTTATAGTGTGTGTGTGCTGTATGTATGGTGTGCATATGTGTGTCTGTGCCTCTATTTTCGTTTTGATTTTATTCCATTATTTTTAATTTGCCTGTTTTTTATTAAATTTATTTATTCATTTTATATCCCAATATCAGTCAATTTCCTCTAAATACCCCCTCACACAGATCTTCCCCAACAATCTACCCTCCCTTTCTCCTTTTCAAAGAAGGAGCTCCCTTTTTGGTGTTAGCCCCCACACTAATTGTACACACACACACACACACACACACACACACACACACACACACACACACACACCAAGTTGTTGAAGGAATAGGTCCATCCTCTCCCACTAAGGCCAGACAAGGCAGATCATTTAGGGGAACAGGATACACTGGCAGGCAGTCAACAGATTCAGGGACAGCCCCTGTTCCAGTTGTTGGGACCCACATGAAGACCATGCTGCACATCTGCTACATAGGTGTGAGAGGGTTTAGGTTCAGCCCATGTGTGCTCCTTGGTTGGTGATGCAGGCTCTGGAAGCCCCAACATGGTCCAGGTTAATTAACTCCATGGTCTTCCTGTGGAGTCCCTGTCCTCTTCAGATCCCTCAGCCCTTCTCCCAACTCTTCCACAAGACTCCCTGAGTTCCATCTAATGTTTGGCCCTCGGTCTCTGCATCTCTTTCCATTGGCTGTTGTGTGGAGCCTGTCAAAGGACACCTATGCTAGGTTCCTGTCTGCAAGCATAACAGAGTATCATTAATATTGTCAGGGATTGGTTCTTGCCCATGGTATGGGTCTCAGGTTGGGCCAGTTATTGGTTGTCCATACCCTCAGTCCTCCATCTCTGCTCTATCTTTGTCCCTGTACTTCTTGTAGGAAAAACTCATTTTGGGCGAAAGGTTTTGTGGGTGAGTTGCTGTTCTTATCTCTCCGCTGGGACTCCTGCCTGCCTAGAGGAAGTTGTCACTTCTGGATCCATATTGCCTACTGCTAGGAGTCTCAACTAGAGTCTCCCCCATATACTCCCTGAAACCACCACCCATCTAGGACTCTGGCACATGCTAGAGATTGCGTCCCTGACTTCCAACAATGCTCCCCTCACCATCCCTTCTCCCACACAGTTTCTTCATTCTATCAACCTTGGATATCTATTTTGTTTCCACTTCTAAGAAAGATTCAACCATCCTCTTTTGGGCCCTCCCTGTTATTTGGCTTCTTTGGTTCTGTTGATTATAGCATAGTTATCCTGTACATTATGGCTAATATCTAATTATCAGTGAGTACATACCATGAATGTTTTTCTGAGTCTGGGATACCTCACATAGGATATTTTCTAGTCCCATCCATTTGCCTGCAAAACTCTTGATGTCTTCGTTCTTAATAGCTGAGTAGCATTCCATTGTATAAATGAATCACATTTTCTGTATCCATTCTTCAGTTGAGGGACATCTGGGTTGTTTCCAGTTTCTGGCTATTACAAATAAGGCTGCTATAAACATAGCTGATTAAGTGTTCTTGCAGGATGATAGAGCATATTTGGGTATATGCCCAGGAGTGGTATAGCTGGGTCTTGAGGTAGTACTATCCCCAATTTTCTGAGAAGCCACAAAGTTGATTTTTCCAGAATGGTTGTACAATTTTGCACTCCCATCAGCAATGGAGGAGTATTCCCCTTGCTCCATATCTTCACCAGCTTCTGCTGTCCCTTGAGTTTTTTTCTCTTAGCCATTCTGATGGTTATAAGTTGGAATATCAGAGCTGTTTTGATTTGTATTTCCATGATGACTGAAAATACGACATTTCTTTAAGTGCTTCTCAGATATTTGAGATTCCTATGTTGAGAATTCTCTGTTTAGCACTGTACCCCAATTTTTAATTGGATTGTTTGTCAGTGTCTAACTCCTTGAGTTCTTTATAAATTTTGGATATTAGCCCTCTGTCAGAGGTAGGGTTTGTGAAGATCTTTTCCCATCTGTAGGCTGAGGTTTTGACTTATTAACAGTGTCGTTTGACTTACAAAAGCTTTTTAGATTCATGGGATACCATTTATTAATTGTTGTCCTTAGTGCCTGAGCCATTAGTGTTCTGTTTAGGAAGTTGTCTCCTGTATCGATGTGTTCAAGGATATTTCTCACTTTCTCTTCTCTTACATTTAGTGTATCTGGTTTTATGTTGAGGTTTTTGGTCCACATAGACTTGAGTTTGTGGAGGGTGATAGATATGGACCTATTTGCATTATTCTACATGTAGACATCCAGTTAGACATTGCGGAAGATGCTTTCTTTTTGCCATTGTATCGTTTTGGCTTTTATGTCAAAAATCAAGCATCTGCAATCATGTGGTTGTATTTCTGAGTCTTTCATTCTTTTCCACTGATCAATGTGTCTGTTTCTGTAACAATACTATGCAGTTTTTATCACTATTGCTCTGTAGTACAGCTTGAAGTCAGGGATGGTGATTCCTCAAGAAGTTCTTTTATTGTTCAGTTATGTTTTTAGCTATTTTGGGTTTTTTGTTTTATGTTGTTTTTCTATAAGAAGTTAAGGATTCTTCTTTCAAGATGTGTAAAGAATTGTATTGGAATTTTGATGGGGATTGTATTGAATCTGTAGATTGCTTTTGGTTGCCTGTTTTCTAAAGAGATACGGAAAGAAAGCATGGAGTTGAATGAGTGAGGAAGTGGGGAGGACCTGGGAAAGATGAGGGAGAGGAACCTGTGATCAGAATAAATCATATGAGAGCGCCTTCTGGGCCCCCTGTGCACAAGGACCACAGAGAAGGCAGCACAGACTCTTCAGGTTGCTGCCCTCATGGAGAGCTGAAACACAGCCCCTGAAGAGTGACTTCAGGCCCGAGACCAGAGGTGAGACCAACTTTTCTGCTCCATGTGACCTGCCTGGTAGACTCAGGACACACGAAGGCAAAATTCCTCTGGGACCGGACACTTCTGGTTCCTGGCTGGAGACCGAACCTCGCTGAACCTGGCCCACAGCTCACTGCACCCAAACCCTATGGGAGAGAGAGTTCATTGCCCAGAAAGGTGGGCATTCTTGAGAATGAAGGGAAGGCAAGACCTCCAGTACTGCCCACCCCTGCCCACATCCCTGGCCCAAGAGGAAACTGAATAGGGCCTCTGGGAACAGGAAGATAGGGGGACTCAAGCTGCAGGAGTGCTGCAGTCCAGAACTCACCCGGATCTGAAGGGACCTGGTCAAACACCCAAATCCCGTGGGAGGGAGAGATAAACCTTCAGAGGGGCAGAGATGCCTAGGAAGCCACAGGAGACTACTCTCTCTGCCCACATTTCTGACTCTAGAGGAATGCCTAGCGCCATCTGGGCACCCTGTGCACAGGAACCCCGGAGAAGGTGGCACAGGCCTTTCTGGTTGCTGCCCTCATGGAGAGCTGAAACCCAGCCCCAAAGAGTGTCTTCAGGCCTGAGACCAAAGGTAAGACCAACTTTTCTGCTCCAAGTGACCTGCCTGGTGGACTCAGGACACACGCCCACAGGAACAGCTGAAGACCAGTAGACAGGAACGACTACACGCCTGAAAGCAGAACACTTTGTTCCCATAACTGGCTGAAAGAAAACAGGAAAACAGGTCTACAGCACTCCTGACACACAGGCCTATAGGAAGGTCTAGCCACTGTCAGAAATAGCAGAACAAGGTAACACCAGAGACAACCTGATGGTGAGAAGCAAGCGCAGGAACCCAAGCAACAGAAACCAAGACTACATGGCATCATCAGAGTCCAATTCTCCCACCAAAGCAAACACTGAATATCCAAACACACCAGAAAATCAAGATCTAGATTTAAAATCACATTTGATCATGATGCTGGAGGACTTCAAGAAAGATATGAAGAACTCCCTTAGAGAAACGCAGGAAAACATAAATAAACAAGTAGAAGCCTATAGAGAGGAAACACAAAAAGTCCCTGAAAGATTTCCAGGAAAACACAATCAAACAGGTGAAAGAATTATAAATGGAAATAGGAGCAATAAAGAAAGCACAAAGGAAGACAACCCTGGATATAGAAAACCAAAGGGAGAGACAAAGAGCCGTAGATACAAGCATCACCAACAGAATACAGGAGATAGAAGAGAGAATCTCAGGAGCAGAAGATTCCATAGAAATCATTGATACAACTGTCAAAGATAATGCAAAATGGAAAAAGCTACTGGCCCAAAACATCCAGGAAATCCAGGACACAATGAGAAGATCAAATCTAAAGATAATAGGTATAGAAGAGAGTGAAGACTCCCAACTTAAAGGACTAGTAAATATCTTCAACAAAATCATAGAAGAAAGCTTCCCTAACCTAAAGAAAGAGATGCCCATAAACATACAAGAAGCCTACAGAACTCCAAATAGATTGGACCAGAAAAGAAACTCCTCCTGTCACATAATAGTCAAAACACCAAATGCACAAAACAAAGAAAGAATATTAAAAGCAGTAAGGGAAAAAGGTCAAGTAACATACAAAGGCAGACCTATCAGAATCACACCAGACTTCTCACCAGAGACTATGAAAGCCAGAAGATCCTGGACAGATGTAATACAGACCCTAAGAGGACACAAATGCCAGCCCAGGTTACTGTATCCAGCAAAACTCTCAATTAAAATAGATGGAGAAACCAAGATATTCCATAAAAAAACAAATTTACACAGTATCTTTCGACAAATCCTGCCCTACAAAGGATAATAAATAATAAAGCCCAACACAAGGAAGCAAGCTACCCCCTAGAAAAAGCAAGAAACTAATCGTTTTGCAACAAAACCAAGAGAAGACAAGCACAAAAACAGAATATATTGTATGAAAACAAAGGTTATTTTCAATGTAAAAATAAAAAAAATAGGCTAAATAAAGAGTAACGAATAGCATCCTTGGGTAGATAGATAGAGCCAAGAAAGTCTTGCTGAGGTTTTCAGCTGAGATTAAACTATAATCAACAGCCCAACCATGGGCTTATCTGGAGTAAGTAAGCATGTTCTAGGAAAGAGAGAAAACCTAAAGCATAACTCCAAGCTGAGAGCATATTGGAGCATGACAAGTGCTCCAATGTGATAAAGTGTGATCTGCAGCAAGAGCCATGTGTATAGAGAAAATGATAACCCCCTGATTTTTAAGAATGAGCATCTCTAAAACAATGCACTTGGATGCCATGCCGATGTAACTAAGGAACAGATGAAAGACTGTCCATAGGCTGCCTGGAAGAAAAATTGGGTTGCAAGTGACTCTAACAGAAAGTAAGACCTGACCTTGGAGTTAAAGGATAAAATGAAATAACTTTAAGCATTGTAGAAGCAACCCATATGAATGTCATGCAAAATAAGTATTGATTACTTTATAAAGGTCAGGTAATGTCCTATGTATTGGAAGCAACAGCAGCAACAAAGCAAAAACATTACCCCTAACAAAGATGGTATTTGTAGATGATACCTGCTGGGGACGAAAATATCAGTTTTGTCCAATGGAAAACATCACGGGTTATTGATCATACTCCATGGCTAGAAATAGCTCACCAACACAAAATGAACTCAATGGCATTTGCTGAGTTTTTCTTTTGTTTTGGCATTTTGACTGTATTAGTCTTTTGCCTGTTCATTTTGATTATCATTTTTGTGGGGGATTGTTTGGGGAGGTTGTTTCTTAATCTTTAGAGAGGGGGGAAGGGCGGGAGGGAGGGAGGGAGAGAGAGAGAGAGAGAGAGAGAGAGAGAGAGAGAAGGAAAGAGAGAACATAAAGTTCAATGGTTAACAAGTATAATTAATTTGGGGAGAAAAATGTGATCAAAATATAGTATATGAAAAAATCATTTTGGTTGTAAAAACCTAAAAAAAACTTAAAAAGAAAGAAATTGGAAATATAAAGTAAGTCAACAGACACTGTGAGGAAGGGAATATGACTTGTTTTGTATAAGATCATTGGTCAAGTCAAGATAGGTGAAAAACAAGAATGGTGGACTATCTGATTTTCTTGACATTATCCTTGTTTTAGCCCTGAAAGATTCCGTGTCTAGGTAACCTTTCAGTACTAGGAAGATCAGGACAGTTGTCGATCTAAGGACAGCAGGAGGTAAAGAAGGACAACCATGCGATCATCAGGTAGAAAAGTGCATCCAGTCAGCACAGTAGCCTCATCTCACCTGCCATAGTTCCTGCCTTCCACTACAACATGATGGAGAGGCCTCCTTTGCTCCACAGCGCTCTGTACCACCCAGGTAGAGGGGAGGAAAACTGAAGGGAAAGGTTGTGTCTGGAAGGAAGGGCAATGGCAAATGCTGGGGGACCCAAAGGTAATCTGTTTGTGCTCCCTCTGTTTACACACATGGTGGACTTCCTCAGAACTGAATAAACATATGGGAGACCTGATGATCATGTATATGTGTTCACATATTTGATGGCTCAACAAATGTGTACTTCTGTGGGTTTTGGATAGGTTTTCACATACCTAAGGCTGTCCTCGAACTACCTGTATAGCTATGGATGACCTTGAACTCCTTTCTTTTTTTTTTTCTTTTTTTTTTTTTTTTCGGGGCTGGGGACCGAACCCAGGGCCTTGCGCTCGCTAGGCAAGCGCTCTACCGCTGAACTAAATCCCCAACCCCCGACCTTGAACTCCTGATTCTCCTGCTTCAGCATCCCAACATCTAACATTACAGGAATATACCCATCAGGAGAAGCTTAACGAAAACTAAAGATAGACAATGTGGTATTAGGAAGATTTTTTGCTTAGCATCTCTATGTCAGTTTCTAACATTTGTGTTCATAAATCTCCATCTTCCCTTTGCTGACTCTTACCTGAATGCCACGCTTACACTGCCAGCAATGGGTCATCGCTAAACAGTTTTGAACAGGGGAAGGTTGTGATAAGAGGGTTTTTTTAAGAAAACAAGTAGTATTATAGAGGACAGGAAAGGAGTTAAGGCTCAGAGCAGACACAGCAACTACAAAGGTCTATGGGAAGTAGCGCCCTTGCTCACAGTTTGGATTCTGAAAACTCAGTCCTTGTCAACTTGGGGCTTTGCATCCTGGAACAATGGATCTTAAGAAGATGCTCGGGGCTGGGGATTTAGCTCAGTGGTAGAGCGCTTACCTAGGAAGCGCAAGGCGCTGGGTTCGGTCCCCAGCTCCGGAAAAAAAAGAACCAAAAAAAAAAAAAAAAGAAGAAGAAGATACTCACCAAACAGAGGAAAACCTATCAAGCTTAAGTTCAATGGTAACTTCTATTCATAAGTTGACCTAGTGCCCTCTTACTCCTTCCTCCTATAAAAGGATCATTTGAGAAACTCAGTTCACAAGGAGGCTGGCAAGTCTTAGTGATGCTGTATCCCCTAGAAATTAGTCTCTTAACCAGGGAAGCGCCTCTCACATATGGTGATCGTTAGACACCAGGAAAAGGACAGAAAGAGAAGTTTTCATTTTCAGTTGGTGGTTTGGTTGTCAGTCCACTAAATTAGAATAGTTTTCTAAATATGGAGCTGTCCAAGGTGTGGGTTCCTCATGACAAGCACTTTTACAGAGTGGGAAGTAGTGTTTCTTGGATATCAGATGAATTCCAATGGCCTGATAAACCAGATTAAGGATGGTTGTAATGAGTCTCCTCTCCTGGCTTCCTACAAAACTCACTGGAATCTCTAGTCTTTATCTTGATGGCATCCATGATCCTACAGAACTGACACAGGCTTGTTAT
This sequence comes from Rattus norvegicus, assembly GCF_021556685.1. Lineage (NCBI taxonomy): Eukaryota > Metazoa > Chordata > Mammalia > Rodentia > Muridae > Rattus > Rattus norvegicus. The sequence continues at coordinate 27,022,495 of NC_141554.1, forward strand.
TTCCACTGGGCAATACCCTACCTAGGGCCCCAACTCATCTTACTACACTGTCCGCTACCACCTTAGCTTCTGCTGCTGCTCATCTACCTTGAACAGAGCCTAGAGACAGAGTGAAAAAATGCAACTATATGGTTGTTAGATACCCAGAAAAGTTCCTATGTTGCACCATTGGAGCATTCGAGCTGGGGAAGGGTGGGCCTGGAGTGAAGAATTAATCTATTTGGATCTTTCTTTACCTGCTTCCTGATCTAAAATAAAACCAGAATGGTAGCCAAATATTGTCATCTTCTCCAGTCAAGGTATAGAATCAGTGAAAGATTAGAAGCTACATAATAAATCTGTATGCTAAAAACTGGAGATGATTGTGAGCTACTCAGAGAATAAACACTTCTAAACAAGAATCAGAATGAAATGCATAATATACTGAACCCATCTACATCACTACTAACTACAGTAACTTACACTAATCACAAAATCTGCACTTAGCCAACTGTCAAACCTCACTCAGATCTCATACACGCAAAGGTGTCATCTACACTCTTTCATATCTCTCTCTGTCTCTGTTTCTGTCTCTGTCTTTGTCTCTGTCTCTCTCTGTCTCTCTGTCTCTCTGTCTCTCTGTCTCTCTCTCTCTCATACACACACACACACACACACACACACACACACACACACACCCTTACCACCCTTACATACTACCCACACTTATGGAAATGTCACACATCCATTCAGTCTTAGTCATCAAATTTCATGTCTCCCTTATCCAGCTGTCAGCTCTGATCACCTAAATGTCACACATTCATACTCACTCAGAAGCCACACAAGCCTCAGACAATGCTGTTCTTTCATGGGCTACCTAGACTCCTTGGGACATCATGCAGGCATCCTCAAATATCTTGCTATTCAAAGTGTGGCCTTTATACCAGCACCATTAAAATTATTTGAGAGACTGAAACAATGCAAAATCTTCTGTCCCGCTCAGCTGTGATGAACTAAAATCTGCATTTCAACAAGACTCCTAGGTGATTCATATGCACATTAGCAGGAAAAAGCACTAACATCAGGACTAAATCTCATTAACCATCATATTTCAAGTGCATAGCAGGTGCTCAATAAAGGGCTTTTAAATAAATTAGTGACACATTCTTATGTCAACCATGCTCATCCAAATGATTCCTCTTGCAATTATACTCTAAAACATATTTCTGAACGAAATTCTTGCTCGTGTGTATAGGGAGAAGTGCAAAGGAATGCTCACTGGGAAAAATAGGACTCCAGAGCAACAACAAGTAAAGCATTTATTATCCATTCCATGATAGTAATGAAAGAAAGTAATGAAGGAAAGGACAGGCACTGTCCTAGATGAAAGTTGAATCTTGAGTGAAAATCAATCAAGCTTTAGACCAACAAATTTACATGATACTATTTGTACTTAATTGAAGAACAATGCGTGGTATTACTTATGGATACATTAGTATGTGGTGAAATATATAAATTTAAAAGAAAATGAAAAGTCTAAGTTCAAGATAATGAATTGCATACACTAGAAAGAAAAGAATTGGGAGTGTCAGGGAGTTTAGCTACCTCTGTAATGTTATTTCCTTAAAAGGAAAATGTCTGAAGAAACTTAGACACACTATTAAATTTTGGCAAACCTGAACATAGGAGTGGGCGCAGTACTATTCCCTGCTGCGTGAATACTTGAAATGCTTAATCAAACAAGGCAAAACCATGAATGCAAAGACAAAAGGACACACTGCTAAGCTTTAATGGTTCATCTCCTCTGAAACTCAGCATTTCTTCTTCCACTGTGTTTTCCAGAAATCTTTCACTTTACTTAAGCCAGTTGGTTGGTCTCTCCTCATTCACAGGCTAGCACCTGCTCCCACAAATACTTGATTCATGTGGCTTTGAGCTTAATCCCTGCAGGGGCTCCTAATGAGCTCTTTTGCTTCCTACTGGCCCCTTGCGGACTAGCATCAACCACTACACTTTGAAATAATGACTACATGAAGCAAACTCCTGAGGTGGCTGATTTCCAGATCGCTCATTCATCACTAATAACTCATCTTCACACTCATGTTTTCTGGTCACTCAGAAGGCAATGCACAAATGCTTTGACTGAACTCCTTTCCAATTAACATTCACCTAGCCAGAGGCCCATTCAAAACTACTTTTCCTTTGCTAATTGTTTTACAGCATCACAAAGCTTCTTCCATGGTGCCTCCTTCCATGCACATGCCTCCAGTCAAACACCATTACCTCTCACATACGTTTACGTGCTTTTCATAGAACAAGCAACTTACACTTGTCCTTAAAAATTGTTGGGGGAGACGCACATCTGTAGTAGATGTACAGTTTGGTCTTCATGTGGGTCCTGAACAACTGGAGCAGGACCCATCCCAAAAGCTGTTGCCTGTATGTGGGACATGTTCTTCTAGATGGACTGCCTTGTTGGGTCTCAGTCAGAGAGGATGCACCTAGCCTTACAGAGACGTGATGCCCCAGGGTGAGTGGAGATACCCATAGGGGTCACCACATACTCGGAGAGGAAGGGATTGGGGATGGGGAAAGAATTGTGGGAAGGGGTGACCAGGAGGGATTTATCTACAGGCAGTGAGTGGGATGTAAAGTGAATAAGTAAAAAAAAAATAATAATAGATTTTTAAAAATTGTTGGGGAGTGGTGTGGTGGTTCTTGGTTAAGCATTGGCTGTTCTTGCAGAGAACTCATGTTCAATTCCGAGAAGCAATATGATAGTTCACAATTCTTTGTAATTCTAGTTCCAAGAGATCTGAATGGCGTCCTCAGACTTTGCACACATGCATCCGTGCAGGCAGGATATCCATACCCATAATGTAAAAATGGAAAGAAGTAATTTCTTTGTTTCAGATACCCATAGGTGTTAATATATCTTTAAGCCCACGTATCTTACTCTCATGCCTCTTGAATTTAACCTCTCTATCTATGCTATCTAGCATTTGGAGAATGGAAGAAAAGGGTGAAAATTTCTACCCAGTGTGGTGGTTTTCACTTGATAGGTTTAGATTTTGATACAAAAGCTCATATGTAGCTAACTCTGAATCAGAAATATGTGCACTTTTACACAATGGCCAAGATACCAAATTAACCTTGGTAGTCAGCAGCTGATGCATGGATAAAGAAAATGTAGTGTATATTCACAGTGGAGCATTGTTTAGCTATAAAGAAAGGGTAAAATCCTGTCATTTGTAGAAAAAATATATAGAGGTAGAGAGCATAGTGTAAAGTGAAATAAGTCAGATGTACAAAGATAAGTGTGCATGTTTTGTCTTGTATGTGGAAAATAAAAAGCTGATAAATGACAAAAAATAAGAGGAAAAACCGGCTGCCGCCGCAGAGAGCCCTTGGGCAGCACCCCGCAAACAAACTTAAGCCTCGGGACCACAGGTAAGACCAACTTGTCTGCTGCAAGAGAGCTGCCTGGTGAGATTGGGACACACAGAGGAAGAGTTCATCTAGGACCGGGCACCTCCTGTGTTTGCCGGAGGTCCCACGCCCGAGGATCACGGCCCGCAGCAGCTCTCTGCTCCCAGACCCCATGGGAAAGAGACCTCACCGCCTGGTCAGGTGGGCACTCCTGAGGCTGCAGAGCGGAAGAGACCACCAACACTGCCCACCCCTGCCCACATCCCTGGCCCAAGAGGAAACTGTATAAGGCCTCTGAGCTCCCGTGGGGGAGGGCCCAGGAGCGGCAGGACCCCTGCCTGAGACACCGCCGGAACCTGAGGAAAACAGACCAGATAAACAGTTCTCTGCACCCAAATCCCGTGGGAGGGAGAGCTGAACCTTCAGAGAGGCAGACAAGCCTGGGAAACCAGAAGAGACTGCTCTCTGTACATACATCTCGGACGCCAGAGGAAAACACCAAAGGCCATCTGGAACCCTGGTGCACTGAAGCTCCCGGAAGGGGCGGCACAGGTCTTCCTGGTTGCTGCCGCCGCAGAGAGCCCTTGGGCAGCACCCCGCCTGGTGAACTCAAGACACAGGCCCACAGGAACAGCTGAAGACCTGTAGAGAGGAAAAACTACATGCCCGAAAGCAGAACACTCTGTCCCCATAACTGACTGAAAGAGAGGAAAACAGGTCTACAGCACTTCTGATGCACAGGCTTATAGGACAGTCTAGCCACTGTCAGAAATAGCAGAACAAAGTAACACTAGAGATAATCTGATGGCGAGAGGCAAGCGCAGGAACCCAAGCAACAGAAACCAAGACTACATGGCATCATTGGAGACCAATTCTCCAACCAAAACAAACATGGAATATCCAAACACACCAGAAAAGCAAGATCTAGTTTCAAAATCATATTTGATCATGATGCTAGAGGACTTCAAGAAAGACGTGAAGAACTCCCTTAGAGAACAAGTAGAAGCCTACAGAGAGGAATTGCAAAAATCCCTGAAAGAATTCCAGGAAAACACAATCAAACAGTTGAAGGAATTAAAAATGGAAATAGAAGCAATCAAGAAAGAACACATTGAAACAACCCTGGATATAGATAACCAAAGGAAGAGACAAAGAGCCGTAGATACAAGCATCACGAACAGAATACAAGAGATGGAAGAGAGAATCTCAGGAGCAGAAGATTCCATAGAAATCATTGACTCAACTGTCAAAGATAATGTAAAGCGGAAAAAGCTACTGGTCCAAAACATACAGGAAATCCAGGACTCAATGAGAAGATCAAACCTAAGGATAATAGGTATAGAAGAGAGTGAAGACTCCCAGCTCAAAGGACCAGTAAATATCTTCAACAAAATCATAGAAGAAAACTTCCCTAACCTAAAAAAAGAGATACCCATAGGCATACAAGAAGCCTACAGAACTCCAAATAGATTGGACCAGAAAAGAAACACCTCCCGTCACATAATTGTCAAAACATCAAACGCACAAAATAAAGAAAGAATATTAAAAGCAGTAAGGGAAAAAGGTCAAGTAACATATAAAGGGAGACCTATCAGAATCACACCAGACTTCTCGCCAGAAACTATGAAGGCCAGAAGATCCTGGACTGATGTTATACAGACCCTAAGAGAACACAAATGCCAGCCCAGGTTACTGTATCCAGCAAAACTCTCAATTAACATTGATGGAGAAACCAAGATATTCCATGACAAAACCAAATTTACACAATATCTTTCTACAAATCCAGCACTACAAAGGATAATAAATGGTAAAGCCCAACATAAGGAGGCAAGCTATACCCGAGAAGAAGCAAGAAACTAATCGTCTTGGCAACAAAACAAAGAGAATGAAAGCACACAAAAATAACCTCACATCCAAATATGAATATAACGGGAAGCAATAATCACTATTCCTTAATATCTCTCAACATCAATGGCCTCAACTCCCCAATAAAAAGACATAGATTAACAAACTGGATACGCAACGAGGACCCTGCATTCTGCTGCCTACAGGAAACACACCTCAGAGACAAAGGCAGACATTACCTCAGAGTGAAAGGCTGGAAAACAACTTTCCAAGCAAATGGTCAGAAGAAGCAAGCTGGAGTAGCCATTCTAATATCAAATAAAATCAATTTTCAACTAAAATTCATCAAAAAAGATAAGGAAGGACACTTCATATTCATCAAAGGAAAAATCCACCAAGATGAACTCTCAATCCTAAATATCTATGCCCCAAATACAAGGGCACCTACATATGTAAAAGAAACTTTACTAAAGCTCAAAACACACATTGCACCTCACACAATAATAGTGGGAGATTTCAACACCCCACTCTCATCAATGGACAGATCATGGAAACAGAAATTGAACAGAGATGTAGACAGACTAAGAGAAGTCATGAGCCAAATGGACTTAACGGATATTTATAGAACATTCTATCCTAAAGCAAAAGCATATACCTTCTTCTCAGCTCCTCATGGTACTTTCTCCAAAATTGACCATATAATTGGTCAAAAAACGGGCCTCAACAGGTACAGAAAGATAGAAATAATCCCATGCGTGCTATCTGACCACCACGGCCTAAAACTGGTCTTCAATAACAATCAAGGAAGAATGCCAACATATACTTGGAAATTGAACAATGCTCTACTCAATGATAACCTGGTCAAGGAAGAAATAAAGAAAGAAATTAAAAACTTTTTAGAATTTAATGAAAATGAAGGTACAACATACCCAAACTTATGGGACACAATGAAAGCTGTGCTAAGAGGAAAACTCATAGCGCTGAGTGCCTGCAGAAAGAAACAGGAAAGAGCATATGTCAGCAGCTTGACAGCACACCTAAAAGCTCTAGACCAAAAAGAAGCAAATACACCCAGGAGGAGTAGAAGGCAGGAAATAATCAAACTCAGAGCTGAAATCAACCAAGTAGAAACAAAAAGGACCATAGAAAGAATCAACAGAACCAAAAGTTGGTTCTTTGAGAAAATCAAAAAGATAGATAAACCCTTAGCCAGACTAACGAGAGGACACAGAGAGTGTGTCCAAATTAACAAAATCAGAAATGAAAAGGGAGACATAACAACAGATTCAGAGGAAATTCAAAAAATCATCAGATCTTACTATAAAAACCTATATTCAACAAAACTTGAAAATCTTCAGGAAATGGACAATTTCCTAGACAGATACCAGGTACCGAAGTTAAATCAGGAACAGATAAACCAGTTAAACAACCCCATAACTCCTAAGGAAATAGAAGCAGTCATTAAAGGTCTCCCAACCAAAAAGAGCCCAGGTCCAGACGGGTTTAGTGCAGAATTCTATCAAACCTTCATAGAAGACCTCATACCAATATTATCCAAACTATTCCACAAAACTGAAACAGATGGATCACTACCGAATACCTTCTATGAAGCCACAATTACTCTTATACCTAAACCACACAAAGACACAACAAAGAAAGAGAACTTCAGACCAATTTCCCTTATGAATATCGATGCAAAAATACTCAACAAAATTCTGGCAAACCGAATCCAAGAGCACATCAAAACAATCATCCACCATGATCAAGTAGGCTTCATCCCAGGCATGCAGGGATGGTTTAATATACGGAAAACCATCGACGTGATCCATTATATAAACAAACTGAAAGAACAAAACCACATGATCATTTCATTAGACGCTGAGAAAGCATTTGACAAAATTCAACACCCCTTCATGATAAAAGTCCTGGAAAGAATAGGAATTCAAGGCCCATTCCTGAACATAGTAAAAGTCATATACAGCAATCCAGTTGCTAACATTAAACTAAATGGAGAGAAACTCGAAGCAATCCCACTGAAATCAGGGACTAGATAAGGCTGCCCACTCTCTCCCTACTTATTCAATATAGTTCTTGAAGTTCTAGCCAGAGCAATCAGACAACAAAAGGAAGTCAAGGGGATACAGATCGGAAAAGAAGAAGTCAAAATATCACTATTTGCAGATGATATGACAGTATATTTAAGTGATCCCAAAAGTTCCACCAGAGAAATACTAAAGCTGATAAACAACTTCAGCAAAGTGGCTGGGTATAAAATTAACTCAAATAAATCAGTAGCCTTCCTCTACACAAAAGAGAAACAAGCCGAGAAAGAAATTAGGGAAACGACACCCTTCATAATAGACCCAAACAATATAAAGTACCTCGGTGTGACTTTAACCAAGCAAGTAAAAGATCTGTACAAAAAGAACTTCAAGACACTGAGGAAAGAAATTGAAGAAGACCTCAGAAGATGGAAAGATCTCCCATGCTCATGGATTGGCAGGATTAATATAGTAAAAATAGCCATTTTACCAAAAGCAATCTACAGATTCAATGCAATCCCCATCAAAATACCAATCCAATTCTTCAAAGAGTTAGACAGAACAATTTGCAAATTCATCTGGAATAACAAAAAACCCAGGATAGCTAAAGCTATCCTCAACAATAAAAGGACTTCAGGGAGAATCACTATCCCTGAACTCAAGCAGTATTACAGAGCAATAGTGATAAAAAACTGCATGGTATTGGTACAGAGACAGACAGATAGACCAATGGAATAGAATTGAAGACCCAGAAATGAACCCACACACCTATGGTCACTTGATTTTTGACAAAGGAGCCAAAACCATCAAATGGAAAAAAGATAGCATTTTCAGCAAATGGTTCTGGTTCAACTGGAGGTCAACATGTAGAAGAATGCAGATCGATCCATGCTTATCACCCTGTACAAAGCTTAAGTCCAAGTGGATCAAGGACCTCCACATCAAACCAGACACACTCAAACTAATAGAAGAAAAACTAGGGAAGCATCTGGAACACATGGGCACTGGAAAAAATTTCCTAAACAAAACACCAATGGCTTACGCTCTAAGATCAAGAATCGACAAATGGGATGTCATAAAACTGCAAAGCTTCTGTAAGGCAAAGGACACTGTGGTTAGGACAAAACAGCAACCAACAGATTGGGAAAAGATCTTTACCAATCCTACAACAGATAGAGGCCTTATATCCAAAATATACAAAGAACTCAAGAAGTTAGACGGCAGGGAAACAAATAACCCTATTCAAAAATGGGGTTCAGAGCTAAACAAAGAATTCACAGCTGAGGAATGCCAAATGGCTGAGAAACACCTAAAGAAATGTTCAACATCTTTAGTCATAAGGGAAATGCAAATCAAAACAACCCTGAGATTTCACCTCACACCAGTGAGAATGGCTATGATCAAAAACTCAGGGGACAACAGATGCTGGCGAGGATGTGGAGAAAGAGGAACACTCCTCCATTGTTGGTGGGATTGCAAACTGGTACAACCATTCTGGAAATCAGTCTGGAGGATCCTCAGAAAATTGGACATTGAACTGCCTGAGGATCCAGCTATACCTCTCTTGGGCATATACCCAAAAGATGCCCCAACATATAAAAAAGACACGTGCTCCACTATGTTCATTGCAGCCTTATTTATAATAGCCAGAAGCTGGAAAGAACCCAGATGCCCTTCAACAGAGGAATGGATACAGAAAATGTGGTACATCTACACAATGGAATATTACTCAGCTAACAAAAACAACGACTTTATGAAATTCGTAGGCAAATGGTTGGAACTGGAAAATATCATCCTGAGTGAGCTAACCCAATCACAGAAAGACATACATGGTATGCACTCATTGATAAGTGGCTATTAGCCCAAATGCTTGAATTACCCTAGATCCCTAGAACAAACGAAACTCAAGACGGATGATCAAAATGTGAATGCTACACTCCTTCTTTAAAAAAGGAACAAGAATACCCTTGGCAGGGAAGAGAGAGGCAAAGATTAAAACAGAGACTGAAGGAATACCCATTCAGAGCCTGCCCCACATGTGGCCCATACATATACAGCCACCCAATTAGACAAGATGGATGAAGCAAAGAAGTGCAGACCGACAGGAGCCGGATGTAGATCTCTCCTGAGAGACACAGCCAGAATACAGCAAATACAGAGGCGAATGCCAGCAGCAAACCACTGAACTGAGAATAGGACCCCCGTTGAAGGAATCAGAGAAAGAACTGGAAGATTTTGAAGGGGCTCGAGACCCCATATGTACAACAATGCTAAGCAACCAGAGCTTCCAGGGACTAAGCCACTACCTAAAGACTATACATGGACTGACCCTGGACTCTGACCTCATAGGTAGCAATGAATATCCTAGTAAGAGCACCAGTGGAAGGGGAAGCCCTGGGTCCTGCTAAGACTGAACCCCCAGTGAACTAGACTGGTGGGGGGAGGGCGGCAATGGGGGGAGGATTGGTAGGGGAACACCCATAAGGAAGGGGAGGGGGAAGGGGGATGTTTGCCCGGATACCGGGAAAGGGAATAACACTCGAAATGTATATAAGAAATACTCAAGTTGAGACACCGCCGGAACCTGAAAGAAACAGACCGGATAAACAGTTCTCTGCTCCCAAATCCCGTGGGAGGGAGAGCTAAACCTTCAGAGAGGCAGACAAGCCTGGGAAACCAGAAGAGACTGCTCCCTGCACACACATCTCGGACACCAGAGGAAAAAGCCAAAGACCATCTGGAACCCTGGTGCACTGAAGCTCCCGGAAGGGGCGGCACAGGTCTTCCAGGTTGCTGCCGCTACAGAGAGCCCCTGGGCAACACCCCACGAGCGAACCTGAGCCTCGGGACCACAGGTAAGACCAAATTTTCTGCTGCAAGAAAGCTGCCTGGTGAGCTTGGGACACACGGAAGCAGAATTTCTCTAGGACCGGGCACGTTCTATGTTTACCGGAAGTCCCACACCCGCGGATCCCGGCCCGCAGCAGCTCTCTGCTCCCAGACTCGGTGAGAGAGAGACCCAACCGCCTGGTCAGGTGGGCACTCCTGAGGCTGCAGAGCGGAAGAGACCACCAACACTGCTCACCCCTGCCCACATCCCTGGCCCAAGAGGAAACTGTATAAGGCCTCTGGGCTCCCGTGGGGGAGGGCCCAGGAGCGGCAGGACCCCTGCCTGAGACACCGCCGGAACCTGAAAGAAACAGACCAGATAAACAGTTCTCTGCACCCAAATCCTGTGGGAGGGAGAGCTAAACCTTCAGAGAGGCAGACAAGACTGGGAAACCAGAAGAGACTGCTCCCTGCACACACATCTCGGACGCCAGAGGAAAAAGCCAAAGACCATCTGGAACCCTGGTGCACTGAAGCTCTTGGAAGGGGCGGCACAGGTCTTCCTGGTTGCTGCCGCTGCAGAGAGCCCGTGGGCAGCACCCCACAAGCGAACTTGAGCCTCAGGACCACAGGTAAGACCAAATTTTCTGCTGCAAGAAAGCTGCCTGGTGAACTCAAGCCACAGGCCCACAGGAACAGCTGAAGACCTGTAGAGAGGAAAAACTACATGCCCGAAAGCAGAACACTCTGTCCCCATAACTGACTGAAAGAGAGGAAAACAGGTCTACAGCACTTCTGACGCACAGGCTTATAGGACAGTCTAGCCACTGTCAGAAATAGCAGAACAAAGTAACACTAGAGATAATCTGATGGCGAGAGGCAAGCGCAGGAACCCAAGCAACAGAAACCAAGATTACATGGCATCATCGGAGCCCAATTCTCCCATCAAAACAAACATGGAATATCCAAACACACCAGAAAAGCAAGATCTAGTTTCAAAATCATTTTTGATCATGATGCTGGAGGACTTCAAGAAAGACATGAAGAACTCCCTTAGAGAACAAGTAGAAGCCTACAGAGAGGAATCGCAAAAATGCCTGAAAGAATTGCAAAAATCCCTGAAAGAATTCCAAGAAAACATAAATAAACAAGTAGAAGCCCATAGAGAGGAGACACAAAAATCCCTGAAAGAATTCCAGGAAAACATAAATAAACAAGTAGAAGCCCATAGAGAGGAGACACAAAAATCCCTGAAAGAATTCCAGGAAAACACAATCAAACAGTTGAAGGAATTAAAAATGGAAATAGAAGCAATCAAGAAAGAACACATGGAAACAACCCTGGATATAGAAAACCAAAAGAAGAGACAAGGAGCTGTAGATACAAGCTTCACCAACAGAATACAAGAGATGGAAGAGAGAATCTCAGGAGCAGAAGATTCCATAGAAATCATTGACTCAACTGTCAAAGATAATGTAAAGCGGAAAAAGCTACTGGTCCAAAACATACAGGAAATCCAGGACTCAATGAGAAGATCAAACCTAAGGATAATAGGTATAGAAGAGAGTGAAGACTACCAGCTCAAAGGACCAGTAAATATCTTCAACAAAATCATAGAAGAAAACTTCCCTAACCTAAAAAAAGAGATACCCATAGACATACAAGAAGCCCAGAACTCCAAACAGATTGGACCAGAAAAGAAACACCTCCCGTCACATAATTGTCAAAACATCAAACGCACAAAATAAAGAAAGAATATTAAAAGCAGTAAGGGAAAAAGGTCAAGTAACATATAAAGGGAGACCTATCAGAATCACACCAGACTTCTCGCCAGAAACTATGAAGGCCAGAAGATCCTGGACTGATGTTATACAGACCCTAAGAGAACACAAATGCCAGCCCAGGTTACTGTATCCAGCAAAACTCTCAATTAACATTGATGGAGAAACCAAGATATTCCATGACAAAACCAAATTTACACAATATCTTTCTACAAATCCAGCACTACAAAGGATAATAAATGGTAAAGCCCAACATAAGGAGGCAAGCTATACCCTAGAAGAAGCAAGAAACTAATCGTCTTGGCAACAAAACAAAGAGAATGAAAGCACACAAACATAACCTCACATCCAAATATGAATATAACGGGAAGCAATAATCACTATTCCTTAATATCTCTCAATATCAATGGCCTCAACTCCCCAATAAAAAGACATAGATTAACAAACTGGATACGCAACGAGGACCCTGCATTCTGCTGCCTACAGGAAACACACCTCAGAGACAAAGATAGACACTACCTCAGAGTGAAAGGCTGGAAAACAACTTTCCAAGCAAATGGTCAGAAGAAGAAAGCTGGAGTAGCCATTCTAATATCAAATAAAATCAATTTCCAACTAAAAGTCATCAAAAAAGATAAGGAAGGACACTTCATATTCATCAAAGGAAAAATCAACCAAGATGAACTCTCAATCCTAAATATCTATGCCCCAAATACAAGGGCACCTACATATGTAAAAGAAACCTTACTAAAGCTCAAAACACACATTGCACCTCACACAATAATAGTGGGAGATTTCAACACCCCACTCTCATCAATGGACAGATCATGGAAACAGAAATTAAACAGTGATGTAGACAGACTAAGAGAAGTCATGAGCCAAATGGACTTAACGGATATTTATAGAACATTCTATCCTAAAGCAAAAGGATATACCTTCTTCTCAGCTCCTCATGGTACTTTCTCCAAAATTGACCATATAATTGGTCAAAAAACGGGCCTCAACAGGTACAGAAAGATAGAAATAATCCCATGCGTGCTATCGGACCACCACGGCCTAAAACTGGTCTTCAATAACAATAAGGGAAGAATGCCCACATATACGTGGAAATTGAACAATGCTCTACTCCATGATAACCTGGTCAAGGAAGAAATAAAGAAAGAAATTAAAAACTTTTTAGAATTTAATGAAAATGAAGATACAACATACTCAAACTTATGGGACACAATGAAAGCTGTGCTAAGAGGAAAACTCATAGCGCTGAGTGCCTGCAGAAAGAAACAGGAAAGAGCATATGTCAGCAGCTTGACAGCACACCTAAAAGCTCTAGAACAAAAAGAAGCAAATACACCCAGGAGGAGTAGAAGGCAGGAAATAATCAAACTCAGAGCTGAAATCAACCAAGTAGAAACAAAAAGGACCATAGAAAGAATCAACAGAACCAAAAGTTGGTTCTTTGAGAAAATCAACAAGATAGATAAACCCTTAGCCAGACTAACGAGAGGACACAGAGAGTGTGTCCAAATTAACAAAATCAGAAATGAAAAGGGAGACATAACTACAGATTCGGAGGAAATTCAAAAAATCATCAGATCTTACTATAAAAACCTATATTCAACAAAATTTGAAAATCTTCAGGAAATGGACAATTTCCTAGACAGATACCAGGTATCGAAGTTAAATCAGGAACAGATAAACCAGTTAAACAACCCCATAACTCCTAAGGAAATAGAAGCAGTCATTAAAGGTCTCCCAACCAAAAAGAGCCCAGGTCCAGACGGGTTTAGTGCAGAATTCTATCAAACCTTCATAGAAGACCTCATACCAATATTATCCAAACTATTCCACAAAATTGAAACAGATGGAGCCCTACCGAATTCCTTCTACGAAGCCACAATTACTCTTATACCTAAACCACACAAAGACACAACAAAGAAAGAGAACTTCAGACCAATTTCCCTTATGAATATCGACGCAAAAATACTCAATAAAATTCTGGCAAACCGAATTCAAGAGCACATCAAAACAATCATCCACCATGATCAAGTAGGCTTCATCCCAGGCATGCAGGGATGGTTTAATATATGGAAAACCATCAACGTGATCCATCATATAAACAAACTGAAAGAACAGAACCACATGATCATTTCATTAGATGCTGAGAAAGCATTTGACAAAATTCAACACCCCTTCATGATAAAAGTCCTGGAAAGAATAGGAATTCAAGGCCCATACCTAAACATAGTAAAAGCCATATACAGCAAACCAGTTGCTAACATTAAACTAAATGGAGAGAAACTTGAAACAATCCCACTAAAATCAGGTACTAGACAAGGCTGCCCACTCTCTCCCTACTTATTCAATATAGTTCTTGAAGTTCTAGCCAGAGCAATCAGACAACAAAAGGAGATCAAAGGGATACAGATCGGAAAAGAAGAGGTCAAAATATCACTATTTGCAGATGACATGATAGTATATTTAAGTGATACCAAAAGTTCCACCAGAGAACTACTAAAGCTGATAAACAACTTCAGCAAAGTGGCTGGGTATAAAATTAACTCAAATAAATCAGTTGCCTTCCTCTATACAAAAGAGAAACAAGCCGAGAAAGAAATTAGGGAAACGACACCCTTCATAATAGACCCAAACAATATAAAGTACCTCGGTGTGACTTTAACCAAGCAAGTAAAAGATCTGTACAATAAGAACTTCAAGACACTGAGGAAAGAAATTGAAGAAGACCTCAGAAGATGGAAAGATCTCCCATGCTCATGGATTGGCAGGATTAATATAGTAAAAATGGCCATTTTACCAAAAGCAATCTACAGATTCAATGCAATCCCCATCAAAATACCAATCCAATTCTTCAAAGAGTTAGACAGAACAATTTGCAAATTCATCTGGAATAACAAAAAACCCAGGATAACTAAAGCTATCCTCAACAATAAAAGGACTTCAGGGAGAATCACTATCCCTGAACTCAAGCAGTATTACAGAGCAATAGTGATAAAAACTGCATGGTATTGGTACAGAGACAGACAGATAGACCAATGGAATAGAATTGAAGACCCAGAAATGAACCCACACACCTATGGTCACTTGATTTTTGACAAAGGAGCCAAAACCATCCAATGGAAAAAAGATAGCATTTTCAGCAAATGGTGCTGGTTCAACTGGAGGGCAACATGTAGAAGAATGCAGATCGATCCATCCTTATCACCCTGTACAAAGCTTAAGTCCAAGTGGATCAAGGACCTCCACATCAAACCAGACACACTCAAACTAATAGAAGAAAAACTAGGGAAGCATCTGGAACACATGGGCACTGGAAAAAATTTCCTGAACAAAACACCAATGGCTTATGCTCTAAGATCAAGAATCTACAAATGGGATCTCATAAAACTGCAAAGCTTCTGTAAGGCAAAGGACACTGTGGTTAGGACAAAACGGCAACCAACAGATTGGGAAAAGATCTTTACCAATCCTACAACAGATAGAGGCCTTATATCCAAAATATACAAAGAACTCAAGAAGTTAGACCGCAGGGAAACAAATAACCCTATTAAAAAATGGGGTTCAGAGCTAAACAAAGAATTCACAGCTGAGGAATGCCGAATGGCTGAGAAACACCTAAAGAAATGTTCAACATCTTTAGTCATAAGGGAAATGCAAATCAAAACAACCCTGAGATTTCACCTCACACCAGTGCGATTGGCTAAGATCAAAAACTCAGGTGACAGCAGATGCTGGCGAGGATGTGGAGAAAGAGGAACACTCCTCCATTGTTGGTGGGATTGCAGACTGGTAAAACCATTCTGGAAATCAGTCTGGAGGTTCCTCAGAAAATTGGACATTGAACTGCCTGAGGATCCAGCTATACCTCTCTTGGGCATATACCCAAAAGATGCCTCAACATATAAAAGAGACACGTGCTCCACTATGTTCATCGCAGCCTTATTTATAATAGCCAGAAGCTGGAAAGAACCCAGATGCCCTTCAACAGAGGAATGGATACAGAAAATGTGGTACATCTACACAATGGAATATTACTCAGCTAACAAAAACAACGACTTTATGAAATTCGTAGGCAAATGGTTGGAACTGGAAAATATCATCCTGAGTGAGCTAACCCAATCACAGAAAGACATACATGGTATGCACTCATTGATAAGTGGCTATTAGCCCAAATGCTTGAATTACCCTAGATCCCTAGAACAAACGAAACTCAAGACGGATGATCAAAATGTGAATGCTTCACTCCTTCTTTAAATGAGGAAAAAGAATACCCTTGGCAGGGAAGGGAGAGGCAAAGATTAAAACAGAGACTGAAGGAACACCCATTCAGAGCCTGCCCTACATGTGGCCCATACATATACAGCCACCCATTTAGACAAGATGGATGAAGCAAAGAAGTGCAGACCGACAGGAGCCGGATGTAGATCGCTCCTGAGAGACACAGCCAGAATACAGCAAATACAGAGGCGAATGCCAGCAGCAAACCACTGAACTGAGAATAGGTCCCCTGTTGAAGGAATCAGAGAAAGAACTGGAAGAGCTTGAAGGGGCTCGAGACCCCAAAAGTACAACAATGCCAAGCAACCAGAGCTTCCAGGGACTAAGCCACTACCTAAAGACTATACATGGACTGACCCTGGACTCTGACCCCATAGGTAGCAATGAATATCCTAGTAAGAGCACCAGTGGAAGGGGAAGCCCTGGGTCCTGCTAAGACTGAACCCCCAGTGAACTAGTCTATGGGGGGAGGGCGGCAATGGGGGGAGGGTTGGGAGGGGAACACCCATAAGGAAGGGGAGGGGGGAGGGGGATGTTTGCCCGGAAACCGGGAAAGGGAATAACACTCGAAATGTATATAAGAAATACTCAAGTTAATAAAAAAAATATGATATTTAAAAAAAAAAGAAATACTCAAGTTAATAAAAAAAAAAGAGGAAAAACCAGTAGGGGCAGGGAGGGATTTAAGAGATAGGAGAGCATGCAAAAAAGAGTGGACATTCTGTGTCAAATAACAAAATGGAAATAAATGTGTGTATTTTTAGATTAACATTCTATACTGCTTCCCATAACTGAAACGACGTATCAATATAATTATAGAGACTAGGCTTTGGATTATCTCCAAAGATCTATTGTGCTGGGAGTTACTGTCATACAATTATTATATTCTTGGCAGAGCAGTGTATATAAGATATATCAAGGATAAAAGTCCACATTTTTATCTCTCAATCATCACTGGAGCTTTGACTGCTTTAACCATAAGTTTTGATGTTCTGCATTTGTAGCATCCAGTCCCAATACCTGAGGTATTCTCTTCTACTTGGGTCAATTGCTCAATCTTACATTGAAAAGTCATTAGGATATATTCACTGTGAACATGGATACTAAAATGGGAGGGCGGCATCTGCTGAGACTGCCTGATCAAGCCTGAAATGCTGTCAGTGCTGCTTTTCTCCCCCTTCCTGTCATCTACTCACTAATTAATATGTAACAGCTTGGTATTTTTTAAATGCTGAATGTATCCACAGAGGGAATCTTCAGAGCAAAGGGTCAAATATATTTTGATGTAATTGAACAACAAAAATAAACCATAACTCTTCCAGATTTCTCAGAGAAAGGTTATGTATGCCTTAAATAGTCAAGTGTACACCATTACATTAGAACCATATTACATCATGGTGAATAAGCTAGGAATCTCTCGTGCAATATAGAAATGGAAGTGTCATCATTAGGATAAAACAGCAACCTAGAGTATGTGAAAAGATCTTCACCAACTGTACATCTGACAGAGGAGTAATACCTGAAATATATAAAGAACTCAAGAAATTAGACACCAATAAACCAAATAACTCATATTTTTAAAAACAGGGTACAGCGGATGTAGATCTCTCCTGAGAGACACAGCCAGAATACAGAAAATACAGAGGCGAATGCCAGCAGCAAACCACTGATCTAAGAACGGGACCCCCGTTGAAGGAATCAAAGAAAGGACTGGAAGAGCTTGAAGGGGCTCGAGACCCCATATGAACAACAATGCCAAGCAACCAGAGCTTTCAGGGACTAAGCCACTACCCAAAGACTATACATGGAGTGACCCTGGGCTCCAACCTCATAGGTAGCAATGAATAACCTAGTAAGAGCACCAGTGGAAGGGGAAGCCCTTGGTCCTGCCAATACTAAACACCTAGAGAACGTGATTGTTGCAGGGAGGGTGGTAATGGGGGGAGGATGTGGAGGGGAAGCCCATATAGAAGGGGAGGGGGAGGGGTTAGGGGGATGTTGGCCTGGAAACCAGGAAGGGGAATAACAATCGAAATGTAAATAAGAAATACTCAAGTTAATAAAGATTAAAAAAAAAACGGGGTACAAAACTAAACAAAGAAGTCTCAACAGAAGAATCTCTAACGGCCAAAATATCCTTAGTCATCAGGGAAATGTAAATCAAATGACTTTGAGATTCTACCTTATTTCCATCAGAATGTCTAAGATCAAAACCTCAAGTGATAGCACATGCTGGTGAGTCTGTGAAGCAAAGGGAGCACTCCTCCATTGCTGGTGGGAGTGCAAACGTGTACAACCACTTTGAAAATCAATATTTCAGGTTCTAAGACCCAGCTATACCACTCCTGGGCATAAGCCCAAAGAACACTCCATTCTACTACAAGGACACGTGCTCCACTACGTTCATAGCAGCCTTATTTATAATAGCCAGAAGCTGGAAAGTACCCAGATGTCCTTCAACAGAAGAATGGATAAAGAAAATGTGAAACATTTGCCCAATACTGCTCAGCTATTAAAAACAATGACTTCACAAAATTCTTAGGCAAATGGATGGAACTAGAAAATATCCTGAGTGAAGTAACCCAGACCCAGAAAGACATGCATGTTATATACTCAACAATACGTGGATACTAGCCATTAAGTATAGGGAACCATGCTATACTACACAGACCCAAAGAAGCTAAGTAACAGGGAAGGTCTAAGGAAGGATGCTTGAATATCACTCAGAAGGGGATATAAAATAGACATTGGAGGTGTTTGGAGGGAGGGAACCAGGTGGTAGAGGGCATAGGGAGGGCAATGGGGGGTGGGGAGAGCAGGGGTTGGGGAGAGGCCTGGGAGAGAGAATAGAAATCTATGGGGTCATCTAGGACTAGCTAGAGATCTGGGACTGGGGAGGTTCTGGGGAGTCTACAGGGGTGACTGTAGCTGAGACTCCTAGCAGTGGGGATATGGAGACTGAAGTGGCCACCTCCTGTAGCCAGGTGGAATTTCTAGCGGAGGGAGGGGAATACCAACATAACCATAAAATTTTCCACCCAAAATTTGTCCTGCCCACAAGGTGTGCAGGAATAAAGATGAAGCAGAGATTGAGGGAATGGCCAACCAATGACTGGCCCAACATGAGTCCCACCAGAGAGACAACCTCTGACGTTTAATGATACTCTTCTAAGCTTGTAGACAGGAGCCTAACAACTGTCTCCTTAGAGGCTTCATTCAGCAGCTAATGGAAACAGATGCAGAGACACACAGTCAAACAATAGGCAGAGTTCTTGGAGTCTTGCAGAAGAGTTGAGGGAAGGATTAAGGGAGCCAGAGGGCTCAAGGACACCACAAGAAGACCTACAGAGTCAACTAACAGAGGCTGAACCACCAACCAAAGAGCATGAATGGGCTGGGCCTAGGCCTTCTACACATTTGTAGCAGATGTGCAGCATGGTGGTCTTCACGAGGGTTCCCCTCATAATTGGAGCAGAGGTTGTCACTGACTCTGCTGCCTGCCATTAGATCCCTTCCCTGGGATAGGCTGCCTGGGAATCCTCCGTGAAAGAGGATTCACTTAGTCCTGCTGCAACTTGATGTACCAGGGCAGGTTGATACCCATGGGGGACTTCCCCTTCCTTAAGGAGAAGGGGATGGGGTAAAAAAGAGGAGGGGTATGTGAAGTTGGGACTGAGGAGAGAGGAAGATGAGGGGCTGCTATCAGTATAAAAGGGAATAAATAAATTTAAAAAAGAAATGGAAGTGACTTTTAAAACTTTCTTAAAGTTTTCACGCTAAAGATAAAAACAATTTTTATGGGTAACTTACTTTGTGTTATGTCAAGTTTCTGCTTATTTTAAACTGTTAAGTCACCAGGTACAAGAGTAACAACTAGCAATCACTCAGGTGACAATTAAATTGCCCTTCACTTAAAAGGCTTAGTCCATAGTGCTCTTCATTTGCATATCTGAATGATGAGAGCAGCAGCAATGATGAGTTCAACTGATAATTATGCACTTATGCTACTATTTGATTACGGCACAAGAAAATATATGCATGGCTCCCTGTAGGGATAGGATTCCTGGTCTTGGTACCTAGCTGATAGATTTGAGTTTGCAAAGAAAAGCCAGCTTTCAAGTTAAATCATTTGTAAGTAGAACTTTAATCTCAAGGATCCTCTCAAACATTACAAATGACAACATGGAAACATGGAGGGGGTGGGGAAAACTTGGATGCTACCTAATAAAAATAAGCTCAGTGGGTTGGGGATTTAGCTCAGTGGTAGAGCGCTTCCCTAGGAAGCGCAAGGCCCTGGGTTCGGTCCCCAGCTCCGAAAAAAAAAAGAACCAAAAAAAAAAAAAAAAACAAGCTCAGTGATGACCCTCACACTGGCATTTGAGTGAGCATGTCTCCCATGGGTTTCTGTATTTGGACTCTACTTGGTGGTGCTATTTGGGGAGATTTTGGAGATGTGGCCTTGCTGGATGCAGTACGTAGTCTCCTGGGGCAGACTTTCAGAACTAAAATCCTTCTGCCACTTCCAGTTTACTCTCTCTGTTTATGTTTGGCTTTCTAGTTGTAAGCTCTCAGCTTCCAACTCCTGCTGTCCTGTTTGCCCACTGCAGCTTCCCTGCCATGACGGACTATTATCCTTCTGAGGCTGTGCCTCAGACACTCTTCCATTGCTGTGAAGAGACACCATGACCATAGCAACTCTTATAAAGGAAAGCATTTCACTGGAGCTAGCTTATAGTTTCAGAGATTTAGTCCATTATCATCATAGCAGGGAGCATGGCAGCATCCAGGCAGGCACTGTAGCCACATCCTAATTCAAAGGCAAAGAGAGAGACTTTGGGCTTGGCATGGGCTTTTGAAACCTCAATGCTCACCTCCAGTGACACATTTCCTCCAACAACATAACTCTTAATCTTTTCAGACAGTAACACTCCCTGGTGACCAAGCATTTAAATCTATGAGCCTATGGGGGCCATTCTCAATAAAACCACCACAAACCATAAGCAGTTATGAATTCTCTCTTCTACAAATTGCATTAGCCATGGTGATTTATCACAGTAAAGAAAAGTAAGTAATTCATGAGTCTTCTGAAGTCTCCAACTGTCAAATAAAGAATGTTGTAAGCAGTTATGTATTTATCTCTAGTAATACAGAAGAAACAGAGTTCTGAAGCAAAGGTAAAATGCCTTGAAATGTCAGATTGTAAAACAAGCAGGCGGCAACCTCTGCCTAGGGAAGACTTCTGGGTCCTTTTCTCTTTACCTTCTGCTAGTGTTCACAGCAGCTATTACAGAGTCCTTACTCATCCACAACTGCATACTGTAACACGGCTAAAGGAGAAAAGAAATGTTGGTTCGACACCAGCAAGATTTCCTTCTATAGCTTTAGCACACCACGCTTTTACAAGGAAAAATTATGTCATTAGGCATGTTCCAAGAAACTATTTTGAACATCTAAAACATCTTCCTTCCTCTAGTTTTTTCTTTCTTTTTTGTTCTTTCTTCTTTCCTTCCTTCCCTTTTATTTGTTTCTTTTTCTTTCTAGTTTTCTGCTATAGTATTTAATTTTTAATGGTGCTGGGTTAAAGAGGTCACTACTGTGAAAGTATATAATGTATTTAGAGCATATCACCCCCTCTACTGCACTATCCTCAAATTTTCACCCCACATCTCTCTGACTAGTTCCCTTTGTCTCCCCCAAGACAACGTCCCTTCTGCTTTCATGTTTTGTGCACATATGTAGTTTTGTCTATGTGTATGAAATCCAAATTATACAAATGACAGAACATTCCAATATTTGTCTTCCAGAGACCCACAAAATTTGCTTAATAAGAATGGCATATGGGCATAGGAAAGATGAAGGGCACTGCCAATGCTCGGATGCCCAAGAAGGTGACCTGGATGAGAAGGATGAGGATCCTGCACCAGCTTCTCAGGAGATACCGGGAATCTAAGAAGATTGACCGCCATATGTATCACAGCCTGGACCTGAAAGTCAAAGGGAATGTATTCAAAAACAAGTGGATTCTCATGGAGCAGATTCACAAAGTGAAGGCAGACAAAGCCCGCAAGTAGCTACTGTCTGACCAGGCTGAGGCACACGGGTCTGCCACCAAGGAAGCATTGGAAGCACCAGGAGGAGCGTCACCAGACCAAGAAGGACGAGATCAAGACTCTTCAAGGAGGAAGAGACCAAGAAATAAAGTTTCCCTTGTGTCTATACATAGTGGCGTGGCTGTGGCCTCACATCGATCAGTCATTAAAATAAAACAAGCCTAAAAAAAAAAGAATGGCTCCAGTTACACTTACTTCCACCTTCCTGCAAATGATGTAACTATAGTATTCACGGTTGACCATTTCAAATATAGAATCTCACATTTTCTTTACCCATTTCCCTATGAACAGACACGACACCTATGTTGGCTCTGTGCTTTAGGTATCACAATTACTGCTGAGAGAAGCATTAATATGCATGTATCTCTGGGATGTGTTAAATTGCAGTCCTTGGGGTAAATACCTAGGAGTGGTCTAGGTAGGTCAAATGGTACTTCTACTTTTAGAGTGAATTTAGATAATTTTCTTTATAAAAATGTTTTTAAATGTATTTGTATGTGTGTGTGTGTGTGTGTGCTCATGCTCGCACACATGTAAGTGTGCATGTGTGTCTGTCTGTCTGAGTGTGTGTATGTGCATTATGTGTGAATTCATGTAGGAGCCCTTGGAGGTCAGAAGAGGGCATCAAATTGTCTACAAGTGGAGCTACAGATGATTGTGAACTGTCATTCAGGTGCTAAGAATCAAATCCCAGCCTTTTTCAAAAGCAGCAAGTACTCTTAAGCGCTGAGCCATCTCTTCCACCCCTATATTTAGTGTTGTTCTGAAATTTCACATTAGGTTCCCTTTTCTGCATCCTCATCCTCATTTATTGTTGTCTTGATGACTGCCATTCTGAATGGAGTGAGATAGAATTTCAACATACTTTGTTGTTTGTTTGATGGCTTCCTTGCTTTTGAAACAGAGTCTTATTATGTAAGCCTGGGTGACCTAGAATTCTGTATGTAGGCCAGGGTAGCATTAAACACACAGACTGCCCCCTGTCCCCACCCCTATCCCCATCCTGCCTCTGCCTCTGCCTCTCTGCCTCCACCTCCTTTGCAAGTTCTGGGATTAAAGCTGTGTGCCATCAAACTCAATCCTCCATGTAATTTTATTTTTTCTGATGGCGCATGAAGTTGAAGTTCATATGTTTATTATCCATTTGTACTCTCTTTTTTGAAAACTATTTATTCATCACCCCATTTATTGATTGGATTATTTGATTCCTTCTCACATACTTTATAGGTTCTATACATATTCTAAATATTATTCTTTCTTCATATGTATAATTAGCAGAGGTTTTATCCTGTTCTCTTGGCTGTCTCTTCACTTGATTAACTGTTTCATTTGCAGTGTGAAAGCTTTCTAATTTCATGAAAGCCCATTCATGACTTGTTGGCATTATTTCCTAAGCAACTGGAGTCCTAGTCACAGAGACCTTGGATATTCTTGTGTTTTTTTTTTAAGATTTATTCTATTTTATGTGCGTGAGTGTTTTTCTTGTGTATATGTCTGTGCACTACATGAGTGTCTGTTGCCCATGGAGGTCAGAATAGGGTATTGGAGTCTCTAAAACTGGAGTTATGGACAGTTGTGAGCTACCATGTAGGTGCTGTGAATTGAACCTGGGTCCTCCAACAAGAACAAGTGACCCTGACCACTGAGCAATCTCTCCACATCACCTGTATCTTTGGTCAAAACAATTTTTGAGAGTCATATCTCACCTTCCCCTGTATGGGTATTAAGGCTCAAACTCAGGTTTTTCAGGCTTAAAAACAAATTCCCTTGCCTGCTAAACTCTCTCATCAGGCCTGTATATTTAAATCATTTACTATTATGTATTTAGTTAGGGTTTTCATTGCTGTGAAGAGATGCCACGACCAAGGCAACTCTTATAAAGGCAACACTTAATTAGGACTGGCTTATGGTTCAGAAGTTCAGTCCATTATTATCATAGCATAAAGCATGGCAGCATCCAGGCAGGAATGATGCAGGAGGAGCTGAGAGTTCTACATCTTGTTCCAAAGGCAAACAGAAGGCTGTCTCTTCCACACTGGGCAGAGCTTATAAGCCCCCCCCCCAGTGATGTATTTCCTCTAACAAGGCCACACCCACTCCAACAATGACACAACTCCTAATAATGCCACTTCCCATGGGCTAAGCATATTCAAACCACCACAGTATGCAGCACGCATATGTACCACAGCATATGCATGGGATTCTAAGAACAACTTCCAGAAATCAATCTCTCCTTACACCATAGGCTCCAAGGATAGACTACAACTCAGGCTTGCCTCAGTGAGTCACCTCTCTGACTCTCTATGCCTATTGTTTGCTTCATTTTGCCTTACTTTTTCCTATACCACCTTCAGAACTTCTGGTGTCATTAACATCTTTGATCCATCTGGAATTAAGATTTTCACAGGGTAAGAGAAAGGGATCTAGTTTCATTCGTCCATGTATGGACACTCTGGTTTCTCCACATTATTTTTTAAAAGTCTGTCTTTTCTTCTATGTATATTTTGCACCTTCCTAAAAAAATAAACATCAGTTGGCTGTTTCTGCAAGGCTTTATGTCTGGATCATCTATTCAACACCATTGAGCTTGTTTTGTGCCAGTGCCATGCTGTTCTCCTGACTATGGCTCTTTGGTGTAACTTAAATGCAGTTATGGTCAAATCACAGAATTTTACTTGGAACTTCTTGCTCCAAATTTTGAGAATTCTATACCCCTGACCCCATTTCTCTGAAGAATGAGACTGAAACTTTAATTGGATGGCATTGAATATATAATTGTTTTTGGTAATGTATCCATTTTCACAATATTATTTCTTCCAATTCATAAGTATATGAGGCCTTTCTACTGTCTAGTGTCTTCTTCCATTTCTTCAGTGTTTTAAAATTTTCATTGTAGCTGGCACCCGAACTTCGCTGGTCCCAGCCCACAGCTCCCTGCCCCCAAACCGCATGGGAGAGAAAGCTCATCGCCCAGACGTGTGGGCAATCCTGAGACTGCAGGGCAGGAGAGCTGGCCACTTCTGTCTACCTTTGCCCACATCAATGGCCCAAGAGGAAACTATATAGGACCTCTGGGCACAGGAAGATAAGAGCAGGCAAGCCGTAGGAGCCCTGCGGTCCAGACTGCGCCTGGATCTGAACGGACCCGGTCAAACAGCTCCCTGCACCCAAATCCCATGGGAGGGAGGGCTAGACCTTCAGAGGGGCAGACACACCTGGGAAACCAGAGGAGACTAGTCTCTGCCCACATTTCTGACGCTAGAGGAAAACACCTAGCACCATCTGGGACCCCAGTGCACAAGGACCCAGGAGAAGGAGGGGTAGGCCCTTCTGGTTGCTGCCCTCATGGAGCTGAAACCAAGCCCCGAGAGTAACTTCAGGCCCAAGACCAGAGGTAAGACCAAATTTTCTGCTCCAAGTGACCTGCCTGGTGGACTCAGGACACATACCCACAGGAAGAGCTGAAAGCCAGAGGAGAGGAACAACTACACACCTGAAAGCAGAACACTCTGTTCCTATAACTGGCTGAAAGAAAGCAGGAAAACAGGTCTACAGCACTCCTGACACACAGGCCTATAGGACAGTCAAGCCACTCTCAGAAATAGCAGAACAAGATAACATCAGAGACAACCTGATGGTGAGAGGCAAGCACAGGAAACAAAGCAACAGAAGCCAAGACTACATGGTATCATCAGATCCCAATTCTCCAATGAAAGCTAACACTGAATATCCAAACACACCAGAAAATCAAGATCTAGATTTAAAATCACATGTGATCATGATGATGGAGGACTTTATGAGAAAGACGTAAAGAACTCCCTTAGAAAAATGAAGGAAAACACAAGTAAACAAGTAGAAGCCCTTAGAGAGGAAACACAAAAATCCCTGAAATACATACAGGAAAACACAATCAAACAGGTGAAGGAATTGAAAATGGAAATAGAAACAATAAAGAAAGCACCAAGGGACACAACCCTATATAGAAAACCAAAGGAACAGACAAGGAGCCGTAGATACAAACATCACCAACAGAATACAAAACATAGAAGAGAGAATCTCAGGAGCAGAAGATTCCATAGAAATCATTGATACAACTGTCAAAGATAATGTAAAATGGAAAAGGCTACTGGTCCAAAACATACAGAAAATCCAGGACACAATGAGAAGATCAAATCTAAAGATAATAGGTATAGAAGAGTGTGAAGACTCCCAACTCAAAGGACGAGTAAATATCTTCAACAAAATCATAGAAGAAAACTTCCCTAACCTAAAGAAAGAGATACCCATAGGCATACAAGAAGCCTACAGAACTCCAAATAGATTGGACCAGAAAAGAAACTCCTCCTGTCACATAATAGTCAAAACACCAAATGTACAAAACAAAAAAAGAATATTAAAAGCAGTAAAGGAAAAAGGTCAAGTAACATATAAAGGCAGACCTATCAGAATCACACCAGACTTCTCACCAGAGACTATGAAAGCCAGAAGAACCTGGACAGGTGTCATACTGACCATAATGGAACACAAATGCCAGCCCAGGTTACTGTATCCAGCAAAACTCTCAATTTACATAGATGAAGAAACCAAGATATTCCATGACAAAACCAAATTTACACAATATCTTTCTACAAATCCAGCCCTAAATAGGATAATAAATGGTAAAACCCAACACAAGGAGGCAAGCTACACCCTAGAAAAAGCAAGAAACTAATCGTTTTTGAACCAAAACAAAGAGAAGACAAGCACACAAACATAATCTCACCTCCAAATACTAAGATAACAGGAAGCAACAATCACTATTCCTTAATATCTCTCAACATCAATGGACTCAATTCCCCAAGGAAAAGACACAGACTAACAAACTGGATATGCAATGAGGACCCAGCATTTTGCTGCCTACAGGAAACACATCTCAGAGACAAAGACAGACACTACCTCAGAGTAAAAGGCTGGAAAACAACTTTCCAAGCAAGTGGTCTGAAGAAGCAAGCTGGAATAGCCATTCTAATATCGAATAAAATCGATATTCAACCAAAAGTCATCAAAAAAAGATAAGGAGGGACACTTCATATTCATCAAAGGAAAAATCCACCAAGATGAACTCTCAATCCTAAATATCTATGCTCCAAATGCAAGGGCACCTACATACATAAAAGAAACCTTACCAAAGCTCAAAGCCCACATTGCACCTCATACAAAAATAGCAGGAGATTTTAACACCCCCTTCTCATCAATGGACAGATCATGGAAACAGGAGTTAAACAGAGACACAGACAGACTAAGAGAAGTCATGGACCAAATGGACTTAACAGATACTTATAGAACATTCTATCCTAAAACAAAAGGATATACCTTCATGATAAAAATTCTGGAAAGGACAGGAATTCAAGGCCCATACCTAAACATAGTAAAAGCCATATAGAGCAAACAAGTAGCTAATATTAAGCTAAATGGAGAGAAACTTGAAACAATCCCACTAAAATCAGGGACTAGACAAGGCTGCCCACTCTCTCCCTACTTATTCAATATAGTTCTTGAAGTTCTAGCCAGAGCAATCAGAAAACAAAAGGAGATCAAAGGGATACAGATTGGAAAGGAAGAATTCAAAATATCGCTATTTGCAGATGATATGAGAGTATATTTAAGTTATCGCAAAAGTTCCACCAGAGAACTACTAAAAATTATAAACACCTTCAGCAAAGTGGCTGGGTATAAAATTAACTCAAATAAATCAGTAGCCTTCTTCTCCACAAAAGAGAAACGAGCCAAGAAAGAAATTAGGGAAACAACACCTTTCATAATAGTCCCAAATGGTATAAAATAACTTGGTGTGACTTTAACCAAGCAAGTAAAAGATCTGTATGATAAGAACATCAAGCCTCTGAAGAAAGAAATTGAAGAAGATCTCAGAAGATGGAAAGATCTCCCATGCCTATAGATTGGCAGGATTAATATAGTAAAAATGGTCATTTTACCAAAAGCGATCTACAGATTCAATTCAATCCCTATCAAAATTCCAATCCAATTCTTCAGAGAGTTAGACAGAACAATTTGCAAGTTCATCTGGAATAACAAAAAACCCAGGATAGCTCAACAATAAAAGGACTTCTGGAGGAATCACTATTCCTGAACTCAAGCAGTATTACAGAGCAGTATTGATAAAAACTATATGGTATTGGTACAGAGACAGGCACATAGACCAGTGGAATAGAATTGAAGTCCCAGAAATGAACCCACATACCTATGGTCACTTGATTTTTGAACAAAGGAGCCAAAACCATTCAATGGAAAAAAGATAGCATTTTCAGCAAATGGTGCTGGTTCAACTGGAGGTCAGCATGTAGAAGAATGCAGATCAATCCATGCTTATCACCCTGTACAAAGCTTAAGTCCAAGTGGATCAAGGACCTCCACATCAAACCAGATACACTCAAACCAATAGAAGAAAAAGTGGGGAAGCATCTGGAACACATGGGCACTGGAAAAAATTTCCTGAACAAAACACCAATGGCTTATGCTCTAAGATCAAGAATCGACAAATGGGATCTCATAAAACTACAAAGCAAAGGACACTGTTGTTAGGACAAAACAGCAACCAACATGGTGGGAAAAGATCTTTACCAATCCTACAACTGATAGAGGGCTTATATCCAAAATATACAAAGAACTCATGAAGTTAGACTGCAGGGAGACAAATAACCTATTAAAAATTAGGGTTCAGAGCTAAACAAAGAATGCACAGCTGAGGAATGCCGAATGGCTGAGAAACACCTAAAGAAATGTTCAACATCTTTAGTCATAAGGGAAATGCAAATCAAAACAACCCTGAGATTTCACCTCACACCAGTCATAATGGTTAAGATCAAAAACTCTGGCAACAGCAGATGCTGGTGAGGATGTGGAGAAACAGGAACACTCCTCCATTGTTGGTGGGATTGCAAACTGGTACAACCATTCTGGAAATCAATCTGGAGGTTCCTCAGAAAATTGGACATTGAACTGCCTGAGGACCCAGCTATACCTCTCTTGGCATATACCTAAAAGATGCCCCAACACATAACAAAGACACATGCTCCACTATGTTCATAGCAGCCTTATTTATAATAATCAGAAGCTGGAAAGAACCCAGATGCCCTTCAACAGAGGAATGGATACAGAAAATGTGATACATCTACACAGTGGAATATTACTCAGCTATCAAAAACAATGACTTTATGAAATTCATAGGCAAATGGATGGAATTGGAAAATATCATCCTGAGTGAGGTAACCCAATCACACAAAAACACACATGGTATGCACTCATAGATAAGTGGATATTAGCCCAAATGCTCGAATTACCCTAGATGCACAGACCACATGAAAGAATGACCAACATGCGGATGCTTCACTCCTTCTTTAAAGGGGGAACAAGAATACCCTTAAGAGGGGATATGGAGGCAAAGCTTAGAATAGAGGCTGAAGGAATGCACATTCAGAGCCTGCCCCACATGTGACCCATACATATACATCCACCAAACTAGATAAGATGGGTGAAGCAAAGAGGTGTAGGTTGACAGGAACCAGATGTAGATCTCTCCTGAGAGACACAGCCAGAATATGGCAAATACATAGCTGAATGCCAACAGCAAACCACTGAACTGAGAACAGGACCCCCGTTGAAGAAATCAGAGAAAGAACTGGAAGAGCTTGAAGGGGCTTGAGACCCCATATGAACAACAATGACAACCAACCAGAGCTTCCAGGGACTAAGCCACTACCCAAAGACTATACATGGACTGACCCTGGTCTCCAACCTCATAGGTAGCAACGAATAGCCTAGTAAGAGCACCAGTGGAAGGGGAAGCCCTTGGTCCTGCCAAGACTGAACACCCAGTGAACGGGATTGTTGGGGGGAGTGCAGTAATGGGGGGAGGATGGGTAAGGGAACACCCACATAGAAGGGGAGCGGGAGGGGTTAGGGGGATGTTGGCCTGGAAACCGGGAAAGGGAATAACATTTGAAATGTAAAGAAGAAATACCCAATTTAATAAATATGGGAAAAAAATTTAAATTACGTAAAAAAAAGTGAGAAAAAAACTGAAACAGGTGAGGGAACCCCCATCTCCCTCTGGAACACAAGACAGGTGTGGTTAAAGAAGTTTTAAAATACCAAGCATACCAAGTACTGCTAAAACTGATTAAATCTGGGGACTAAAAAAAATTAACATTGAATGCTGCTTGAACTGAACTGAAACTTAGGAATTGAATTTTGCCTTAAAAAAAAGGAAAAAGAATGTAAATGAATGTAACTGTCCAGATTCAGCCATAAAATGTATTTGAATTTATAATTTTGTACCCAACACAATTATACCAAATTCTTCTTTCACAGAGTTCTGTTTATGAAGAGTGGAAGTAAAAATATTATCAGCAAAAAATTTTTCATTGTAGAAGTCTTTCACTTTTATGATAAGTCTTATTCCAAGGTAATTTTTGAGGAAATTGTTAATTTTTTCCATTTATTTATTCACTTTACATGCCAAACATAGCCCCCTTCTCCTTCCAGTCTCCCCACCTCACATAGCCTTCCCTCTCCCATTTCCCTTCTCGTCTCAGAATGGAGAAGCCCTGCACCCCCTCTGGGTATAATCCCACCCCGGCACATGAAGTGACTGCAGAACTAGGCACATCCTCTCCCACTGAGACCAGACAAGGCAGCCCAGTTAGGGGAATGCGATCCACAGGCAGGCAACAAATTTAGGGACATCTCCCACTCCAGATGTTGGGGACCTGCAGAAAGACCAAACTGCACATCTGCTACATATGTGCAGGGGAAAGTTTTTTTTCTAATTTCCACCTCAGTATATTTATTATTGGTATATGTCTTAGTCAATATTCTGTTGCTGTGAAGTCTATTGAGTGACCATAGCAACTCTTACAAAGGAAAACATTTAATTAGGGCTGGCTTATAGTTCAGAAATTTAGTCCATTAGTGCCATGGCAACACACAGGTAGACATAGTGCTAGAGAGGTAGCTGAGAGATCTACATCTGGATTAATACGCAACAGAAAGGGAAAGACACTGGGCCTGGCTTGAGCTTTTGAAACCCTAAAGCCCAGCCACACACTATTCTAACACTGCCAAACCTACCATGACAAGGACACGCCTCCTAATAGTGCCACTCTCTAATGACCAGGGCCCTGATGGAGGCCATTCTTTCTTTCTTTTTCCTCCTTTTTTTTTTTTTTTTTTTTGGCAGTATCCCTTTAATTGTGTGAGAATAAATGTTGAACACAGCTTTCCAACAGTAATCAGTGTTGCCAGCTTTGCAGGCAACCTGAGCTTCATTTACAGAACGTGGTCCTTACTTCTTCCTTTCTTGCATGTGAAAGACCCCCAGAGCGGAGAGGCCCTCAGTCAAGTCTTGGAGTGACGCGACCCCCCAAGAACTCACGAGAGACCAATCTTGATGCGATCAACAAGAGGTTTATTGATAGGGACGACAGAAACCAGTGCACTGGGGTCGAGACTCGTATCCCACGCGGGGGTAGAGGAGTTCGACCTCAAATGGTTGGAAGAAGGGGTATTTAAAGGAAAAACCATACCAAATCACAAGGGAAGAACCTCCTGTTTCTCATGATTGTTCTTTAAGATTTTAATCTAACTTTATGGTTAACCAGTTCCTGCTACTGTGGTCAGCTGCTATTATGGTCAGCTGCTATTATGGTTAACTAGTTTCTGGAACAAAGTGGCTGAACCAGCTGGTGCAATTACTCTTTCTGTGATCAGCTAGTTTCTGGAACAGGCAGTTCCAGGGCCTGCTTTTGGTTTCAACTTTTGTCTAGGGGGCAATTTTAAACTTTTTCCTTTCAGCATGTACTTTTACAGTTGTAACTACGTCGGCATTAGCTGCAAAATATCCAAGAAAAATAAAATTTAGAAAAAAGCAAAAAAAAAAAAATAACGTAAACACACAGTGGAGGTCATTCTTATTCAAGCCACCATAAGAAGGCTACTGATATTTGTATGTTAATTGTGTATTTGTCACTTTGCCCAGAGTATTCATCAGATCTAAGAGTTTCCTGGTGGAGTCTTTAAGCTCTCTTATATATAGACTCGTATCATCTGCAAATAGGGAGACTTTGATACTTTCCTTTCTCTTTGTATTTCTTCTATCTCTCTATACTATTACTTTTGCTAAGAATTTCAAGCACTATTAAGAGTACAGTACAGAAAGTGTGCATTCCTGTCTTCTGATTTTGGTAGAAATGCTTTGACTATTTCCCTAGCATATGTTGTATCCCTATATAATA
This sequence comes from Rattus norvegicus, assembly GCF_021556685.1. Classification (NCBI taxonomy): domain Eukaryota; kingdom Metazoa; phylum Chordata; class Mammalia; order Rodentia; family Muridae; genus Rattus; species Rattus norvegicus. Next base: position 27,055,095 of record NC_141554.1, read on the forward strand.
TATTTCTATACAATATGTATTATTTCATATTCCAGTATGTGTTGAAACTTACTTTGTATCTTATTATAGATTCTATTTTGAATAGTTCCCTAGACTGCTGAAATGGATATAATATTGTGTAGATGCATCTTGGGTCCATTTGATCTGTTATGTTATTTGACTCAGGTTTTTCCTCTATTTTTTATTTTCTACTTTTTGTCATGAAGACTTTTCATTGGTGAAAAAAAGGTATTGAAGCCAACTACTATTATTATGTTGGGATTTACATTTTAAAAAACATCCAGTGATGGTTTTATTGAATTGGGTACACTAATGCAGATATATTTAGAATTATAAGTTGTTCCTTTAATTAGTATCAAATGACCTTCAATATTCCTTCCAAATAATTTTGGTTCCAAATTTATTTTGTCTTCGTTAATACACTATCTTTTTTTAAATCAATCTGCTAGCCTGTAACTTTTGAATGGGAGAATTTAAATTACTAATATCCCCAGTTACTATTAGTAAGACTGCATTAATTCCTATCACTGTTGATTTTGTAGTGTTTTGTGTCTTCCTATTCTTCATTTGTTTAGTTCTTGCAATGTGGTTTATTCTATCCTGATGTCTTCTGGATGTACCTCTGTCTTCAATCTGAAGTATTCCTCTAAGTATCTATTTTACTGATGGTTTTGTGATAATGAACTGCATTAGTTTGTTTCACTGATGAAAAATAATCTGTCTCCTTCAATCATAACAGTTTTGCTCAATATAGTAACCTGGGTTGGCCTAGGAATAAATATAGCCACAAGGAAACCTTGGAGTTTCTGAAGAGAGAGAGAGAAAGGCACACAGAGTGGAACACCATCTCATGTTCATGGATGGATAGAATTAATATTGTGAAAATGGCCATCATACAAAAAGCAATTTACACATTCCATGGAATCCCAATCAAATTTCCATGATATTCACAGAAATTGAAAAGAATCCTAAAATTAAATTTGAAGCTAAAAGATCCCAGATAGCCAAAGCAGTACTGAGCAAAGAAGATAAAAAATTTTTTTAAAAATCTGGAGGGATGACCATACCAGATTTCAAGCTGTATTTTATAAGTATAGTATTAAAAATCAATGTGGTACTATTACAAAAATACACATGTAGATCAATAGAAAAAAACATAAATAATTTTGTAGCCATCTAATATTTAACAAAGACACCAGAATTACACACTGGAGAAAATACTGAGTCTTCAGCCACTGGAGCTGGGGCAAATGAATGTCCACATGTAAAAGGATGGAATTAGACCCATATCTGTAACCGTGCACAAGTATCAATTCCAGTTTAATCAGAGACCTCAACCTAAAGCCTGAAATGCTGAAACTGTTAGAAGAAAGCATAGGCAGTGCTCTAAGAGATATAGAGATGCAGGAAAGGACTTTCCAAACAGGACACATTTTAATGTGGAATGAAGGAACTCATAAAACTAAAAAATCTGTACAGCAAAGGGAACAAGCAACTGGATGAAGAATAAGCAATGGGAGATAATCTGTGCCAGCTACACATCTAGTAGAAGAATAATATTCACATTATAGAAACAACTCAAAAAAAGAACCCTAAAGAATTTAAAAATGATCAACTCGTAAAATGAGCTGAAGGAGGACACCAGGAGAGCACTGCCCACAGAATCAACTCATCAGGGCTTACCAGGGCTCCCAGAGACTGAAGAAACAATCACAGAGCCTGCATGGGTCTACATTAGGGCTGACACAAAGCTGAAAGGCAAGTCCATTGGGACTCGAACCCCTGGGTCTGACTCTAGCATCCCATTCTGTAAACTGGAACAATTACCCCAGTCCAACTATCTCTCTACCATATCCACTGATGAGAAGACATGTATCTCTCTGACTACCTAGTCTAAAAGCAGCACCCTAAGGCAGAAGCCAGGTGAGTGAAGAGATTGAGTCCAGCTCTGAATCACAGCTGGACAAACTGATATCCACAAAGTAGGAGGGGGTTGCTGGCACTGAGCAGAATCAGAAGAATGTTGATCTCGGAAATTCCTGCTGGAGCTGCCTGTAAATACCACGCCAGGATTCTGTGTTACATGTTCAGTGTCTGAAACCCTCACCATAACTCACCTCACTCTTAACCAGACAACATCAAGAACCCTGCCTTGTCCTCTATCCCATCAGTTCCGTGAATCCTTATCATTCCATAACCAGCCGTGAGGCTGAGGCTTCCCAGCCTATGCTGACACAGCTGGGAAAGGGCAGCTCTGGGATCCTGCTCACATCTCCACACTCAGCTCTCCTGACCTTGGTGCCCCAAGAGCACTGTGCTGGTGTGGGAAGAAGTAAACCAGACCTCTGTCTTCAGGGAGCCCTCCAGTCCCAACACTCTTAGCAGATGGTCCGGAAATTGAAATGAGGGACACAGCCCTCCAGCAAAACAGATATTTTGTAATTGAGTAGTTGCTTGCTGCAACTTAATCAGTCTTGAGGCTAACACTTTTACTGAGCATAAGACAACTCACTATCCTTTTGTTGTTTGTTTGTTTAGAGTTTTGCTGTCCACTTCAGTGTATAGGGATCATATATGACTATGCTAATTTAATGATAGTGAAGTAAAAGGGGGGAGGGAAGCTACAGATCTGAACTGAGAGTTCTCAAAGGGAAAAAATAAAATGACTAAGAAATATCTTTAAAAGCGTTTAACATCCTTAGGGAATTAGGGAAGTATAAATTAAAATTACTCTGAGATTTCCTTTTACCCCAACCAAAATGGCTAAGATCAAGAAAACTACTAACAAATATTGGGGTGGGGGTATCTGGAAAAAGAACCTCATTCACTGTTGGTGAGATCACGAAGTGGTGCAGCCACTCTGGAAATCAGTGTGGAGAATTCTCAAACTGCTAACAATAGATCCAACATATGACCAAGCTATGCCCCTCCTTGGCATATGACAAAGGACTCAGCATCCCCCTCTGCAGACATTTGCTCAGTCGCGATCCCTGCTGCTCTACTCATAAGAGCCAGGAAACTGTAAGCATGTTATTTCAGAAAGCAAAGTATAGCCGTCAGTCTTCTCAAACTGTCTTGTAGGAAGTTTATATTTAATGGGAGCCATAGAGGCATTTTTTTTCTGTTTAAAAAGGCATGGGACACTCTCCAAGAGTTAAACCCAGTGTCCTGAGGAAAGCTTGCTGTGTGCCTGGCTCTGACTCTTAAGAGACCCTACGCCTCAAGCAGGCATGATGTTCTGGAAATTTTACTTACATCCTCTAAAAAGGATTTTGGAAAACTGTAATATTTGGTGTGTGTTCTAACTGCCATCTCAAATTCTTCCTGACATTTAATTAGTTGCCGCCCATGGTAAACATTTCAGAACAGCTGCCAGTTCTTGTAAACACCATCAGACATTTTATACCACTTCTTCCTGAACTTCATTTACATTCCACTTTCCCCAAAGAATTTGATCTTCATGAATTCATTTGTGCATGATATAATTTTGCCCCCTTATCATATTTTCTGCAAAGAAATATATATAATGAAAGGGTTCAAATAACAAGGTTTTTGTTAAGATTAGATAACTATTGTGGGAACTACTATGTGAAATTGATCACAAGAACATTAATTAGTAATTTAGTATAAAACTGCTATTTGAAATGTAACCCTTAATGAGAAAAACAGCCATTTTGAAAGACTAGTAAATGTGTCCGTGGAGCAAAATAATTATGTACTATAAGAAGACAGCATTAAGTACCACTGATTTTTCTGTCTTTGTTTATATATGCAAGCGGTGGCAGCAAATGAAAATGTGAGATAGAAAAGCATTTAGTTACCACAGTCTCAGTATCACAGTATCCGCTCTACCTATGAACCCTTCAAATAACCCTAAAGTGCACTTGCTTGCCTGTCATCAGAATTTTTTATAATACATAGCAGCTGCCAAATACACTGGGTTTCTTTTCTTACCCTTTTGTTTAAGACAAACAAATAAACAAACAAACAAAAAACACCAAACATTTGCAAAGTATGTGCCTCCTGGAAGGTTTTCTTCCCTAGTAGGACAATCACTCACTTTCTCAACACTAAACCCAGTGTTTGGCATTTTTCATGGTTAAACTTATGGCTGGAGATTTTTGATGAACGAGGGGCAGTGAACTTGTATCAAATGTTGGATGGCTTGTAAGGTTGCTTTTCTTTTACAAACAGGTGGTGGTGAAGGATAACAGGTTTAGAAAAGAATAAATGCAGAAGTTGAGAACATAAAAAATGATTTCCTTAAAATGAACTCTGTATGTCCGTGAACTCCTTGTAAGGTCTTTATGTGACACCATATACATACATACATACATACATACATACATACATACATTAATACATACATGCATTAATACATACATCATACATCATACACACGTAAACACTCAACAGACTTAGTACAATGCCTAGATGAGCAACATATTGGCACCAAAAGTACATGATCTTCCAGAATGTTCTCTCCTGAATTTCTTGCCGCTATTCAGAGAACTAATTCTGGTGCCAAGACTGATGGTCAGTGGCAGCTAAAAACCTGTGACCAAGAAATAGAAAAAAGGTGCTTTGTTGAAAACATTTCAGCCAATAATCCAGTTCCATTTGCAGGGTCAGACACTATAGGGCCATTCAAATTTGCCCTTCAGTCAGCCTCAGAACATGTTAAGAGTCAATGTGGTGCACGCCTTTAATCCCAGCGCTCAGGAGGCAGAGGCAAGTAGAGCTCTGAGTTTGAGGCCAGCCTAATCTCTACAGTGAGTTCCAAGACAGTCAGAGCTACACAGAGAAACCCTGTCTGAAAACAAAACAAAACAGAACAAAATGTCAGTCCCTCCATGCTTTGGCTAGTCAATGTCCATCAATCCCTTCTCGAAGCTTCCTAGAGCTCCTATGTTACTGTAGAAAGTTGTCTGTTACAATGCAGCCTTCCTTGCAGACAAACAACATGTTTAACTTGTTTGTATCAGGTATCAAGATCAATTCACCAGTTCACAGCCCTTTCAAGAGTCTCTTATCTACAGTTGGTTAAGGGTTAGGATCTTTTTCATGATAAATGAGATGTCACCCACTGTTTACACACACACACACACACACACACACACACACAGAGAGAGAGAGAGAGAGAGAGAGAGAGAGAGAGAGAGAGAGAGAGAGGGAGGTTAACTGTGGGGTAATGGATGTACTGCTTTACTTTATAATTATGGTGATTGATGTTTATATGTATTGTATGACATCATATTATAGACTTCACAATGAAAAATAAAAGAACTATGTGCATGCTGTGAATGGTTAAGTGAAGCTGATTCTCTTGCATATTGCACTCATCATTCTGTAAGGAGAAGACTTAAAGTCTCCTGTCTTAGTAATTTGCCTTTCATTTCATATGATGGCTGTTGGTTTTTTTTTCTATTTTCATATATTTGAATCTCAAAATGTCAAAACACGAAGTTAAATGTGATGACAGATCTTATCAACAGTCCACATTTCTTACATGTGGAAACATTCTTTTAAGGATCTCAGTATAAAGTGCAATTATTCATTTACTATGATAATTATAATAAAATAGATATAAACCAACTTATAACTGCTCAGTAGGAGATACAGTGTCCCAAACTAGAACTGAAGAAAATGATAAAATACCAAATATTTGAGTAATATAAATTCCAGTGATGATAACTCATCACAGCAGGAATTCCAGTGCTCATCTGCCCTGATTATCATCATCAGTTTTGAGTCTCAAATGACAACTTGAAAATATTGCTACCAGAATTCTTTTCAGATTCCAAAATTGAAAGTAATTTCCCAAGTGGCAGTATGAAATCTACCTCAACAATTTACATCAGTGCTTCTCAACCTTCCTAATGCTGAGAGCCTCAAATACAATTCCTCATGTTGTGGTGCCCCCCCAACCACAAAATTATTCTGTTGCTCTTCCATAACTCTAATGTTGCTACTGTTATGATACACAATGTAAATATCTGATATGCAAGATATCTGATATGTGACCCCTGTGGGAGTTGGGACTTATAGATTGAGAACCACTAGCTTACAGTGTAACAGCTCTGTTTCATAGTGGAAGGACTGTCAAACATCTAAACATCTCAGGTCCTTCACAGTAAAACCCTATGATGCAGAAGACTGTTGCCTTCACTTGTACAACCCCTTTCTTGGGATAAAGCCTATAAGGAAAATCTCTTACAGCTCAGATTCAGAACACAAGACAAATTATTGCATAGAATATCTTTTTATTGGAAATTTTTATTTACATTTCCAATGTTATCCCCTTTACCCTGAACAGATTATCTTTTTCAGCTAGAATTGATGAAAAAAGACTCTACTTTTAGCACAAATCATGTAAATATAATTTTTGTGAATGTTTGTCTGAAGATGCAGACAATAATCAAAGTCGGAGCAAAGCACGCAGACTTCTCAGGAAGATGTCCTGTCTATATTCTGTGTTGTAACCCTCAAATAGCATCTGATGTTCTTTCTGTTAACATTGAAGTAATTGTCATGCGATTGTTCTCATACTTTGGCATTTATGGTAGTTAAATTGAGCAGTGAAAGGATTTTACATTTTGTGTTGACATCTGGTACCATTCATTTTTTATGTATTCAAAATTCCACTGGTTCTTTTTAACAAATGAAGTTAAGAAAATCCTTAGTTTATCTGAAGCAGCTTATTCCTTTAAATCTGAAAACTGAGGATTCCAAAATTCTGGACTATTTTTAAAAATCCATTAAGCAAAGCCTACTTATTTCATGTTCTTGTCAATATCTCCTTAACAATAGAATTGCAAATGGAAGAAGACGTGTCATTTAAGTAATTCTTGTCAGGAGGACTTGATCTCATTTAATAAAACAAAAAAAATTATTCATTTATGTGTCAAAGCTATTCTCGGAAGAAACTTTCTTACAAACAGGGAAAAAGTGTGACTTGAAGTGAATAAGTATTTTGGCACTTGACATGACTATTGCTTAAAGGAGATTTCATGTCTTGAAGAATGTGATACTTTTACATGGATATTACTAAATACTCTTGAACAAGTAGCATCATCAGGTGCAGTCATGAGGCAAGGCATAATTAGATGGTGCTACTGTTTCATCACTGGGCAGAATATAAAAAATAAAAAATAATGTTGGGTGATGGTGATACACACCTAGAAGCCCAGCACTTGCAAAGCAGAGGCAGGTGGATCTCTGAGTTTGAGGCTAGCCTGGTCTACAGAGCAAGTTCCAGGACAACCAAGGCTACACAGAGACAACCTGTCTCAAACAAATAAATAAACAAACAAACAATGTTAATCAAGAAACACAATGTAAGAGTCAGGCATGATAATATATGCCTATAATACCCAAACTCAGCAGGTAGAAGCAGGAGAATTGAGAAATTAAGGCAAGCCTGGGTTACATGAGACTCAGTTTCAAACAGGGGCTGGAGATGTAGCTCAGTTCATAGGGTAGGTGTGTCACTGTGGGCATGGGCTTTAATACCCTACTCTTAGCTGCCTGGAAGTGAGTATTCTGCTAGCAGCCTTCAGATGAAAATGTAGAACTCTCGGCTCCTCCTGCACCATGCCTAGGGATATTGCCATGTTCCTGCATTGATGATACTGGACTGAACCTCTGAACCTTTGAGCCAGACCCAATTAAATGTTGTCCCTATAAGAGTTGCCTTGGTCATGGTATCTGTTCACAGCAGTAAAAATCCTAACTAAGACACCTAGCATGCACAAAGTCTTGCATTTGATCCCCAACATTGCTTAAAACTGAGCAGGGAGCAGATACTTAGAAAGGCAAAACTATCCTTGGCTACACAGCAAATTCCAAGCCAATAAACGACATGAAACCATATCTCAAAGAGAAGGATTGGGAGAAGAAGAAAATAAAGAAGGAAGGGAGGGAGAAAGGAAGGAAGATAGGGAGGAAGGGAGGAAGGAGAAAAGAGAAATGATGTAATCATGACAAATAAAAGATGCTACTGTATACTTTACTAAATCAAATTTTATGAATAGGGTTGGGGATTTAGCTCAGTGGTAGAGCTGGTCCCCTGCTCCGAAAAAAAGAAAAAAAAAACAAATTTTATGAATAATTCTCAGAGTTGTTAACTTTATGGAAATTTGTATTCAGTATAATAATCCATTATGTTACTAATAGCTAGTTTTATGGTTTTAGTTTAGTTTATAATTTTCTCACTCAGGAATGCCAATTGAATAAAGTACCAAAATTAATTAGATGCGACTAAAGTAGCAGTTATTTCACAATGTAAATGAACATAAGCTACACCAAAGGTATTTTACAAGCAAATTCTTCAAATCAAAAACTATTAAAAACAAACCATTGCCAGATCATGTTCTCCCTTCCCCTCACCTATCCCTCCCTCACTCCCGCCTTATGGTTGCTTTTTTTTCTCCCTCCCAAGGGGGACTAAGGTGTCCTCTCTTGGGTCCTTCAGCTTATTGACCTTTTTGAGTTCTGTGGACTGCATCTTGGGTATTCTGTACTTTTTTTTTGCTAATATCCACTTATTACTGAGAACATACCAAGCATGTCCTTTTGAGTCTGAGTAGCCTCACTCAGGATGATATTTTCTAGTTCCATCCATTTGTCTGCAAAACTCAGGATGTCCGCATTCCTAATAGCCTAGCAGTATTCCATTGTGTAAATGAACCACATTTTCTATTAGGTGGAGGAAAAGGACTAAAGCCCTGAGGGCCAGTAGAAAGAATGAAAACAGGCAACCTTGGGAGGAAGGAGGATGGAAGGAAGGAAGTTGGGAGGACCCTCCAGAATGTACCAGAGTCCTGGGAAGTGAGAGACACTCACGACTCAAAGTGGGGGACCCTAGATGAAAGGCCCTACAGTGAGGAAAGAGAACTTGTAGAGCCCACCTCCAGCAGAAAGACAGGACATCAAGTGAGGGATGGGGCTGCCATCCTACAGTCAAAACTCTGACCCATAATTCTTCCTTTCTGAAAGAAATGCAGGGATGGAAATGGAGAAGAGCCTGAGGAAAAGAAGGTCCAGTGACAGGTCCAAAGTGGGTTTCAGCTCAAGGGGAAGCCCCAAGACCTGACACCATTACTGAGGCTATGGGGTGCTCACAAAAACCGGACCTATCATGACTGCCCTCCAAAAGACCCAATAAGCAGCTGAAAGAGTCAGATGCAGATATGTGCACCAACCAATAAACAGCAGCTGCTGGCCCCTCTGTTGAATTAGGGAAGAGCAGGAGGAAACTGAGGAGGAGGGTGACTCTGTTGGAGGACCAGCAGTCTCACTTAACCTGGACCCCCGAGATCTCTCAAACACTGGACCACCAACAAGAAAGCAAACACCACTGATATGAGGTCCCCAACACATATAGAGCAGAGGACTGGCGGGTCTGGGTTCAGTCAGAGAAGATGCTCCTAACCCTCAAGAGACTGGAGGTCTGGTGGGGTGACATCCTCATGGAGACTGAGGGGGCTGTGGGGAGGAGGTATAGGATATGGAACAGTCAGAGGGGGGACCAAGAGGGAAATAAATCTGGAGTGTAAAAGTAAATTTAAATTTTTTAAAAAACCATTGCATAAAATAATTAAAGAATCATGCAATTTAGATTTATATAACTAACTTAGACAATCAACAAATAACTTTTAATGTAAGTACATCCAATGTAAAAACATTTTCCTTTTCTATCAATACAGATATGCATAAGCTGTAAGAATTCAAATTTCAGAGTATAACTTGTTATCTTCATTCAATAAATTCAACAATCCCATTCATATGGATAATGTATCCCAATCTAGCAGTCACAACATAAAGCACACATTTGAAGAACTTTAGTATAAATGTAACTCTGAGAAATTCCTTTCTTTGCCTCTCATAGAAATATGAAAGCAGTTTCAGGTCACAATGCACATACTGTACTAAAGTAGTAGGCTTAACTTTAAGGCATCAAAGAGTTTGCTTTAATTGAAAAGAAACACCTGTGTGGAAACATGCTCGAATGAAATTTTGAGTAGCCGCTAGTGTTGGCAGAACCAAAGGAAACCACTAATTTGGGGAGGGCTAAGAAAGTCACTGTTTCCACGAAGAGCAAGGGAGGGATGTAAAAATAAAAGTAAAGGGAAGCAGGATTTGAATGAGGAAAAATTCTTTCTTCTATCAAATTTCAAGCAGAGACATAGAAGGCAGGTGGGTGAAGCAAGAAAAGAGGTCAATGTGTTATGAGGAACTGGTGGCAGAGGTAGCATAGTAATCAGTTGTGTTGGCCATACTAAATACATAGCTGTCTCATTGAAAGCGGAAGTTGGTAGTCAAAGAGATGAGGGAACCTCTCCCTGCAAGCTTTCCTAACCAGTCTTTTCAGAAGTACATAGCTGGGAGTAAGATCTGGCCTTCACCTACTGGCAGAACCCTGTCCTCTGTAATGCTCACCGCACCCTGCAGTCCTCGGTGTAGAGGAGCTACCTAGTTGTAGCCTACTAATTCACCGTGGTTTACTGTGAGCCAGTGATGTCATCCTATCGTGCACTCCTGTCAGTGACTTTAAGAAGCTTAGTAACTTGCTGACCGCACCGGGGCTTATCAGTGACCTATATTCCGTGATGTCGTCTACTGGAGTTTGACATGCAGAATCACTTTTGATTTCGTGGCAATTGACAGTCCTAATGGCTCAGCTAATCTGAAACTAACAACTTGGCTGTGTAGAAGGAAAACTGGTGTTGTGTCAGTAAATGTTTGAAAAAAAAAGAAAAAGGAGGCAGGACCTCATCTCCAATACTCCAACTCTCACTGTATAACTATATACATTAGAGACTTGTCTAAACCTGACAGAATCCTGACTGGCTTTCAAGAATCCTGGTATGGACCAAGATGAGTAGATTTGCTTATAGTCTGTGTATGAAGCAATGGAGGACTTGAGCCAAAGAAAGGGTGACCAGAAGTTTAAAATGAATAAGGTAAAGCCGGGGTATGGATAGGGGTTTCCATAAATAAATGTAGAGTAGCAAGTTGAATTGTCATGGCCTGGTTCTACCAAGAAGGATCATATTGAGAGCTCTCTTCATGTGTACTGGGTAGAGTAATGGCCTTGTTATAAGTGAGGCCAGAACAAAAACTGTGTCTGTGGGTGTGACTTGAACAGTCACAAAAAAATGAAGGGAACAGAAGTAAAGGACTCTTGAGTTAGTGCAGACTTGCTCGGGGATCAAGGTTCAAGTATGAAGATTTATTTCCTGTGATGTGCTTCTCTATGTAACCCAAACTGGTTTTGAATGTGTGGCAACTCCTGCCCCAGCATCCCATATGCTGGATTACAGACATGTGTCACACCCTGCCCAGCTTAAGGGAGATGTTGTATGGATTGTTTGTGCGAGTTTCCACAGAGACATAGGACATCCAAGTCTCAAAACATCACCAAGTCAAATCCTCTTGGTTTTCAGATGAAGGGCTAATAAGATGGCTCACCACCCCTTCAAATATAATCACCAACATCAGTTTGGTTTTAGGGGGCACCCCAGAAGTATAAGGGGCACAGATGATTCAGACAGGGTCCCTAACCCTAAGCAAGTCACAGAGTCTGAAGATCAGGAACTGGGGACAGTTTCATTCATAGCTTGAATCTGAATCTCTAAGTGGAAACTACATACTTAAGTCTTTCTCATTTGTAAGCCATGTTCCCATATATCACAGCAACATGTACATATATGCATGTATGCATACATGTACTGTAGGCATATATCACCATATTCAGCTTTTTTAAAAAACAGCCTTTCATCTATTCCATACTGCACAGAAATACAATCAGTGGGTAGCAGGCATTGTCTCATCTTTTGGACTCCTCATTGATTTTAACATAGTACATTTTATTGGGAAGCTTGCACACTTGTTCTCACAGGAAATGGTCATCTTTGTGGCCACACTAGGCTTCCTCTCAATGTCCCAAAGCAATGACATCAATGCCAGTAGTTGTTAAGAGAATTACTGTCACAGTTACCTCTTATCCCCTATTGGCCATCTGTATACACAAGAGATGAGAGAGCAAAGCTAAGTGATGTAGACGTTATTCCCGGTGCTCCCATCTCATTTTAATATTATTAGGGGGAAACTGAGGCTGGAGTTCAAGGGAGCAAAGGTTTGCACCAAGATTGCATAAGCAAAGAAATTCATTCGCTCTTCATAGACTGAGAGAGACCAAAACAGGACAATTACATGGCTGCATCTAAAGAGTGGTCAATAAGGTAGTTGGGGGAGGGCGGGATATTTACAAGAAACTACCTAAAGAGCAGTTATGAGACTAATTTCAAGAATTTGAAAGGTATTTATGAGTTCAGCTCCAAGGAGTTATCCATAGGACGGATACAAAGCTTTTTCAAAAAACAGTGAACCAAACAGTTGAATTTCCTTCATTTGTCTCTTATCTGGCTCAGCAGACAGATGTCACAGGGTGGACACAGTGCTTTCCACTTAAACTAAGGCTCAAAGATGGGGTTAAGGTAAGAGGAAGGCATTTTATAGTTTACAAAGCTATTGTTTGGTTCTTTCAAATCCTCTTCTCAGAGTTTAAAAATTCACATTAACTGGAAAGTAAGGCCAAAGATTAACTTTCTCTAGGCTGCTTCCTGGTGATTAGGGATGTAGAGCTGACCTTGCCAATCCACACAGGGGAAAATTTGGAGAAAAGGGTCAATACTGGACTGAGGTGCTGTAGTTTAGCTATCTATGCTGAAAGAGTTTGAACTTTTACTTATGGAAGTGGAAAGGATAAAAGTCAGCATAAGGAGGAAGATAGGAGTAGGACCTAGGAGGGAAGTTATCCAAGACGAGTATTTGCCTTCCATTTAAACCAGTATACAACCCAAAGTTTTTGTAGTTTTCTAAATTATTGCCTTTTTAAATTATGACAGGAAAGTTTTATAGTAATTGCCCAGATTCGCTGACATATAAAACATTCTTCTTGTACACTGCACAGAACCCACCTTCATTGGCTATTAGTAAATCTAGGGCCAGTCTGTTTGGAAGTACCATCTCTCTCAAGGAGTTTAGTCACCATTATGTTCCTTATGCCAAGAAAGTGGGTTTCCTTGCATGTTGGCTTGTGCATAGGAAAAGTGTTGTTTGGACTAAGTGCCAAGATCCAAGCCAGACAGCACCTTTGAAAGGAATACTGGGACTTAGCTGATTTGCTGCCAGAGACCATTAGGAATTAGCTTTTCCTCAAGGGTTTGTGAAGCAGCAGTTGGACAGGGATGGTTGGGAAGTATTAAAGTACTGTGTGGAGTCTCTGCCCAATGGTGGAGAGATGCAAAATGCCTCCATTCCACAGAGAACATAGATTCAAGAGGGTAAACCAAGACAAATAGAGATTACCAGTACCCTATCTATGCAAACAGTGATGGAAAAGGGTTTTGAATAGAAGGTAATTTTCTCCTGTGGCCATAGCTCCCAGTGGAGGGATTTGGGAGGGTGCTATGTCAGGTTTAAGCATCTGGGTAAAAAGAGAGACAAGAAAACCTCTGAAGAGATCTATTACCAAGCATGAGCTAGTTTCTCTTCTATAGTATTTCTTACAGTTGGTAGATTCTATTCTTTGGTTGGGAAAAAAAGTTAATTATCATAAAAACAGACCTTGAGTTGTGGAACAATGTTTTTTATGTTGTTCACAACTCAAATTGGTTAAATTGTTGGTTAAGGTAACTATCCCTTAATGTAGTCGTCTAGTCTTCTTAGAGACTGGGAGTGGCTTCAGAGTTTAAAGAAGATAATGGAAGGAACATCTGTAGGTTTTATGGAAGATGAGGAGAGGCCTACAATTGCAGGTTTTAATACAAATGGGAACTGACTGGGTTAATTTTAACCTGGGGAGCATTGGTCCATGTCCTAGTAGAGATTTATCAAAGTGAGTGCAGATTTGAACTTTTCCATTAAAAGGTGACATTTATATGGCTTTTGTCTGAATATGAAGGTAGCATTGATGATAATCCAGTTTAAAAGATTTACTGAAATGGAGAAGAGCCCCCTTATTTGGAGATGTGGCAGAATAGACAAATAATCTTTGTACATAAAATTCTTTTGTCTGTCTGTGTGTTTTACATTCCTGTTTACATTCCGGTGGAGACTCGTGCATTTGTGTGTGAGAGAGAGTGTGTCAGTCTATGTGAGGGTGCATGTGGAGGACAGAAGTCAACTTTGGGTGTCATTCCTCAGGAGCTTGTTTTCTCCAGACAAGGTCTTTCTCTAGAACCTTGGGCTCACCACTAGCTGGGGGACCCATCTGCCTACACTTCCACAGTGCTGGGATTACAAACATGCACCACCATGCCTGATCTTTGATGTAGGTGCTAGGGAGTTCTTTCTTGCGTAGCAAATACTTTAGTGATGGAACCATATCTTCAGCCTCACTGTTTAATTTAATGCTTGGATGGCTTGGGTGCTTTCACAGGAGGGAGAGAGTGGGTCCGAGTAACAAAAGAGATGGAATTCTGGGAAAAACATATAAGAGAAAATGGTTTATTTTATGTGTTGAAGAAGAGCTCACTAGTAAACTGTGTGTGAGAATCCAGTGAACTAAGACCTTAGTCTGTTTGAATTTGGTGGAGAGGTTAGAATGCTTAGAAAGAGAGGTGGATCTAAGGCGGGTGTCCTAAACGTTTAGCTGCAGTTTGAGTGGTTAAAAAAACTCCAAAGGATTCCTTCTGAGGTTGGTTAAAGGGTTTGTCTTGGTCTTGATAGGTCCTAAAGGAGGAATCAGTCTTCAGTTTTATGTTAAAGGTGGAGTGCGGGGAAGGTAAGAAAAGATATTGATCATCATTCGCCATCAGCATACTTCTAGCAAGCTCTAAAATAGTTAACCAAAGGAAAGTGTTGGGTAGGAACATGAGGGTGGAGGGAGAGATCTACAGTACATTAGCATGACAGGATTTAAGTGTAAAAAGCATCCTAGGGCTGGCCGTAAATCTGCAAAAAGCTAAAGGCAAAATTTGGGGCCAGTTTGTTAAATATAGTTCAGTGGCATGTGTAATTTTTGGTTGTTTGTCTAGAGTGGTTTGTGAGGGGAGAAGACAGGCTTCCCATAGGACTTCATATAGTTTCCTTTTTTATTGGATATCCCCACCTCCCTGCCATGGCATTCCCCTACACTGGAGCATGGAGCCTTCACAGGACCAAGGGCCTCTCCTCCCACTAATGCCCAACAAGGCCATACTCTGCTACATATGAGGCTGGTTCATCCCTGTGTACTCTTTGGTTGGTGGTTTAATGCCTGAGAGCTCTGGGGGTCTGGTTGGTGGATATTTCTTCCTATGGGGTTGCAATGGTTGGTTGGTATTGTTCTTATGGTGTTACAAGCCCCTTCAGCTCCTTCAATCCTTTCTCTAACTCCTCCAATGGCGACCCTGTTCTAAGTTCAATGGTTTGCTGCTAGCATTCGCCTCTGTATTCCTCATGCTCTGGCAGAGCCTCTCAGGAGACAGCTATATCAGGCTCCTGTCAGCAAGCACTTCTTGGCATCCACAATAGTGTCTGGGTTTGGTGGCTGCATATGTGATGGATCCCTAGGTGGGGCAGTCTCTGGATGGCCTTTCCCTCAGTCTCTGCTCCACACTTTTTCTCCATGTTTCCTCCTGAGAGTAGTTTTTTCCCTCTTCTAAGAAGGACTAAAGCACCCACACTTTGGTCTTCCTTCCTCTTGAACTTCATGTGGTCTGTAAATTTTATCTTGTGTATTCCAAGCTTTTGGGCTAATATCCATTTATCAGTGAGTGCATACCATATGTGTTCTTTTGTGACCGGGTTACCTCACTCAGGATGATATTTTCTAGTTCCATCCATTTGCCTGAGAATTTTATGAAGTCCTTGTTTTTGATAGCTGAGTAGTACTCCACTGTGTAGATGTGCCACATTTTTTGTATCCATTCCTCTGTTAAAAGTCATCTGGGTTCTGGCTATTATAAATAAGGCTGCTATGAACATTGTGGACCATGTGTCTTTGTTTTATGTTGGAGCATCTTTTGGCTATATGCCAAGGAGAGGTATAGCTGGGTCCTCAGGTAGTAAGTACTAGGTCCAGTTTTCTGAGGAACCTCCAGACTGATTTCCAGAGTGGTTGTAACAACATGCAATCCTACCAACAATGAAGGAGTGTTCCTCTTTCTCCTCATTCTCACCAGCATCTGTTGTCCCATAAGTTTTTTATTTTAGCCATTCTGACTGGTGTGAGCTAGAATCTCAGGGTTGTTTTGATTTGCATTTCCCTGATGACTAAGGATGTTGAACATTTCTTTAGGAACTTCTCAGCCATTCAATATTCCTCAGTTGAGAATTCTTTGTTTAGCTTTGTAACCCATTTTAATAGTGTTATTTGGCTCTTTGGAGTCTACTTCTTGAGTACTTTTTATATATTGGATATTAACCCTCTATCAGATGTAGGATTGGTAACGACCTTTTTCTCAATCTGCTGGTTGTTGTTTTGTCCCAATGACAGTGTCCTTTGCCTTACAGAAGCTTTGCAATTTTATAAGGTCACATTTGTCAGATACTTGATCTTAGAGCATAAGCCATTGTTGTTCTGTTCAGGAAAATTTCCCCTGTGCCCATGTGTTTGAGGCTCTTCCCCTTTCGAAATAAGCCCATAATTTGTGATACAGTTGCTAAAGATGCTGTGAGTGCAAGAAAGTTTTTTTTTTATTTGTGGGGGTTGTAAGGTAGCAATGAAGTGTTTTCTCTGCATTGTAATTGACCTTTGCACTTGTGTGAGGAGGAGCCCCTAGTACCAAATTGTTGACTAAGCTGGATGATGGCCTAAGACAACGTGTATCCCTATTGTCCTAGGAAATTTAAGAAGGTGATGGTATTGTGAGGTGACATTTAAAGAGAACTACAAAGAAATAGACTGTCAACATATTAGAGAAGGATGTGCTAAGGAAAGGAAAGCTCTAAAGCGAGAAGCCATCTGAGCAAATGTAAGTTGTCTTGTAATCTTTGGAGAAGGACCATCCGTGAGCTGTTGTGAGTGTTGGCTGTCAGGATTAGTCTGGGTGATGGCAAAAATATCTGGAAACTCAAGAGACAGGACAATGGTGAAAATAGCATCTTTCAGGTCTGAAACAGTGAAATAGGGTGTAATGGGGAAAGGTTCTGAGGAGAGGATATGGGATGAGGACAAGCAAGTATAGAAGAAAATCTCATTAATGATTGATCTCGAGCTAGACTTTCCATCAGAGGCCTTGGCAGTGGGAATGAAAGGGTTTGCATGGGAATTAGTGGGCATAAGGATCCTAGACTTTTAAGAATCTGAAACAAGAAACAAAAGGCTGGAGTTCTCTGAAGGACTTCAGTTTGAGGGTGTATTGAGGTAGAAATAAGAGTGATCTATTCAGTATATTGAAAGTAGAAAAACTTTTAGAGGTGCTGCCTGGAGTTTGTGTATCCCAGAGAGAAACAGAGTGCTATTAAGGGCGATGAGGTATACTGAAGGATAGAGAGGACTGGGAAATCCTGATTTGTCACAGTTAATAGGTCAAGGAAATGAGGAAGAGGCAACTCATGACCTAAATGTCTGCAGACTGGACATAATGTCTCTTCATAACAAAAGAACTGAGCAGAAGATGAGACAACAGTGTAGCAGGCATAGGTTGAGAGAAAACAACATTGACCCAAACTATTGAGATAAACACAGGAAAAGAAATTAAGGCAGGACAGAACAGGTGACACTAATTTTCTAATAGAAAAGCCTCTTTACCTGCCATAGACAGAATTACCCTGGAATCAGCCAACCAGGTGACGGGACCATGCTGGGGTATGAGAGTTTCATATGTGCTCTGGCAGATAAATCACTGGAGACGGGTGAGCCTCTTAACCTGTGAAGTTCTGTCTTCATGTATTTAATGGTTCTCCTCTTCTTTTGAGGGAGGTACACTCACTTTTCCAACATGCATCTAATTTTTATAACTACTTATTTATTTATATTTCAAATGCTGCCCCCTTCAAGTCCCCCCTCACAAAGACCCCGCCCACCCCCTACTACTCCTCTGAGAGGGTCCCCTCCCCTGGGTATCCTCCGACCCTGGTGTATCAAGTCTCTGCCAGATTAGGCACATTCTCCTACTGAGGCCAGGATGAGAACCCCACAAAAGGACCAACAGAGTCAACTAACCTGGACCTCTGAGAGCTCTGAGACTGAGGCACTAAATAACACACACAGGCTGAGACGAGGCCCCTGGACCATATGTAACAGACATGCAGCTCAGTCTCCATGTGGACATGTATCTGATTTATTTACTGGGCAAAGCATAAGAACAGGAAGCCTTGCTCTGGGACAATTATTGTTCTGATAGCCAGGCTGGCCATACATAAAACTGTAACTTGCACCTGTTCAGGATTGAACAAGGGCTGGCATTTGTTTCTTAGGGTGACTGTCTTGCAGGGTGCGGGTGGCAGAAATAGAAGCAGTGAGTTGGTAGGCCTAATTCTGATCTTGGATCTTCTTGTGGTCTCTTTGTTATCACCATTAAAAACAAGTTTCCAGGATTGGAGATGTATATTATAGTCAAAGGAGAGTGAGTTGTAGAGTGGGAGGAAGTGACATTGCAATTCCATTGCTTGAATGCTGGTTTCATGTATTTTAATGTGCCCTCCCATCCTCCATAGGAAACGGAAGCTTACTGAATCCAGGCTCAACCCAGCTGATGCTTCTTTCTATAGCACAGAAGGGAAAACACAGGTTGTAAAGTGGCTTTGCTGGAAGCACACACACATTCACACTCACACACAGTCATCTGAGACAGGGTATAATGTCACCAGGGAACTGAGCCTATCGTTATTACCAAAATATACACCTATCACCATTAAAAATAAACACTACACCGATGCCCTCCCACACATATAAAATTGTAATTTTTCACACTCTTGACTTGGTTCTTCATAGAACCTCCAAGTCCAGGGTCACATTCCCTTGAATACAAGCTAAATACAGAGGTGAGGGTTGGAGAGACCAGGCAAAGACTTGGAATCGGCCCTTCTACCTGGGTATGAGTCAGAGGTGGGTAGAAACCAAACTTTGGTACAAAATTTGGAGGTGGAAAGGCCTTGACAGTTTCAAAGCTATTTCTCCTGATAGGGCAGGTAGAGGCTGTGCCATCTTGAGTCCCACCTGTGACTTAGCTACCAGGAAGGAAGGGAAGAGCATAGGTGTATAGAAGCTAAGAGTGCACGCATAGCATCATATCGTGGCTATTAAAAATTACGTAAAACTACACATAAATGGGAAAAGTTCAGGATTCTACTGGACATATTGCTAGGGATGGGTCTGCAGCCACACAAAACATCACAAAAAGCTCTGCAGCCAAGGATAGAAAGAGCCCTCTGGCCTAGCTATCAACATAGAAGAATCATGTCACTTGATTACAAGGTTAGGAGTGGCAGCCACAGCTTCTGAAAAACCTAGGAATCCCATAGTGCAGGCCACCTTGCTCAGCTGGAGGTCAAAACAGACCCTGGTGGCTTGAGTAGGTGACTTGTGGGGCATTAGTGTGTAAGGCCCAAGGAGGTGGCTATGTTCTAGGGGCTGCTGAGACCTCCTCACATCTGGGCATTTCAAGGCACAGGTCCCTGCACAGACTGTAAAATGGGTCTCCCAGAACTCATTAGTTGCTATAGATTTCTTTTTTATTATTATTTACTTAGTTAGTTTAGTTTTGTGGAAATTTCTTTGAAACAGGATTTCTCTGTGTAGCCCTTGGCTGTCCTGTAGTCCAGGCTGGCCTCAAACTCACAGAGATCCTTCTGCCTCTGCCACCCAAGTGCAAGGACTAAAGGCGCATGCCAACATGCCTGACAAAATTTTGATTTTTAAAAGAACAGGTAAACTGATTCTTTTTAAAAATATACATCTGGTCTGTAAGGTTATTTCAGTTGATAAGTTTTTAATTAAAGCAGAATTACACCTTGCTTCTCTCTCTGCCTTCCCTCCCTCCAGCCTCTACCTATCCAGCCCTTACTCTCAGGTTGATGGGCTTGTTCTGTTATTATTGTTACATGCATATCTATGTATATGTGTGTATACATCCAAGCTACTGAGTCCACTTTTGTTGTTTGAGTATAAATGGTCTCTAGTCTGATCACTCTGCATCAGACAACCAGTATTTGGGCTTATCCTTGGGAGAGGCTAATTCTCCCAGGACTCATTGGTTGCCTAGAGTTCTCTGTCCAGTGAAAATTTTGCTCTCCTATGTCAAAATTTCCATTGACATTGGCATTGTTCTGGTTTTATTTATACAGCCATTTCTGGAAGAAACTTCGTAGGCTTCCAGGTATTCTTGCTCTTACAATCTTTCCACTCTCTTCCTCAGTGTTTCCTGGGCCATAGAGCTGAGCTTTACGTGTCCGTGGGCCTGAGCTCCCCCAATCTGCCAGTCTGTGCAGTGTGCCCAGTTGTGGTTTCCTGTGATGGTTTCCATTTGCAGTAGAGACAGGCTTCCTGGTGGTAGTTACATTATCTCTGGGTATAAGGATAAGATTTAAAATGTATTAGGAATTATGCTGGTCTAGCAAAGTGGCAGCAGTGCACTCTTTTCTGCAGTCCATAACCTCACTAGCCCCATGAAGTTGACTAGGATTCAAGTACCAGGCATTACTTCCCTCCTAGTGGGTGGGCTTTAAGTCTATGACAGAGCTCTTGGTTGCCAACATGTTATTGTCACTTATTCTACCTACAGTCTTACCGTGATGGCAATTGTTCTGGTTCATAGGTAAGACTGGGTAGGACTGTTTAAGTATTTTCCTCCCTTGACAGCTTCCATAGTATTTTCTGAAACAGTGGAAGCTAGACCACAGAAAAGAGGTTTTTAGGTCACATCCAGCTCAAGATTGTATATCCTAAGTGTTTGGTCTATTCAGCAACGGGGTCTATCCTCCACCGCTGACAGGCAACCAAGGGCTACATCTATACTCAGAATCACTTGGACTACCTTAGCCATTTGAACCAGGCTTGGTACTGGGCTACCTTTTAATCTATGATTCTTGTGGGGAACATTGTCAGTACATACACACACACACACACACACACACACACACACATCCATTATACACATACACTTGTTCTTCTATTGTATATAATCTTAGGTAAATATAAAATGATTCTCTGGGGCTTTATCAAATAATATTAGTTTTATCTGTCCCACATCCCTTCTCTCTCTGTATTGACCTCCCTCTCTCCTCCCAAGTTGGACCCCTTCCCTATTTTTTGCTATTTCCTACTCCATATCACCTGTGTACTGCTTGTTATTCCTGTGTCAAGTCCAACACCCAGCCACCCAGCTCCACCTCTGGTTTCTGTGATGGCTATTCTTGACTGTCAACTTGACTACTTTTGGGATTAATTAAACTCAAGTGGTTATCCCTGTGAGGTCCTTTTTAATTAAATAATCTGAAGTGAGAAGGATCACTTTTAATCCTGATCCTTAGAGATGGGAAAGATCTACCTTTAACCTGGGCCACACCTTCTGTTGGAAGCCTATAGGAAGGACATCGAAGAAGGCAGCTTGCTCTTTCCTTGCGTGCTTGCTCTCGCCTTGTTAGCAAGTCCATCCCTTTACGAGCATTAGAGCCTACTTTGCCAGGGCTCTGACATATTCTGAAGATCGGCTGAGATATCCAGCCTCTGGCACTGAATAACTACTGGATTCTTAGACCTTCTTCATTATTCAATTGTCAGTTGTCAGACATCTCATTTGTTTCCATTTCCTAGCTATAGAGCAACAGTGAACAGAGTCAGGTAAGAATCTGTAGAGGAGGATACCCCTTGGGCATATGCCGAAGGGTAGAGCTGGGTTATTTTGTAGAGCTATTTTTAGCTTTTTGAGGATCCTCCATATGGACTTTCAGAGTGGCTGTGCCAGTTGGCATTCCCGCTGACATATCTGCAGCAGCATTTGTTGTCAGTAGTCTCGTTAAGAATTGTCAACGTTGGGTTAGTTTACATTACCCTAATTGCTAAGGAAGTTGGACACTTTTTCTGAGGTATTTCTTAGCCCTTTCTATTTCTTCTGTTGAAATTGTCTACATCCCCAGCCCACTTTTTAATTGGGCTGTTTGTTTCCTTGACTCTTTGTTCTTTGAGTTCCTCATATATTGTAGATATTAGCCCTCTAACAGATGTGTAGCTGGCAATGACCCTCTCCCATTCTGTAGGCTTCCTCTTCACTTGATTATTTCCTTAGCTGCACAAAAGCTCTTCAGTTTTATGAGGTCCCTGTTGTCAATTGCTGACCTTAATTCCTGAACAAATGTGGTCCTGTTGAGAAGGTCCTTCCCTTCATTTATCTCTTGAAGGAAACTGCATATGTTTACTTCCAGCAGCTTTAATGTTGCAGGTTTCAAATTGAAGTCATTGGTACACTTGGATCTAATGTTGGGTATGATTGGACAGGTATGAGTCCGATCCATTCATCTGCATGTCGCCATACAGTCTTCAGCTTTACCCACCACTTGTTGAAGATGCTCTGTCTTTTCTCCAGGGTATGTTTTTTGCCTCTTTATCGAATAGCAGATGGCTGCAGTTACAAGTACTCATGTTTGGGTCTTCTATTTTGTCCCATTGGCATACATGTCTCTTTGATGTCAGTGCCATATTTTCATTACTAGAGATCTATAATATATCCTGAATTCTGGAGTAACAATCCCACCAGCATTATTCTTTTTGTTCAGGGATGCTTTGGTCATGGATTTGCAGCTTAATGGGTGCCTGCACTTCTTCCTCCAACAAACTTATCTGGATCAGAACCATCATGTAGTTCTTCTAGTAGGGATGATGGATGGGACAGAGAGCATGAATTCAGGGCTGCAGTCCCTGAAAGAATTTGAAGCCCTTGGTCATGCCCTTGTTGCTTGAGAAGTTCTTGAGGAACTGCTCTGACACTGAGGAAGGGATGTTGATGAGTTGCCGGATGGCTGAGAACAGGAAGAAATTCTTAAAGAACTTGGGGCCCAGCTTCTTGAAGCAGTGCACTGGTGAGCTATCAGCGTCTTTGGTGAAGCCAGTCTTCCTGCCCCTCACAAGGCAGCTGCACACTCTGGTGCTTTGATGTTGTAATATGCATTGGCTCCCCATATAGTTTGTTTGGGTGCCTCATGGCCAGCTGGGCCTACCTGCTGTCTTCGCCTTGTTGAACAAGATCTTCACCTGCTTCACATAACCATAGATACTGAAGAGAATAAAGGGGCTTGGCTCTGTGCTTTCTTGTGTTCAGGTTGCCAGCCAGCAAGATGGAATCCCTGACACCTTCAGACTTGAAATGATGATGCAGTTGCAACTGCTGCTGATAGTATGCCTGGTGGAGGTTGGAGGGGAAGCAGACAGAGACATTAGGGTCAAAAAGGACAATGCTGTAGCCATGGCCTGCTCCAAGAAGCTATCTGTTCCCCAAAGGTGGCCTCAGAGAGCACAGTCATGACTCTTGTACTTAGTGTTGTAGACATTTACGTGTCCTAGTTAGGATTCCAATGCTGTGATAAAGCATGACCAAGAGCAATCCAAGGAGGAAAGGTTACTTCAGGTTACACCTCTCAGGTCATGCTCTGTCACCAAGGGAAGCCAGGGCAGGAGCTGAAGGCAGGAACCTGGAAACAGGAACTGAAGCAGAGGTCATGGAGAAATGCTGTGTACTGACTTGCTTTTACTGCCTTCTCAGCCTGCTTTCTTATATAACCCTAAGACCACCTGCCCACAAGTGGTTCCATCAACAGTGGGCTGGGCCCTGCCACATGAATCATTAATCAAGACAATACCCTCAAGATTTACCTACAGGCTAAACTTATGGAGGCAGTTTTTCAACTAAGATTCCCTCTTCCCAGATATAGGTCTAGGTTTATTGTCAAGTTGACAAAACAAAACAAAACAAAAAACCAACTGGCACTGTGAGCTTGGAAAAGTAATGTGTGATATGTAGCTGTTCTGGCTATCTAAAGCCAGATTAACATGTTGGATGCTCAAGTGGTGAGCATAGTACAGCAAGCAGTACCTGGAAATGGTTGGTCTTAGTGAAGATGATGATACTGAGGACAGTGCCACACTTGAAGAAGGCCTGGTGCAGAGCATCCAGGATCACTGAGTAGCAGAGATTTTCCCATGATGATCCTGAGTTCGGTGTTCTGGTCAACCATCACCATCTTGGTGTATGTGGGCCACTGGAGCCCATGAAGACCAGGTTTCTCAAATGTACTGACTTCACCACCTGTAAGATTACCCGATTGGCATGCACCTTGTGTGGGGAGCTATTGGTCTTGAGCACCTTGTGCTTGAAGAACTAGACATAGTTGGACTGGCAGCATGGCACTGATACGTGTGGTGTCAGCAACCTCTTGCATGTATATTTCAACAAAGGCTTGGCTCTTCCCCTTCAGTATGAGAAGGCTGGTGACCTTCCCAAACAGTAATGTCAGGTGTGGTGGTTCAGCACTACAACCCCAACCCCTGGAAGACAGAGACAGGAGGATTAAGAATTGAAAGCCATCCTTGACTATATCCTCTCTCAAAAAAAGCAACAAACACAAGGAACAATTCAAGGTTTAGACCAGGATAAGGATAGATTCTAAGGTTACACCATATGTAATTTTTAAACATTTGAGACAAGTTTCATGGATACACCTCTACTACTTGAGTCTTGAATTCATCATGATAGATCGGCTATTTCCTTGTTTAAAAGCTATTATCTGAGCAAAATCCAGCTTTGGACATAAACCTGACCCCAAAACTTCCAATAATCAGGTGTAACAAGATCCTCATGATCATCTATAACTCGGCATTATCAGGACCATTTTCAGGAAACAGTTCTGAAAAGTAATTGTGTTTGAGCTTATTTTCCAGTATTTTGTTAAAAGTATCTATGGGGTATTTTTAGCATACATACATAAAAATTGTTTTGCCTTAAATCAAACTAAATCACCTTAACAGCTGCCCTCATTAAGTTTTATAGTTTGTTTCTCAAGGAAGTGAGAACAAAGGTCTACTCAAACTTCTAAAAAAGACGAAGGCAACAACGTCAGGGGTTCCAGGCCAGCCAGAGCTACATAGGAAGTTGGAGGCCAACCTGGACTACATGAGATCCTGTCTGAAAAAAAACAATAAAGATGCCTAAATCTACAAGACTTTCCTGTCATTGTTGGTACTGGTTTCTCAGGGTGGGGACATGGTTATCACTTTGCTTATCTCAGGCCTTGTTACTTTTAGCCTGCTATGGAAAAGAGCATGAAATATTTACATGTGGCTTTGTCCTTTACACATTAGACTAAAGATGGTTTGTCATATAATAAATTTTCAATATTAGCAATAAAAGAACTTCTGGGGGAATCACCACCATCCCTAACCTCAAGCAGTATTACAGAGCAATAGTGATAAAACTGTATTGTATTGGTTCAGAGACAGGCAAGTCGATCAATGGAATAGACTTGAAGACCCAGAAATGAATCCTATGGTCACTTGATTTTTGACAAAGGAGCTAAAACCATCCAATGGAAAAGGATAGCATTTTTAACAAATGGTGCTGGTTCAACTGGAGGAAAGATAGCATTTTCAACAAATGGTGCTCATTCAACTGGAGGTCAGCATGTAGAAGAATGCAAATCAATCCATTCTTATTTCCTTGTACAAAGCTCAAGTTCAAGTAGATCAAGGACCTTCATATAAAACCAGATACACTGAAACTGATAGAAGAAAAAGTGAGGAAGAGCCTTGAACACATGGGCACAAGGGAAAATTTCCTGAACAGAACACCAATGGCTTATGCTCTAAGATTAACAATAGACAAATGGGACTTCATAACATTGCAAAGCTTCTATAAGGCAAAGGACACTGCCATTACAACAAAATGGCAACCAACAGATTAGGGAAAAATCCTCACCAACTCCACACCCAATAGAGGGCTAATATCCAAAATATATAAGGAATTCAAGAAACTAACTTCCAAATAACCCAATTTAAAAATGGGGTACAGAATTCTCAACTGAGGAGTCTCAAATGGATTCTCAACTGAGGATTCTCAAATGGCTGGATAATGCCTAAAGAAATGTTCAACACCCTTAATCATCAAGGAAATGCAAATCAAAACGACCCTGAGTTTCACCTTACAACCATCAGAATGGGTAAGATCAAAAACTCAGGTGATAGCAAATGCTGAAGAAGATGTGGATAAAGAGGAACACTCCTCCATTGCTTATGGGACTGCAAGCTGGTACAACTGCTTTGGAAATCAATCTGGAGTTTCCTCAAAAAATTGGAAATAGTTCTACCTGAATACCCAGCTATACCACTCCTTGGCATATACCAAAAAGATGCTCCAACATGTAACAAGGACGCATGGTCCACTATATCCATAGCAACCTCATTTATAATAGCCAGAAGCTAGAAATAACCTAGATGTCCTTGAAGGAAAAATGGATACAGAAAAATGTGGTACATTTACATAATGAAGTACTACTCAGCTATTAAAAATTACTTCACAAAATTGCAGGCAAATGGATGAAACTAGAAAATACCATCCTGAGTGAGGTAACCCAGACTCAAATGGACATACATGGTATGCACTCACTGATAAGTGCCTATTAACCCAAAAGCTCAGAGTACCCATGATAAAACTCAGAGACCATATGAAGATTAACAAGAAGGAAGGCCAAAGTGTAAATGCTTCAATCCCACATAAAAGGGGGAACAAAATGATCACATGAGGTAGAGGGAGGGAGGGTCCTGGTGGGAGACAGGAGAGGGAGGGAAAAAGCTAGGGCAGGTTTAGGTATGGGAAGAGACGAGAGAAGTCCAGAGGACCAGGAGAATGAATAGAAAGAAGTAGCAGTGGGGAGAGGGCAGGAGAACCACTAGAAAGTCCCAGATGCCAGGGAGAGAAGAGGCTCCCAGGACCCACTGGGGATAACATTTGCTGAAATACCCAACAGAAGGCAGATAGAACCTAAAGAGACTACTTACAATAGATAGGCACAGCCCCCCAGTGGAGGGAAAGGGCCATTCACCCAACTCAAAATTTTTACCCAGAAATGCTCCTGTCGAAAGGAAACACAGGGACGATAAATGGAGCAGAGAATGAAGGAAAAGCCATCCAGAGACTGCCCCACCTAAGGATTCATTCCATCTGTAGACACCAAACCAGACACTATTGCTGACTCCAATAAGTGCTTGCAGACAGATGCCTAGTATGGTGGTCCTCTGAGAGGCTCTGCCAGCACCTAAAACAGATGTAGATACTCACAGCCAACCATTGGATAGAGCCCAGGTACCCTAGTGGAATAGTTAGGGGAATGACTGAAGGAGCTGAAGGGGGTTGCAACCCCATAGGAAGAACAACAGTGTCAACTAACTGGACCCCTCAGAGCCCCCAGGGACTAAACCACCAACCAAAGAGTACACACGGAGGGACCTATGGCTCCAGCTACATATGTAGCAGAGGATGGCCTTATCTGGCATCAGTAGGAGGGGAGTCTCTTGGTCTTGTGGATGCTTGTTGCCCCAGCAAAGGGAGATGCTAGAGGGGTGAGGCTAGAGTGGGAGGGTGGGGCAAAGCACCCTCTTAGAGGCAAAGGGGAAGGGGCATAGAATGGGGGGTTTGCAGAGGTGAGACTGGGAAGAGGAACAACATTTGAAATGTAAGTAAATAAAATAACCAATAAAATGGAGATACAAGTACACATGAATTCAACTTGTGGTTATGCAACAGGGATTCCTTGTGCCTACAATCTACTACGTTGTCTTGAAGGAACTGTTCCTCGGGAGTGTCAGTGCAATAACCTCCATAATCTTTTACTCAATCATCCATGGACCTTTTTCTATCAGATGCATATTTTTCTGTATGCTAATAGCATTTGGTCAAATTGTGTCTTTGACCCTGCACACCAGCTTGACTTGCTCTGGTTCCTAGGTTTGTTACTTGAAATATGAATTTTCCACAGACCATATCATTCTATGAAAACAATATGGTTTGTCTGGTGGGGAGATAATAGGGTTCTAAATATAAAAAGATCAAGGGGAACTCAACCTTACAGCAGGGGTCCCATACTTGTGAGTTCTACCTGTAGGAGCTTAAGATAATCTTCCCAATGATTATCAGGGTTAAGTCCCCCTGCATTTATGGTAAGAAGATAGGAATGGGAGACATTTTGGAATGTGTAAGCACATTCTATTCTTAACAAGAACTTCCAGAAAGTCAAACTGTTCCCTTAGAGCCTAAAGAGGCTGTTGATGTTTCATGAGGGTCCAAGCAACCTGCAGGAAGGAAAAAGTCAGACTGCTCTTCTGTTTATGAGGAGGTAAATATTAAGTTTCCGAGTTCAAAGACAGGCTCACAGAAAGACTGAATTCTAATCATAGAAGTAGATTACGTGTGACCTCCCTTCTCCAAGCTTGACCCCCAAATCACTGAAGGACAGTTCACAGAAGTTATAACCAGTTTTACAAGGTACACTGAAACAAAAAGACAAACACGGATTAAAGAGACGGGAAATGTAAGAAGCAGATGCGGCTGTGGCAATGACGTTGGTATTGTTAAAGCAGAATTTTAAAACGTAAGTTTTAGTAGTCAGTTTTGCATACCAACCTTGGGTGGGACAAGGGATGCCCAGAAATCTGATTAGATCTTATTCTAAAAGGTACTTTTGAAAGTGAAGGATATTTTCATGATCTTGATAGTGAGAATGGATTTTTATGAATATGTGTGTGTGTGTTAAAACAGCAAATTGTACATTTGAAAGATGTGTAATTTTTTATAAGTCAATTACACTCAATAAGCAGCATAGTTGTTCTAAGTAGAAGCAAGTTTCTCATGACCAAAGGATGGATTTACTATATTTGTATTGTAATAGAATCATGGTTCAGAATTGGAGTTACTGGTGTGGCCCAATGGAGAGAAAAACAGAAAGAAGCAGAGATACAGATATGTACAAAGACATGTGCACGGGTTCTCTTTGTTAGCCAAGACAGCTTGAAGCACTGGCACCCCAGAGCACACCTAGTACTAGTATATACGGTTTTGCTTTGTTTTGTTTCATTTAGTCCAGGCTGACCCGGAATTTGTTATGTGGTCAAGAATAGCCTTGAACCCTGATCTTCCTGCCTCCATCCAAGGGCTGGGACAACAGGAAAGCATTCCCACACTTTTGAATATTCTTTAAGATTGTAACAAACGAGGGCTGGAGAGATGGCTCAGCCATTAAAGGCTAGGCTCACAACCAAAAATATAAGATTGTAACAAACGATTAAATTAAAAGTATCAACAAATACATAGAAGATATTTTAAAAACAAGTAACAATTTTTAAGTATTTTTAATTTTAAAATTAAAATATTACATATTACATATTTCTCTTCCTGTTTCTTCTTCCAATCCTTCCCATATACTCACCTTGCTCCATCTCTTTCATTGATCGTCACGGTTATAGATGTATATAAATGCCAAAATATATAAATCCAACCTGCACAGTCTGTTGATTGTTACTTATATATATAGAATTTCAGGGCTGATCACTCAGTGTTGGATAACCAATTAGGGAGCTCATCCTTGGAGAAGACCATTTCTCTTGCCCTTAGCAGTTCTTGGTTGTCCCAGGGATAGGGCCCCATGATATTTCCCACTTCCGTATTAGCATGTCTATTGGTGGTGTACTTGTTCAGAGCTTGTTTGGGAAGCCATATTGTTGAGGTATCATGGGTAAAGCTTCCCTGTCCTTTCTAAAAGCACGTTTTCTGGTTCTCTGGCTCTCTTCTGCAATGGTCCCTAAGCCTTCGATGTAGGAGTTCTGTTGTAGATATATCAATTGGGGCCAGGTATCCCATAATCACTTGTTTTCTGTATTTTGATCAGTTATGGTTTTCTGTAATGATTTCCTTCTGTTGTAAAAGGAAGTTTCCTTGATAAGGCATGTGGTGGTTTGAGTAAGAATAGCCCCTACAAGATTACAGATTTGAATACTTGGTCATTAGGGAGCAGTGTTTCTTGACAGGAATCAGTAAGTGTAGCCTTGTTGGAGTAAGTGTGGCCTTGTTGTGGTAGGTGTGTCACTGAGGGTGGGCTTTTGGGTTTCAAATGCTCAAGCCAGGTTCTATGTCTGTCTGTCTCTGTCTCTATGTCTCTGTCTCTCTTTCTCTCTGTGTCTCTGTCTCTCTATCTCTGTCTCTGTGTCTCTGTCTCTCTATCTCTGTCTCGCTGTCTCTGTCTCTATCTATCTATTGATCTAGCTAGCTATCTAGCTATCTAGCTATCTATCTCTATCTCTATCTCTCTCTTTCCCTGCTGCCTGCTGGTCAGGAAGTAGAACTCTGAGCATCCCCTCCAGCACCATGTTTGCCTATACACCACCATGCTCCCCACCATGATGATAATGGATTAAACCTCTGAAACTGTATGTCAGCCAGCTCCAATTAAATGTTTTTCTACATTAAAGTCGCCACGGTCATACTATCTTTCACAGTAGAACACTGACTAAAACAAGGGGTGAAAACTACACATCTCTATGCATATACAGATGAATAGTTAGAATGCAGTTAGGAATGGTTGCTGGCTTAGTAAGGCAGTAGTAGGTTGTGCTCTAATATCCCTGACATCACTAGCTTCAAGCAATTAATAGCAGGCATGACTTCCCTCCTGTTGAGCTGGCCTTAATTACAGTTAGAGAGCTAATTGTTAACAACAACATGTTACAATACCTATCAGGGAATAGGAAAACTCACTCTCTTTGCCTGCTTCCTTCCATCCTCGCTAGCAAGTCTTCCTTTTGGATTCTGGTATATACTTTTTATATATACTGATATATACCAGCGGAGAGACCCAGCATTGAAGAATGAACAACTACTGGAATATTAGACTTTCCACACATAGGCAGTCATTGTTGGATTACTTAGAGTACAGCCTGTAAATGAAACACATGAAAACCTACAGAAATAAGAAAGGAACATCCACTTACAACTAGTAGGCAACAAAATGGAAGTTCTAGGTAATGAGATATCACGCACGCGCGCGCGCACACACACACACACATATTATGGGATATTTGAACCTGTTTCTACTTGTGTAGCTCAGTCCTTAGCACACACCTTTAATCACTCTGGCTGGAATACCAACACACCCTTAGTATACACCTGTAATCCCAAACAATGAAGATAACATTAGTTTGTAGAAGGAAGCACCCATGTTTGACAGTGATGTCTAATTGAGTGGCAGACAAAGTGACAAATCAGAGAAAGATTTGACAGAACAGAATATGCCCAACTCTCAGGAGACACGAGAGGAAAGGGGAGCTACTTAAGGAAGAGAAACAGACAGTACAAGAGAGTGCAGTACAGGAACACAGTAGTATTCGTGAAGAGTAGTGAAGTAGAGTTGAGAGGGAGAGTAGAGTAGCACAGAGATGGAGAAGGAGACAGTTTTACTGGGACTGTTTTACAGAGACAGACTGAAGAGAGAACGAGCTAGACACAGGTAAAGACAGAATGAGACTGAGAATGAGAAGGATCCAGAAGATTAGAAAAGATTACTAGAATTAGTTGGAGGCCAAGCAGAGCAATTCAGGAGGAGCCAAGAGAAACCAGATTGAAGCAGTCAGCTTAGAGAGGAGTTTAAGCCAGAACAGTTGAGTTGAACCAGTCAGCCAGAGGTCAGAAAGAACTAGAAAGGGTGAGTCTATTCAGCAGTAAGTCTCAGAGGCTGAAAACATTCTAGACTAGATTGTACAGAGGGTAGAAGCTTCCAGGACTAGGCCTAAGTTAGCAGACCAGAGGCAGTAAGCCTTGGAGACCACAATTACATCAGGCAAATAAAAGTTACTTTACCCCCCACACACACACACAAATAAAATTAAAAAATCAAATGTTAAATGTTCTTTTTAACTAGCGGCACATGCCTTTAATCCCAGCACTTAGAAGAAAGGCAGGCAGATCTCTGTGAGTCCAAGGCCAGTCTGGTCTAATAGCAAGTTGCAGGCCAGTCAGGGCTAAAGAGTGAAATGACTGTCTCAAAATAAAGTCTAACTTAGAAATAAGAAAAATCACTTTTATTCCAGGGCAGTGTGACCCTTATTAAGAAAATTCCCAACAATTAATCCAGGAGAAAAATCAGACTAATGAATGGATTTAAAAAGATGTAATGTTCAAAATGCAATTTGTAAAACCAAAGGATAGAAATCATCAAGGACTTGGTGATGGTAGTGCATGCTTTTAATCCCAACACTTGGGAGGCAGAGGCATGTCTCTGTGAGTTTGAGGCCAGCGTGGTCTACAAAGCAAGTTCCAGGATAGCCAGGCTACACAAAGAAACCCTGTCTAGAAAAAAAAAACAGAAGAAAGAAAGAGAAAAATTATCACGGACCTACAGAAAGCAGAAGTGAAGCACAACTTACCATTTTCCTAACTCAGATGCTTAGAACAGTCCACTTGGCATCAGAGTGCAAATTCCTTCTAATTGTACAAGAAGTGCTAGTCCAGAAAAAACATATCCTAGGTTAGCAAATAATCCTTAACAAATATAAAAGAATAAAAATCATACAAAGTATCTTTTCACACAACAACTGAAGTTGAGAATAATAGAAAGATATCATGAAATTTTGCAAATACTTATAAACAAAATACTTCTAAGTAACTCATAGGTCAAAGAGTATAAAGATGAATTAGAAAATATTTTGACCCTTATAAAAATTAAAATGCAGCATATAGCAAGTTATGTGGTGCTACTTACTAGGCAGAACTGAAAGGCAAAAGAAAGAAAGAAAGGAAGAAAGGAAGAAAGAAAGAAAAAAAGAAAGAAAGAAAATACATTCAAATCAAGCTAAAGAGGGTAAGAGATAAAGTTAAAGAAAAAAAAAAGGAAAATTTAAAACCAGAATAAAGGGGTTGGGGATTTGGCTCAGTGGTAGAGCGCTTGCCCAGGAAGCGCAAAGTCCTGGGTTCGATCCCCAGCCCCGGAAAGAAAAAAAAAAAAAACAGAATAAAGCGTAAAACCAGTTACAGGAAACAATGATTCTCTGAAAAGATTAAAAATATTGATAAAGCTGACAAGACTGACCAGTTTATCAAAATTCTGAGCAATAAGGGACATATAATATCATTACAGAGTCTGAGGATATTATGTGCATAATTAGAAAATACTTCAAATATATTTTGCCCTTAAATTTGAAACTGAGATGAAGTGGATTAAACTCTCAAATACCATAAATCACAAAAACTCCACCAAGTGATAATAAATAACTTAAATCATTCCACTTTGTAAGTCTATTAGGTAAAGAGGATATATTTCCAATTCTTCCTATTTCTACTAGAAAACTAAAGAAGATAATACTGCTCAGAAAAATGTGTTGGACCAACATTAGTTTAAATATACACAGACACTAGAGGAAAGAAAATTATACCAATATCTCCCACAATTATGAATACAGAATTTAGAAAACAATAACTGTAGAGGGCTAGAAAGATGGCTCAGTGGTTAAGAGCACTGACTGCTCTTCCAGAGGTCCTGAGTTCAATTCCCAAAAACCACATGATGGCTCACAACCATCTGTAATGGAATCTGATGCCCTCTTCTGGTGTGTCTGAAGACAGCTACAGTGTGTGTGTGTGTGTGTGTGTGTGTGTGTGTGTGTATGTGTGTGTAATATTTCTTTTTTTAAAAGTGAAAAAAGACTGTAGCTAATCACATACAGTAGTATATAAAAATGGTACTATCTCACAGCCAGAGATTATGCCAGGAATACAAAATGGCTTAATATTCTGAAAGTAATCCACATCATTAGCAATCTAAATAGGTCAAAGCACATAATCATATTAATTGGTGCATAGAAGCTTTCGATAAAGCAAACATTTATTTATGAAGAAAACCTGTCAGAAAACTCAATCTAAATGAAGGCTTTCTCCTCATTGTCATTCTGTAACTCTACACCTCCTTACTCTGGTACACACCTGGGATTTGGCCCTAAGTAATGAGGAAAAATGTGTTGCACACATCCAATTATTTGGCCTCAAAAAGTAATCTGACACTCAGAAAATATATTTGAATGTTTTGTAACTTGGGAACTTCCAAGGAAGTCAAAACCAAGAGGCAAAGTTAAATGGGAAAGGGTCTGGCCTTTTACAAAGGGATGTACGCCTAAGATAAAGCACAAGAAGTCTTAAAGATCTGTTGATGGTATAGGGCCCACTAAACAAAGAAAAGCACGTACAAGCCAAAGACAATAAAAGGACACAAGGAGAAGGGATGAAAGTGGAGGATGGTGTGACCTTTCTGACCTTTCTTTGCAGAAGATCTTGTTTCCTTTTTTTTTAGATTTATTTATTACATAAAAATAATGACTGCAAGCCCAGTCACTCCCTTGCACATCAAGAATGTCGTCATTTGTCTTGATGACATAAACAATAGTGCCTTCCTAAAAGACAGCTTGTCTTCCTTGTCTTTTGTCTAAATCGCTACAACTAACAAGGGCAGGAAACAAAACAGGATGTGAAAGAGCTACTATCCCTAGAAAAACAAAACTAAATAATCACTCAAACCCAACAACTTTCTAAACATAGACTAAAATTTATATGTTTGCATTTTCTGCTTAATGACCATTGCTATGAAATGAAATTGATTTTCCAGAAGCTGGATTCTAAATCAAGCATAAACACACAAAAAAGAAAGAAAAGAAAAGAAAAGAAAAAAGAAAAAAGCACTACCATCACATTTAGCTAAACAGACCCTCCATAAGTTATAAAGAACATTATTATTGAGATAAACACAATCTCGAGAGTCATGAAAGATGCCCGTTTCTTCGTGTAAGCTTGAAGCACTGTAATGTATAAGGAAATACTGTTTAAACATTAGCATTACCCTGGTACTGTGAGATATGATGTGAGAAATGAGGCAGGCTATAGGACCAGCACATCCATGTATCCTTTCTGGAGTCCACATTATTCACTGAATTGTGGTTAAACTCCCATAAGTCAAATGCATGAATAAAAGAGAATATACTAGTTTTCACAAAGATCATCGTTTCCTATAAAAAAATACCCATTTTATAGACAAAGTTACTGAAGATCATTATAAGCTAAGCCATTTAATGTTTCAATATGAACTATTGTTTCAGAACAGAAAGAGGGGACTTGTCTTTCTCAGTCCCAGGATATCTGTTAAATGCTGCCTGGAATATACACGAATGGGGAAGGCCCAGCTGACCCCCCAACCCAGGCCTAGACCTCCGTTCTCTAGGACTTCATTTGGAAACAAGGACAGCTAGTACAGAAACTAATACTTACAATGATCTAAGCAAACAGGCCAGTGAAGATTTTAATCAACTCATGCCAATCAGTTGTCATTTAATTTGCACTGGGCCTCAGCGCTGACAAGGCTGTACTGTAATAAGAATGAAAGGGATCAATAGTCCTTGACTGTGGAACAATGGCTGTAGTCCCCAACAGGGCCTACTGGCCACAGAGTAGGAAAGACAGAACATGCCCCAACTCCTAGGAGAATTCCAAGCACAAAGTCAAACTCCCCGCCCACACAGGCACCACCAAACAGTTTCTATTACTTATAGGATCCAAAGTCTAGGCCAATGTCCATATTCTGGTTGTCCCTGTCTCTCTAAAAAAAAACACAGAGCTGTAGAAATAGGTCAGTGGTTAAGAGCACCGACTGTTCTTCCAGAGGTCCTGAGTTCAAATCCCAGCAACCACATGGTGGTCCACAACCATCTGTAATGAGACCTTATGCTCTCTTCTGGTGTGTCTGAAGACAGTTATAGTGTACTCATATATAATAAATAAGTAAATCTTAAAAAAGAAAAGAAAAGAAAAGAAACCGACATGCCTTATATTACAGCTCCTATGGCACTGTTCTGTGCACGCTAACCTTTGACATGAGTTGTTCAGGAGACAAAAATCAATGGAATCTAATACAGAAGCAATACTCTCCAGCTATGCAGTGCCAGACAACTCCTGCCACCTCTCCTCTGCTAGACTTAAAACAGACTCATTGATAAATAATGGCCTTCTTGATCATAGGTAATATGTAGTACCATCACAGGTAATAAACAATTACAATACTTATGCTCAGCCTTAGAAAAAGAATCTACTATATATTCTCTCAAAACATATATTTAGGGGTTAGCAAGATGGCTCAATGGTTAAAAAATCTTGCTGCAAAATAGCTCAGTGGTTCTTGCTGCCAAGCCTATTATCTGAGTTCCATTCCAAGACCTTCGTAGTAGAGAGAACCAACACCCACAAGTTGTCCTCTGATCCCCACATGGGCTCCATGGCATATGTTCCCTAAAATGTAAATAAATAAAATATAAAAATTAAAAATACATATTGCATTATGTCACCAATTTAGTATATCCACAATAATAGTGTAAATGTGCTAAGAGAACCAAGACACTTCCACAAATTCTGTGACTTTTCCCCTGTTAAATCACTTGCTATGGTTCTTTAAACCATTAGCTCATATACTTGGGGCTATCAGAGTCTGAACCACCAACCAAAGAACATACATGGGCTGGACCTAGGCCTCCCCACACATGCGCAGTAGATGTGCACCTTGGTCTTCATGTGCGTCCCAAACAACTGGAGCAGGGGCTATCTGTCCCAAGAGCTGTTACCTGTCCCTGGGATATGTTCTTTTAGCTGGGCTGTCCTGACTGGTCTCAGAGGGAGAGGAAGCACCTAGCTTCACAGAGAGTTAAAGTGTCACCCCCCGACCCCATCTGCTCAGACAAGCAGAGAATAGGGATTGTGGAAGGTGACCAGGAGGGGGTCAGTGAACAAGATCTAAAATGAATAAGTAAAACTAAAATTAAATTTAAAAAATAATTTCTCATTCCCAGCATTAAATTTTCCTCCAGTCTGGTTGTATTAGGATATCTTACCACTAAAGCAAAATCCATCCAATCTTTGTTGACTTTGTTACTTTTCTATTGTTGTGACAAACTTTATGACCAAGGTAACTTATAAAAAGAATCATTTAAATGGTCTTACTGTTTTAGAGGGTCAGAGCCCAGAATGGCTGAGCAAAAGTGTGGTGGCAGGAAGACCTGAGGGCTCACATCTTGATCCACAACCACAAGGCAAAAGGAGAGCACTTGGGATGACAGGGGTCTTTTGAAACAAAAGCCCAATCCCAGTGATGCACGTTCTCTAACAAAGCCACACTTCTTAGCCCTTCCCAAATCGTTTTACCAGCTGAGAACCACGTGTTCAAAAGTATGAGCCAATGGGGACCATTCTCATTTAAATCAGCACATTTGTCTCAGCTTATGAGAATTTAACTACCATTCAATGATTAGATGTAGACTCCAAAAAGGAGACATGGTTCTGATGTCAAAGGTCAGGAAGAGATGCACAGAACAGTACCAGAGAAGTTGTAATATAGGGCGTTTCGGTTTCTTTAGAGAGACAGGGACAACCAGAATATGGACATGGGTCCAGAGCTTGGAGCCTATAGAGAATAGAAACTCATGGTGCCTGTGTGGGCAGCAGGGGTGGGGATGGGAGTGGTATTTTGCTTGGAATTTTCCCAGGAGTTGGGGCATGTTCTGCCTTTCCCACTCTGGCCAGAAGACCCTGCTGGGAACTACAGATCTTTTAGCCTGACTCATTTCTCACTTGCCTCTCATAACAGTAGGGTAATTATAATGTTTGAACACTACCATGTTCTTACATATTGCAGTACCTTTCTTGCAGAGCTCAGGACATCTGTCAACAAAGTCTCCATCCATTTGCATATACTAAACATAGTATAAAATGCAGACATTTTTAGAACCAGAGAGGAAAATGGTATAGTTAGAAACTGTAAAGGACTAAAATGGGTTTTAATTTTTTACAAAGTTCTTAGAGTATGATATTAAAGGGATATTTTGTGACTATCTGAAGATTATCCCACAACCTTTAAGCATTAACTTCAAAGACAAAGTCACCCAGCAACTCACATAATTCATACCAATATGATTGAATAAACTTAAGTAGAATACCACGCAAAATATATATAATCCTGGAAAAAAGAATACAAAGGAAAGGAATCCCAGTCTTTTATAAAGTCAAATAGAAAAAGTCCATGACGTACATGTGCTTAAACAATAACTTGTCATGTAAGAGAATCCAAAGCCATTGTTTGCTTGTGTTTTTTTTTCCTCCTGTGTGCTGGAAGGACACACCTAAGTAAGAGATTGCTGTCTCTAAAATCTAAATAAGCCCACTAAGCATTGTGCTTCTTTCTTGGTGGTGAGACAGGACAGGTGTTCACCCTTGAAGGAATATCTCTGCATGCCCCACACCGCTGGACTCCTAAAATTTTCACTGAAATAGAAGGCCCTTGAATTTTGGTTGGATTTATTTCCCATCCTCTGGTGCATATATGTGTCACCAACAAGTCCAAATTGGTTACTATCTTCTGCTCACTTGGTCCAATCATAGTAGACCAATGTGATATTTTGTAAAATATAGCTGACCAGTGTGACATTTTGTGGTTAAAACAGAAGATCATGATTCCTTCTACAGTAAGTTAAGACACAAGGCTAGACAGCTAATATGCCTACTAATATGCTCTTAAGATAAAACTGTAAAGCCATGCTGCTGGCCTTGCCAACTGAAAGCAAATTGATTCTGGTTGTCCTTATGGACAAGTGCTGAGAAAAAGGCATTTGCTAGACCAATAGCTGTATACCGTGTGCCAGGAGACGTGTTAATCTGCTCAAGTAAGGACACCACATCTGGCACAGCTTCTGCAATTGGAGTCACTATTCGATTTAAGTTTCTGATAGTCAACTGTCATTCTCCACAATCTACCTGTCTTCTGTACTGGCCAGACAAGAGAGTTAAAAGGAGATGTGGTGGGAACCACCACTCCTGCATCTTTCAAGTCCTCAGTGGTGGCACTGATGTCTGCAATTCCTCCAGGAATATATTATTTAGGTACAATATTTTTCCTGATAGAGGCAACTTCATAGGTTCTATTTGTCCTTTCCAACTATAATAGTCCTCACACTATGTGTCAGGGAACCAATGTGAGTATGCCAACTTCTAATTATATCTATCACAATTATACATTCTGGAAATGGGGAGATAACTACAAGATGAGACTGGCAATCCACTGGATCCATAAGCCTCTGCTTTATTTTTATAGGGTTTTTTTTTGTTTTGTTTTTTAAAGATTTTAGTTATTTATGTTATGTATATGAGTACACTGTAGCTGTCTTCAGACACACCAGAAGAGGGCACCAGATCTCATTACAAATGGTTGTGAGCCACCATGTGGTTGCTGGGAATTGAACTCAGGACCACTGGAAGAGCAGTCAGTGCTCTTAGCCTCTGAGTCGCCTCACCAACCCAAACCCGTACTGTAAATGGAAGGACACGATGATCCTTTAGATCTCCCAGTATAGA
Organism: Rattus norvegicus; assembly: GCF_021556685.1. Classification (NCBI taxonomy): domain Eukaryota; kingdom Metazoa; phylum Chordata; class Mammalia; order Rodentia; family Muridae; genus Rattus; species Rattus norvegicus. The sequence goes on from NC_141554.1 coordinate 27,094,490, forward strand.
TGTCAGTTCTGAACCAGTATACAACAGACCCTAGAATATCTGGTTGTTTTCTCTCTCCCATATATAGTTACCCTTGTAAAAGGCTGTAGATCCCTCTGGGGAAGGGTGGGGAAAGGGTATTTTAATCAAGATCCTTTCTTAAGGAGACCTGGCCATCTCTTCAAGGGGTTGTAGGTCTTCAAACTGACGAAAGTCTGGAAATTGGTTTATGGACCAATATTTCATCTTGCCAAAATGTGATGTAGCCATTCTTTCATTTCATTGAGAATTTTTCTTCTTATACAGATCAAACAAAAATTCAGGAAGAGTCTTATCATTGCATATAAGGAACTGCCATGATTGATTAGCCAGTACCAAAGATCCATATAAGTCACGCCAACACAAAAATCACTGCCTGTGCTGACTGTTACGATTTAGCCATTATGGGCATTCTTTGTCTATAGTGCCCGTTCCTATAACTACAATCACCTTGCCTTTGGTGATTCAGTGCTGCCACCTAGTCCCTGCTATTTCAGGAGTCAACTAAACTCATTGCATTTAATTGATTCAACTGAGCAGCCATATCTCCAACCCTAAGGTCTGACACAAGGAAAAAGTCAACAACAAAGTTCTTTATGCGCTGGTGTCCCTCTCACCATGTTTTACGTCTTATAGGATTCGTAAAGGGCATGTCTCCTGGGCCATCCCATTAGGGAGGATTAGGTTTTACACAACATCCTAGCATTGCAATTTCCCTGAAATTGCCTTAAAATCGGAGGGTGGACCAGGATGGGGTAATGACTGCACTGTAAAAAAAATAAAAGTCATTTTAAAGATCCCTTCATCAACACTAAGCCAAGGAATATCAGGCCTCTCCAACTCCTTTTCAGTAGGCCCGCTTTTGACAATGCATCAGCCAACCATTCAAACTTTGACACCTTTTTTGTAAACTGTGCAAGCCTCCATATTAAACCTAGACTCTCCACTCAGTGGGCCCATATTAATAAACTCAGCCAGATCTTGTTTCAGGCTCTTTCCACCGTTATCCCACACCCTTGAAATCCATTCCTACACATATTCCCCAGACTTCTGCTTGAATGAATTGGCAAACTCATGAAGTTCTTTAATAGTGTAGGGCACCTCCTTGTAGACTACGCTTTCCGTCTCCCCTCTAGCAGTCTGCTTTGCCTTATGTCTGCTTATAACTCTAAAAGCAACTGTTGGTGGGCCCTGGGGGACATCAGAATTATCTTGCCTGGCTTCTCCTTCAGAGAAAGTCACTGCTAGTTTAGCAGACAGCCCTAAGTCCTGGGAAGGCTTGTTTTCCCAGTGTAAGGGAATGCCAGGGTGTTGAGGTGGAAGTGGGTGGGTGGGAGGTGGAGCATCCTCATAGAAGCAGGGGGAGGGGTGATGGTAGAGGGGGGAACCAGAAGAGGGGATAACATTTGAAATGTAAACACATAAATTATCTAATAAAAAAGTATACTTAGGGGGTTGGGGATTTAGCTCAGTGGTAGAGCGCTTGCCTAGCAAGCGCGAGGCCCTGGGTTCGGTCCCCGGCTCCGAAAAAAAAAAAAGAAAAGGAAAAAAAAAAGTATACTTAGCGAGAGAACAGTGCATACTTTCTCCAGACACAAATGGGAAGCTGACTGCCTCCTGTCTCACCAAGAAACTGCTAAAGTTCCTGAGGGATCAAAGGAAATAAAGATATAGTGAATGAAGACAAGAGCTATGATGGCTTTGAAGACTGTGATGTATGTCAAATTATTACATTGTGATGGTCCTGAATTCACTGTAAAAACAGAATGCATGCTAACATCAGGAATCGTGAAGGCCTTGTTGAGTGGGCTCTTTTTTCCTTCAGTCCTTCTCCTTCCTAACAAAAGTTCAGTGTTGTGCTGTCTTAAAGTACAAAATACTTCCACTGCCAAAGAAATCATTTACAAATATAGACATTCATAATAACAACAAGAATTACTCCTTTGACTGACCCAATCCTTTTACAAGACAAATGGTTCCCATTCCTTTGCATTTAACAGAACTTAAGAAAGGCCTTAATGGAGTTATCAGCCGTCATATCACAAAAATGATTTTTAAATTCAGAATATTGACTGAATTTTGGAAAATATGTGAGCTGGTATTCATGAAGCATGGTCGATATTGTGAAAATTACAGCACCTCATATAAATTGAGACGGATGGGATGAGTGGGTGGCTTTTTAACTTATTATTTGGCACACTTAAATTATTACTGGACTACATAATTCTTGACAGTGTATTTTCTATTATTTGATTGACTTTGATGACAGTAAAATAGAATAACAGAAATCCCACTTCTATTAAGAAGCAGCCAGGGTCCCATGAAAACATAAAATTCAATTCTCAGCCCTTAACAGGATCTCTGTATAAAACCTCCCAAGGCTCAGGGACCACTGAAGAAGAGAGGGTAGCAAGAGTCTTTAGAGCAAGAAGAGATGGATGACTTCAGGTAAACAGCATTTCCCAAACAAGGCAGGCAATGATGCATATGAATGCAGAACAGTTGAGACAGCATGCAGAAGCCCTGTGCATGCTCAAGCTAGACAGAATCCCAGCAGGAAGAGGACAGGAGGTAGACATGGCGTCCCACTCCTAGATGAGATGCTCTTGGCAACTGATAACTGCTAGAAGGGGGAGAGTTAGTTTTACTTAAGAGCATGACCTCTGGTAGAGTGACTGCAGTCCAGGGGAAGGTCAAACCTACCACTTGAGTAAGTGGGCAGCACACGTCAGACTTGGTGGATTGAAAACCAAAAGAGGACACAAAGGTAGGTGAGGAAAGAAGGAGGGTGGATCTGGAAGAAGTTGGAGGAGAGGTGTATATGATCAAAATTCTTGAAGAACTGGACCAGGCATATGGATTGTTGTCTATATGCAGGTAAGGGCAAGCACAAGATAAGGCAAGGCCTGTGACTGGGCAATGAAAAAGAAAGGTGGGGACAGAGTTTTTGTAAGGTGAGAGAGAGGAGAAAGAAAGGAGAAGAACCAGAGAAAAACAACTCACATCTGTGTGGCCTTAAAGGACCACATGTGGTTATGAATGTTTCATAAGGGATAGATTTTTATAGGACAATATGTCTGATCTAGGTGAGCAGTTTATATCAATATTGGTTCAGAGTTTACTGTGTGACCGTTTTGTGGGGTGAGCACTTACTGATAAATCTGATTGATAAATTACAAGATTTTTTTATTTCACCTGGATACTGGGAATTGTGACTATGACTACATGGGGTGGATTCTGGGACTGTGAGCAGAGTCCATAGCAAGAGAGCCTCAAGATAGACAGTCTCTGTATGGGACTGGCGTGGCAGTGACCCACGATGGATGGTCAATGATGGGGTTAGTCATGGAGGTGAAGAGACCAACCAGAGACAGAGAGTAGCTGGCAGCAGTCTGAGATTGAAATTGGGAATCTAAAGAGTCAGGTGGAAACATTTAGCTCATTGAGATGAAAATACCCTGCAGATGCCATGTGGCCCACCAGTGCCGGCAATAACATGGGTTGGTGCATTTTGATTTTATTATTTCCCACTACAAAGGCATGGTGATGAATGCCTTTGATCCCAGGATTCAGGAGGCAGGGGCAGGCCAATCTTTGAGTTCAAGACTAACCTGATATATAGAGTAAATTTGAGAACTACACAGAGAAATTATTTCAAAAATGGAAGGAAGGGATGCCCATTCAGAGCCTGCCCCACATGTGGCCCATACATATACAGCCATCCAATTAGACAAGATGGATGAAGCAAAGAAGTGCAGACCGACAGGAGCCGGATGTAGATCGCTCCTGAGAGACACAGCCAGAATACAGCAAATACAGAGGCGAATGCCAGCAGCAAACCACTGAACTGAGAATAGGTCCCCCGTTGAAGGAATCAGAGAAAGAACTGAAAGAGCTTGAAGGGGCTCGAGACCCCAAAAGTACAACAATGTCAAGCAACCAGAGCTTCCAGGGACTAAGCCACTACCTAAAGACTATACATGGACTGACCCTGGACTCTGACCCCATAGGTAGCAATGAATATCCTAGTAAGAGCACCAGTGGAAGGGGAAGCCCTGGGTCCTGCCAAGACTGAACCCCCAGTGAACTAGACTGTTGGGGGGAGGGCGGCAATGGGGGGAGGGTTGGGAGGGGAACAACCATATAGAAGGGGAGGGGGAGGATTAGGGAGATGTTTGCCCGGAAACCGGGAAAGGGAATAACATTCGAAATGTAAATAAGAAATACCCAAGTTAATAAAGATGGAGAAAAAATGTCAAATTCAAAAAAAGAAAGAGGAAAAAGAAATTCTCAAAGAACTAATATTATAAAAATAAGTAAATAAGTAAAAAAAAAGTGTAACAAAAAAGGTCAAAGATGAACTAAATAAAAGAAGAAACTTCCATTGCATACATACACAGCATTTTCTTTATCTGAACATATCAGGCTTCTAGTCTGACTCCATATCTTGACTACTGTGAATAACTCCATATGGATACTGAAGGATCCATATGGTATGGAGTATGCCACAGAATATATTTGGGTTAATGGAAGAATAAATAAAACAAGGTAAAAATGGTTAGCACAAATGCAAAATGAAAACAACGAATTCTAGCTATCAAGTTTTTCATAAGAGAAATGAACAAGAATGGATTTGACATAAAGTGGAGATAGTATCTGACACCCTGAAAAACCTCCACTTTGACAGTTAAACCATTTCGACTACCTCTCCATACCAACATAGGTCACGTGAGAAAACTGAAGATGCTACGATTCTGAAGATTGTATATTTTACCCTGCTAAATAAAGTCAGGGATCTTTGGGTAGTATTTAAAGAAAACGACAACATGCCTAACAAGAGGCTGCTCATCTAAATGTTTGTGAATTGTTAATGAAAAAATATAACAAATTTTATAAATGCATATTTAGCCCAATAATTCTACTTATAAAAATTTGTCTCATAAATATATTCAAATATGTAAAAAGGCAAATTCACAGAAACCATTTGCAGTGCAAATACTGTTTTACAAAGTCAGATGTGGTAGCACACACCTTTAATTCCAGTGTTTGGGATGCAGTCAGGAGGATTGGGAGTTCAAGGTCAGCCCCAGCTACATAATGGGACTTGGCCTCAAGAAAACAAGTGTTGAGGACATGGCTCCTGGATATGCTGGACCAGCAGGTATTGCAATATAGTTAGACCCCTAGCAGTGAAATAAGTTTGGAACCCACTGTACTAGCTCTTTTTTTGTCAACTTGACACAAGCTAGAGTCATCAGAGAGGAGGGAGCCTCCCTGAGGAAATGCCTCCATGAGATCCAGCTGTAAGGCATTTTATCAATTAGTGATCAATGTGGGAGGGCCCAGTCCATTGTGGGCTGTGCCTTCACTATGATGATGGTTCTGGGTTCTATAAGAAAGCAAGTTGAGCAAGCCATGGGGAGTAAACCAGTAAGCAGCACTCCTCCATGGCTCTGCATCAGCTCCTGCCTCCAGGTTCCTGCTCTGTTTGAGTTCCTGGCCTGACTTTCTTTGGTGACAGTGATATGGAAGTGTAAGCTGAATAAACCCTTTCCTCTCCAACTTCTTTTTGGTCATGGTGTTTTGTTGCAGTAATGGAAACCCTAACTAAGACATTCACCTAAATGTCTAAAATTTGGAGACTGGTTAAATAAATTGTGGTTCACAGACATGGATCTCATCATCATGGAGATTCCTTTTGAAAAAAAAATGTGTTATTGGGCAGTTTCATTATTGTGCAGTCATAGAATGTGATCATACAAACCAAGATAAAACAAGTCAATTTTTAGTACTACATTCCTCCTCTTCTTCCTCCTCTTTTTTCTCCTTCTTTATGTATATGATACTCTGTCTGCATATTTGTCTGCATGCCAGAAGAGGGCATCAGATTCTATTCTAAATGGTTTTGGTCCACCATGTGGTTGCTGGGACCCCTGAAAGAGCAGTCAGCGCTCTTAACAGCTGAGCCATCTCTCCAGTCCTTAATGTGGTCTCTTGATAGAATTAAGAGGCATGGTAGGTATGGGATGCACGGGGCTGGCCATTTCCCAGCAAAACCATGCTTTGCTTTGGAGCTTCCTTTCTAGTCTTAGTTGTGGTGTGAGGAATTGAACCCAGGGCCTCACAAATTCAAGCAGACACTCTCCTACTGAGCTGCATACTCCATGCTGAACTCTATATAAGTAGAACTATACTTGCAAACACTAATGTAAATATTATATGTTAAATATATAAGCACATATTGTAGTCATTGGTGATGACTGATTTTCAAGTAATGTATGCTGTACATTATTATGTGTGCTACATTTTTCTATATCGGGAAGCATAGTAGGTTTTTTACACTAGCATCCAGGACAAATACATGAATAATATATTGCCCTGGAATGTCTTGATGGTTAGTATCACTAGATAATGGAAACTGTTCAGCTCAAGACAAGCATGGTGACACATGTCTGCAATCTCAAGCACTTAGGAGGTTACAGAAGGAAATCATTGAGTTTAAAGTCAGCCTGAGCTGCATAAGGAGAACTTGATCCAGCATGGGCTATAAGACTTTATCTCCAGAAGAGAAAAGAAAGAAAGAAAGAAAGAAAGAAAGAAAGAGAGAGAGAGAGAGAGAGAGAGAGAGAGAGAGAAAGAAAGAAAGAAAGAGAGAAAGAAAGAAAGAGAGAAAGAGGGAGGGAGTAAGGGAGGGATGGAAGGAGGGAGGGAGGGTGGGAGGGATGGAAGGAGGGAGGGAGGGTGGGAGGGATGGAAGGAGGGAGGGAGGGGATGGGGATAGATAGGAAGGAAGAAAAGGAGAAAGGCTTTTCAGCCGCATTATAATCTCACCAGATGATCATCTCTGACTATACAACTATGATTATCAATGGAATGCTATAAATGCAGCTGATAAGAATCAAGGATTCTATATGCACTTAAGTGGAAGATCTCTAAGATATAACTGTTAAATTAAAAGAGAAATGGGGCTAAAGCAACAGCTCTGCAGAAAAAAAAGTCACCTAGAACCCACATCTAAAGCAGCACAGAACATATATCTGTAATCTGAGCACTCCTACATATAAGATGGCAGTTAAAGACGGGGAAAATCACCCTGGTGGGCCAGTGAGCTTGGAGTACACAATACAATAGAAACAAGAGGGACCTTGACTAAATGAGGTAGGAGAAACAACTTTGGAAAGTTGTCTTCTGACTTCCATAATTGTGCCATAGCACACACAGGCCTGCAGTTACATGCACACAAATAAGTCAATATATAAATAAATAATTTTTTTTACTGTTTTTTTTTTCCGGGGCTAGGGACCGAACCCAGGACCTTGCGCTTCCTAGGTAAGCGCTCTACCACTGAGCCAAATCCCCAACCCCTAAATAAATAATTTTTTAAAGACTATATATCAGTCCATCTAGAACACTGGCATTTCTTTGACCACAGGGGCTATATAAATTTGAACATGTTTGTATCTGTTAAGGAAGATGCTATGGATAAGAATCAAGGGCGTTTTGGAAAGTGGCAGTGAGGTATAGGACTGAAAGGGGAGAGATTGGTTAAAAGTCTGTGTGTGTGGTGACTAGCTATGCACAGTATTAGTCACTTTTCTTATTGCTGTGACAGAACACCCAACAAAAGTCAACTCAGGGGGCTGGGGATTTAGCTCAGTGGTAGAGCGCTTACCTAGGAAGCGCAAGGCCCTGGGTTCGGTCCCCAGCTCTGAAAAAAAAGAACCAAAAAAAAAAGTCAACTCAGACACAAGAGGTTGACTTTAGCTCATAGTTTAAAGTCATACTCCATCATGGCAGGGAAAGCACAGGGCCCAGAGTGGAGGCAGCTGCTCACATGGCACTCCCAGTCAGGAAGCAGGGAGCAGTGAAGGCTGGTGCCCAGCTCCCTTCTTCCCTTTTACTTAGTCTGGGATCCCAGCCCATGGGATGGTGCTGTCCACAGTTAGGTTGGGTCTTTCCACCTTGGTTAACATAACCAACAAACTCCCTCGAGCATCACCTAGGAGGCAAACCTCTGCGCATGTCTCAAGGGAATTTCTAAATTGTTGTAGAGTTGGGGGATAGTAATAGTTAACTTGCCAGGTAGGTTTTGATCAGCAACAACTGTCCCCCAACTCTGAACAAGGTGAAGCTGAGAGACTTTAGACATGCAGACACCAAGCAAAGTAGAGACAATGTTAAGAGTGTACAGGTTTTTTTTTCAGTTGGTAAGATTAAAGATGACAAACAAATTATCGTTGGTGGCATATGCATTTATTCCTAGCACTCAGGAGGCAGAGGCAATCGGATATCTGAGTTTGAAGTCAGCCTGATCTACAGAGTGAGTTTCAGGACAGCCTGGGCTATAAGGAGAAATCCTGTTCCAAAACACAAACAAAAGATATCAAACAAAAGACTTCTAGATACAAAAAACTGAGTATTCTCTTACTGCAAAAGCTATCATGCCTATGTCACACTGCCTGGGGGTCAAAAAACAATATTGGATAATTTCTTCTCACCCATATGGAACTCTCATTCAACACAGCTTCCTACAAAAATGACAAAGTAAAATGAAAGCAGGAGGGAATGGAATAAAATTCAAAAAACAGCAGATGAAAATTTAGAAATTTTTAATAAGTATCTTCATGGAAGAAAAACTCTGTGCCTCTAAAACTAGATTCATTAACAGTCTTAAATAAGCAAGACAGAGAAGATAGAGGTGCCATTATCAAAACAGAAGGAAATACTTCAGAAAACATAGTAAAAGTATTTTTAAAAAATTATTTACTTATACTTTATGTGTATGGGTGTTTGCCTACATGTATGTTTCTGCATCACATGCATTCCTGGGGCCCGAAGAAGAAGAGGGTAACTAATCCCCTGATGGTTAGTCATGAGTCCCTATGTGGGTTCTGGAAACTGACCAGGTCTTCTGCAAGCACCCTTAACCTCTGAGCCATCACTCTGGCCCCCATCCCACCCCACCCCTGTGTGTGTGTGTGTGTGTGTGTGTGTGTGTGTGTGTGTGTGTGTGTGTGTGTGTGTGTGTGTTCTAGACCTGAAGGAGATGGCTCTCCAGACTGGTAAGTCATACATATCTAAAATAAATAGTTTTGATTCAAGACATTGTGATCTGTGCCTATAATCCCAGGAACCTTAGAGGCTGAAGCAGGATTTACAGGTTTAAAGCTGCTGGGGCAATATAACAAGACTCATTTCTAATAAATAGTTTATGATTCAAAGAATATTACAAGAAATTGAAATGACACAAATATTTGTAGTTTTTCCCCCAGAGGACCTGGGTTCAATTCCCAGCATCTACATGGCACATCCCAACTGGAACTCTATTCCAGAAGATCTGACATCCTCACACAGACCTACATATAGTCAAACCATCAATGTACATAAAATAAAAATTATATATATAATATATATATATAATATCACATGAACGAATATACAAGGAGATATGCAAAACACACACAGGTATGTGAGATGCTACTCAATATCATACGACACCAGGGGAAAGAAATAGATAGAAATCACCAAGGGTAGTAATTCCCATTCACTAGGATGGCCATAATATATCGTGTGGACACTGAGTAGCTCTGCTGAGGAGACACAGATAATGCACCTGTAAAACAGTGCAGTCAATTTATTGGTAGCTACCTAAAAACATTAGATGGTTGCATGGCCAAGAAATTCCAATCCTAGAAGAGAAAGTAAGCAATAAAACATATACTTACACATAAATATTTATAATAGCAGAAATGTAGACAAGTGTCCATAAATTGACAAATGAGTACATAAAATATGTAACCATACAATGGAATACTATTCAGACATTAAAGAGAATGAAGTACTGAAAATGGGGGCCAGATATTCATCTGACATTATTTGACCAGGTATGCACAATGAGATTTAATTATTGCAAGCTTTTTAATTCATACCCATGGCATTTGGGGGCTTCGCCATCTCTGTCCCTTAAATATACTCTGGAGAAGCCCCCAAATGCCAATGGGGTAAAAATTAAAAGGTGACATATTAGTATCAGTGTAATCTTTTTCATGTCCCTTCTTCATGGCTGCATTAATTTACAGTCCTACAAGTAGTGTAAAGGTTTCCATTTCTCATGAAAGCATTTGTATGGGGATAGGACTACTTACAACAGCCATTCTAACTGTGGTTACAAGGGGCAGGCATTTCTGTGCTTGATTTGTGTTTCCACGATAGCTAATGATATTAAGCAATTTTCATACATTTGTCAGATTGTCATTCATATTTCTTCATTTGAGAAGTCACTATTGAGTTTATTTGCCAATCTTTAAATCGTGTGGATTTTTGTTCAGTTTTGGGGAAATATAAATCCTGGCAGATTAAATAAATTCCTGGCAAGTATTCCCTTCTATTCTATAGACTATCTAGTCACTCTTATGTTCCTTTGCTGTGCTTGATGAAATCTCATTCATTAATTTTTGCTTTTGTTCCCTATACTGTTCGAGTCCTATCTAGAAAAACATTGCCTGTGTTTATATCTTGAAGTATTTTATGATCTCTAATAACAGTTTCAGAATTTCGAGTCATGTATTAAAGTCTAGAATGCATCTTGAGTTAGGTTTGGTAGAGAATTAAAAATGGGAGTCAGTGTGCCTGTCCTCTACATGTCACTTTTCAGTTTTCCCAGCCCCAGTTTTGAAAGCGGATGTCTTCCTCTCTGCAATGACTGTTTTACCAACATTTGTCAAAACTCATCTGGTTGTAAACTGCTTTGTTTGTTTGTTTGTTTGTTTGTTTGTTTGTGTATTCCATATTCTGTTACTTTGCTCTATTTCATGCAAAGATTGTGCTTTTTGGTATTGTGACACCTACAGTTTTGAATCCCCCACCTGTGTGTGTGTGTATGTGTGTGTGTGTGTGTGTGTGTGTGTGTGTGTGTGTGTGTGTGTTGCTCTTTTCACACCAACCTCATTTGTTTGTTTGTTTGTTTGTTTGTTCGTTGAAACAGGGTTTCTGTCCTGGAACTCACTCTGTAGACCAGGCTGGCCTCAAACTCACAGAGATCCACCTGCCTCTGCCTCCCAAGTGCTGGGATTGAAGGCGTGCACTACCAGCTCATAGAAACTTCTTTACACCTATATATATATATAAATTCTAAAAGAGCAAAATGATGTGGTACTAGTACTAAAACCAGGCATGCAGACCAATTGAACAGTACCCAGAAGCAAACCCATACATTTCTAACCAACTGATTTTTATAAATGTATCGATAACATACCATCATAAAAGCATAACTTTAAAGGAGATAACTGAATATCCATAGAGAGGGGAATGAAATTAGATACTGTCTCTTATTATGCATAAAAATCAACTCAGAGTGAAAGTTCTAAAACCTTAAAATGACCACAACAAAACACAGAGGAAATGCTATATGCTATTGATCTGGAAAAGGATGTTTTTGAGAGAAAAACTCTAAGGCACAGATGAACTGAAAGACAGCAAACTTTCCAGGATAATAAAGAACCTTAATCAATACACTAAAGATGTAGACAACAGAATAAGGAGAAATATCTGCAAATTCCACATTTTATAAATAAATAAGCATAGATAAAAGAAACTCCAGTGACAACAACAAAAACCAATAGCTAATTTCAGAATAAGTTAAAGGCATGAGCAAACATCTCAGAAAAGAAGACATACAAACGGCCAAACATCCAAGAAAACGCTCAATGTCAACCATAAGAGAAATGCAAACCAAACCTTAGTACAATATCAGCTCAGCTCAGCTAAAATGGCTGTTATCAGGAGGGCAAAAAATAGTTTCTTCGTTAGAGAGTATGACTTGATGTCTACTTCTCAGTTCTGGAATTGTCTCTGGTTTAAACCTATGCAGGTCTTGTGTGCACATGCTGTCACAGTCTCTGTGGGTTCCTGGATGGATCAGTCTTATGTCTGTGAAACTGTCTCCTTGGAGTCGCCTCTGACAGGTCCGGTTCTTCTCACTCCTTTGTATTCCACTCCATGGGGTTTGTGTGCTTTGGTTAAGGTTTGGGGATTGTTTTTTGTTGTTGGGGGGGGGAGGTTGTCTTATTAGTTTTGTTTGTTTGTTTGTTTTGATTTTTTGATTTTCCATTTTGAGGTTTGTTGTTGTTTAGGGAGTTTTGGTTTTGTTTTGTTTTAGATAGGAAGAAAGAAAAAAACACGATGAAGTTGACTGGGTAGGGAGATGGAAAAAGCCTGGGAGGATTTGGGAAGGAAGAATATGAACAAAATATATATTGTTTGAAAAAATCATAATAAAAAGCTAAGAATAACAATTCCTCGAAAGAATATGAAGAAAGAGAATGCTTGTACACTTTTAGTGTGAACATAAATTAACATAGTCACGTGGAAATGAAGATGTCAATTCATGAAAAAACAAAAACACAATTACTATATAATCCTACACTCCTACTGGCCTTGAGTTTTATTGTCATGCTGCTTATGATAGCCAAAATATAAAATTAGTCTAAATATTCATAAACAGATGAATGGATAAAGAAAATATGCTATATATACATAATAGATTACCACTTGGCAATAAAAAGAATGGAAGCCTATTGTTTGTAATTATATGACTAAGAAGAGGACATGAATCTAAGTGAAATAAAACAGGCACTGGGGGAAGGAAATTCACAGCATTCCTAACACCTACAGAATACTTGAAAAGTTACTTTTATAAAATAGTGGTTAACAGAGGTTGAAGTAGGTGAGATAAGACCAAAACAGAGAAAATTTGCCAATGGGTACGATGCTACATCTAGAAAGAATAAGTTCTAGAGCCAGGTGTAGAGGCATATCCCTTTAATCCCAACCCTTAGGGAGGAAGAGGCAAGCAGCTCTCAATGAGTTCAAGGCCAGCCTGGTCTACAGAGTGAGTTTCAGGACAGCCAGGGTCATACAGGAAAAAAACATGTCTCAAATAAACAAAATTGCATGCTCTACACCAAGTCAAATCCCAGTCATAATGAGTAAGTTGTTTTAAACTGACAAAATGATGGTCTGGCAAAATGGCTCACTGGGTACCTGCCTTCAAGACTGGCAACCTGTGTTTGATCTCCAAAATCAACATGGTGGAAAGAGAGAACTAATTCCTGCAAATTGTCCTCTGACATTCACATGCATGATCACACACATGTATCCACCTATATCCACTCGTACATACACACACACACACACACACACACACACACACAAATACACACACATACACATGTACACATACACAAATAAATAATAAATGTAAAATAATAGGATTTGAGATATGGCTTGGTGGTTAACAGTGGTTGCTGCACAACCATGGCAGTTGGAGTTTGGATTGCAGCACTTACATAACAACCTGGATGTCCCAAGCATGCCAATAACCCCAGCTTCTCATGAGGCAAAGATGGGAAGATTGCTAGCACTCTGCTAGTTTTCAGGCCTTGCTGAAAAAAAAAACATGAGCCACAGGTACAAAGAGAAACCATGCTTGAAAGGAATAATAGATCAAGAGTAGTAGAGGCCACCCAGTGACTTCTTCCTGTCTTTGCACACTTATGCACCACAGTTATAAGAACCCACATATACATGCACATACTCTATAATCCATTAGATAGATGATAGGTAGGTAGGTAGATAGATAGATAGATAGATAGATAGATAGATAGATAGATAGATAAAATTACAATTGGCAGAAATTCAGGTAGCAACTTTCTGTCCACGTCAGTACATGCTATCCATCTTTCTTTCTTCTTGTCCACCTCCCAGCTTCTGACCACTCTACATTCCTACCATTACTCTGCATTCAGATTCATTATCGCATATAAAAAACAAAGCACAGTACTTGTTTGTCCGCCTTATTTTGTTTATTCCATTAGAGCAGCAAAAGTTCTAAAAATAATGAAACAACACTACACACTATAATTGTCTAAATCCACAGTTCTGGAAGCATCGAGTGGTGGTGAGAATGCAGAACAACAGAACTCTCATACACGGCTGGAGGAATGGAGAGTAGCATTCAGCTATTGCTTACAAATCTTATGACCCTGTAATTACAACCCTGTTGCTTACTCAATGAGTCGAAACTGTTTATGCAAAAGTCTGCACAGAAACACTTAGAGAGGCTTTACTCATAATTGTTAAACCTTGAAAGAAGTCAAGAGTCCCTTTAATGAGTAAACAAATTCTAGCACAAGTGCTATTCAATGATTTAAAAACTGAGCTCTTGAAATATCAAAGAGTCTCGGATAAAGGACATATTCCCAAACAAGTATATAATTGTTAAAGAATGTTATTTCTAACTGAACACCAGTATCAGGATAAATAATGAAATGTGAGAATTTTTAATAAAGTCAGGGAAGGGGGTAAATCCCCATCATCACCACAATGACTATTCTGACAATATAATAGACAAAAGAATGAAAGGAGACATAAACGTCAAACTAGACAACAATCTTATTCGTTGATGGCATGGGCATATAATGTGGAAGCATGGTGGAATCTGCAGAAAACATATTCAAAGCAATAACAGCCTTGAATTATGCACTAATAATCAGTATTCCATATTGAGTACAAATAATACTGAGGGAGTATCTACACAGCAACAACCAAAAGTACTCGGAAATATTTCAGAAATATTCAGAAATACTTGGAAAATTGATCTAGGAAAATTGAAAATGCTGTTGAGAAACAGAAAGCACAGGAACAATTCAAAACCCAGACCCTCCTCGGGGCTAGGAAGACTCAATGCTGTCACAGCTGATGAAATCTTCTCCAAATTCACCGACAAATTCAATATGAAAAGCTCAGTGGGTATTTTGGAATAATCAGATTCACATAGAAGAAGAATATGTGGACATACACAATAAATGTTCTGGAAAGGAATCAAAAAGAAGTACTGCCCTCCCAAATATGAAAACGTATTATAAAGTTATGGCGATTAAAACAGGACGGTACTTGTATAGGTGTAGACAGCCGGGTTGACAGAGTAGAAGACAGAGGACAGAAATAAACAGAGTGCATATGAAACCTCAATAGTAAGAACCCAATCCTATGGATCCAGGGAATTACTCAGTAGCTGTTGGACTGAAACAGCAGAGACTTAGCATTTGAAGGGCAAGAAGCTATAGCCTGTTCCAAACTCTACCCTAAAATAAGATCCACATAGATCCAAGCTTAAAACTGCAAAAGTGGAACCATGAAATTACTAGCAGAAATGTTGAGCCAATCACTTTAAATATTAATATTTGGAGCTAATAACATCTTTGTAAGGCATAAAATGAACACCTAGACTCCATGAAGGAAAGGATCAAAAAACATGACCATGTATAACTTTAAATAAAGTTGGGCAGCATATCTATGACAAGGAAAGTCAAAAGACAACAAATGGGTATGGGAAGCATTTGGGGAAATATGTATTTGTCAAGAATATTTATTCAACATCTCTTCTTAAAATAATAAGAAGAAATAACATCCTACAAGAAAAACCTGGTTACATAATTTCCAGTATATATACATACTTCTATACTACAGTGTTATCATTTTAGTACGGTTCTGCTACACAAAGATGTAATTGATAAACTGTTATATACTGTATAAAAACAAGTTGAGAATTTCCACTTTTTTAAAAAGTGGTCATATTAATCTTTATAGAGAGATATATGCACACTTGTAGACTTATATAAAATGCCTCGGCAGATACAGAAGTGATTCATGGTGCCTCTGGAGAGACATTGAGAGAAGAGAGTTAATGAAGGAGTTTTTTTAGTTTATCCATTTATGCATTCATCAAATAGCAGTTTAAGTTGTTCTATAGAGTATCTTTTAGATCCCAAGGATACAGGTAGGACTTCAGTTGCTATTTCTGAAGGGAGCTAGACAATAAGCTAATTCTACAAATGATCAAGATTTCAATGAGATTGTGAGGTTGACCAAAGGCCTCTCTGAGGAGGTAACAATCAAGACTTAAATGACATGAAGGGGCCAACCGCCAGAAAATCAAGAGGAAAAGCAGTCCAACTAGAAAATGAAGAGGAGAGTTGGAGTAGCTGATTGACAGTGGGATCGGGTAAGATCAGATGAGACTAATCCTATATCCTCTTTTACTTTTTTTATAAATAAAATACTGGTAGCAATTTTAAACAAGAAATTAAGAAATCAATTCAGAGACACAGGTAGACTGGGTAATCCCTTAGTCAAGCTAATCTCATTAAGCCTCAGTTTCTCCACTTTGTAAAATGAGGAAAAGAACACTCACCTCTGAGGGGATGAAGCACAAATTAAATGGAATCTATGGAAAGGGTTGCTTGGGTTGGGCCTCTTTTGGATGCAAGAAACAGAAACCAAATGAAGCAAGATCAGGAAGCAGAAATCCAAGGGTAGGAATTCAAATAGAGCTCATTGTACCTGGAGCTTGAGGAAATGTCTAGCTGTAGCATGAACCTCTCTGCTCTAGAGGTCTGTCGTTCATATGGCTCATCCACGTCACAAGCCTGCTTCTCTCTGCACAACTGCCCCATGTCCTTGCTTGGCCAACTACATTTAGCTGTTCAACAGGCACTTGACCTAGTCCATAGCACTCCCAACCCAACCAGCATCTTGGTGTACTGGACCTCTCAGCTTAGCTCCCCACAACTAACTGGCAACATCCCTCTGCATCTCTTATTTCACATTCCCAAGGAGAGCTGATCGGATTGGTCCACCTCATCTACTAAAGCTGGGCCACTCACTCACAGATAGTGGGACTGGCCTTGGGTCGGTACTGTGCCCTAAAGTGAAAGATCTGCTGCACAGTTACTCCTTGCTCGGCTCTTTAGCAAGAGCTGTCTGTGAGTAGAACTGGACTCCACACACAAGGAGATGTAAGGATGACTTGGCAAGAAGTGGCATCGCTGATGTATGTAGGTAACACAGTGACTGGCATGTGGTACATGTGATACAGCAAATGGTTATAATTATTAACAGTACCATCATGCCACCTCTTACAGGAAGCCTTCCTGGAACTCTGTCAAACTCCCTAAGCTTTTCCTCTCAAGTCAGAGCCCCAACAACAGGAATCATCCAATGCTTTCAAGATGGAAAGTACTGTGCTGGACCCTGAAAAGGAAATACACACACACACACACACACACACACACACACACACACACACACACACACACACACACACAAAGCAGGTCTTCATCCCAGCCTGAAGGAGCAACTCCTGGGGCACACTGCAAGGTAACAGGCAACATAAGCCACAGAGATGCAGACAGGGGGCCCTGGGAGTTCAGAGAAGGGCAAGCTGTTGTTTATCCATATGTACTCCTGTCTCCTAGCTACCTCCCCTTAGATGTCCCAAAGGCACTTAGAACTAAACATATTTAAAACTGATCTCATCTGCTCCCTCCCAAACCTGTTCCTCATCTCAGATTCCCTCTCAGTGAGGCAAATTCATCCAAGCCATTTGCTCAAGCCTGAAACATGAGCTGCAGTGGCTCCTGTCAGCTGTCGCAGTTGCTAAAGTTGTCCCTGAACCTTTGGTGTGTGTTTGCCTTGCCCCAAAGGTCAAGACTAATAATAAAGTTGAGCTGAGCAGCAGGGCAGGAAAATTAAACCCAGCTTGGAGACAGACAAGACCCAGCGTCACCAGAATCAGTTTCTGATTTGACCTCTGATGTCAACCAGTATAATCCCTTTTGGGAAAGCGGGTTGACAAAAGCCTAAAAAAGATGCTCGTGGTATTTTTCCCAGAGAATCTGCTTCAGAATCAATGACCATTTATCTGGGTCCCCTCCTGAGAAACAAACATTCTAAACACAAAATTATCCCTTGTGGGACCTTTTTTTCTCTGATCCAATACTGGGAAGCCGTCTTTGCATCCAACAAAAGTAAAAGGGTTAAAGCACAGCTGTCTACAACTATTACCTAGGGATGAAAGCTGTGGACATTCTATAGCAACAAGGAAAAATTATTATGCTGTAACTAAGGATACAGGGTTATGTGTGTGCTCTGATTGCAGCAATGTAAAAATTTTGGAGGCATAGCATTGCCTAGGGGACATTTACATTTTCTTCTCTGTGAAGTTCAAAACTAAAGATCCAAACATTGTCATTTATGAATTATCCTCCAGCTGTTGACTTATTTAGCCAGTCTCATCTTTCAGTCAAGAGTCTTAATCATATGTCTGTTTTCTATCAGTTCTTCTTTGAGTTCTGCTCTGACAAAGGCAAGTCACCCAGTATCCATTTGCTCTCATATGTCAGGACAAGAAAAATAGGATATAAAAACAAGCGCTTTCAAAATCTATGGTGCAGACTGCGTGGAGCCCACTTGGAGTCTTTTGCAGGCATGGTCACCCCCTGGTGGCCACTTGCCTGGTCGCCTTCGGGTAGCTCTATGGCCGCTTGGACAGAGGGCTCACCTCTCCCTGGCCCAGTCCCAGCTTTTTTCCTGGCGTCCAAGACTCCTCCCTTTCTATTCTTCTGGGCGGGCTCTAAGCAGTCTGCACTGCTGGCATGAACTCCCCACCAGGTTGCGCTCTCACACCTTCCTCCCCAAAGTCTCCTCCAGCTGCAATGACGTCTTTGTCATTGGTTCGCATGCGCCCTCGCCACTGACCAATGATAGAACGTCACTGCCACAGGCCCCAGAGTTTCCCCTCTGATTTTTCCCCGTAATTGGAAAAAAAAATGGAGAAAATCTAATACTAAGGCGATCCTCCAAACTCGCGGTTCTAAAAGAGAAGTGACACACAAGAAAAGCTACAGTCCCCAAGCCAACTACTTGCTTGGTCATCGTACCAGTACCCGCAGCTCTGCAGCATAGAGCACCCACCCTGGCTAAGCCTAGCAGGCCCTCTCCTCCAGATATCCACATGAGGCCCCGCCCTCCTTGCAGCAAGCCGACTGAGTGTGAACACTAGGGCTGGCTAATGCTAAGCTGATGCAATCTGGAAGCTAGTTGGGAACATCTGGTGAAAGGGGTGTTGGGAAGGAAAATAGTTCCTGCAGTAGCTCTCTCCTCAGTAATCCTATTTTTGTAGTTGTATACAAGCATCGCTCTCCCCTCAGTAATCCTACTTTTGTAGATGTATACAAGCATCGGCTGCCTACCTAGGGTAATGGTTCAGAATCACTTAGAGGGCTTGTGAAAACAAAATGGTTGGGAGTCATGAACTGTCAGGGATTTTGTGTCCATTGATTTGAAATGAGACCTGAGAAACTGTTTCTAACAGTTCCAAGGTCTGGTTCAGGCAGTACACTATTAAATAGATAGATGATAGATTGATAGATAGATAGATAGATAGATAGATAGATAGATAGATAGATAGAGATAGATAGATCATAGATACCTCTGAAGCAGTTTTTTTTAATAGCAAGTTGAAAAAAAAGTGTTAGTTGTGCAGGAGGATCACAAGTTTGAGGCCAGTCTGGATGCTGTATTCAAAAACACAGGTTATGCCACATACTTACTAATTGTGGTGGAGGCTATTATCAAAATAATAGCAGAGACACCTCAAAAGTCTTATTTCTCCATAGAAACACTGCAGACAAAGCAGAAACTAATAACCAACTTGTCAAAACACTAAGAACCAAGAAAAGGGGTTCCAGCAACTAAACAAATGTTGGATTTAAAAAGGCAATTTTAAAATGGTAGGTTTCTTAGTTAGGATTACTATTGCTGTGATGAAACATCATGACCAAAAGTCAAACTGGGGAGAAAAGGGTTTATTTGGCTTACACTTCCGTATCAGTGTTCATCACTGAAGGAAGTCAGGCCAGGAACTCAAACAGGGCAGGAACCTGGAGGCAGGAGCTGATACAGAGGCCATGGAGGGGGCTGCTTACTGGCTTGCTCTCCATCACTTGCTCAGCCTGCTTTCTTATAGCACCTAGGATCACCAGTCCAATGATGACACCACCCACAATGGGCTGGGCCTTCCCCCATCAATCACTAATTAAGAAAATGCCCTACAGATGAATCTTATGGCAGCATTCATTTCCTTGACTGAGGCTCCTTCCTCTCTGGTAACTCTAGCTTGTGTTGACACAAAACCCACCAACAGAATAGGAAAGCTTATTGGAATCTGTACTTGGTGTCCAGTACATTGGTGGTCCTGAAAAGAGAAGCCTGCATTTCCATGTGGAAGCCTGACATCTGGTTCTGGAGGGAAAAAGCAGAGCAGACTCTATGGGTAAGCTACCCTTTCTGTGTGTTCTAACTAACTTACTTAGATGTTGGAGGACTTCCAGAGGATACTGATCTCTGTCTCACCTCACTCACAATGCAGGCAGGGGAGAAGAAAAAGGACCAAAATAGAGTGTAGGAAAAATTTTAAATAAGAAGACCCATCATATACATGCACGAAATTTTCAAAATATAAGTGAATTTTTTTATTTAAAAAGTGAGATTGGATTCCTCAAAATGTAAGAAAAACTAAGAATATGTAGACGTCTAGAGTAAAAGATTGAGCCACCTCGCCTGAAGGAAGGGGCTGTGACTTCAGTGAATCTGACTAAGCTCGAAGGTGGTGTGGCCTATAATGTGTTACCTGCTACCATGAGTGCCTGTTTTGACTTCCGAGTGGCGCCAGATGTAGTCATGAAGGCCTTCGAGAAGCAGCTGCAGAGCTGGTGCCAGGAAGCGGGAGAGGAGGTCACCTTTGAGTTTGCTCAGAAGTTTACAGAGCCTCGAATGACACCCACTGATGATACAGACCCATGGTGGGCAGCTTTCAGCGGGGCCTGCAAGGAAATGAACCTTACTCTGGAGCCAGAGATCTTTCCTGCTGCCACTGACAGCCGATATATCCGAGTGGTAGGGATCCCAGCTCTGGACTTCTCGCCCATGAACCGCACACCCGTGTTACTACATGACCATAATGAACGACTGCACGAGGCTGTGTTTCTACGTGGGGTTGACATATATACACGCCTACTTGCTGCACTTGCTAGTGTGCCCGCTCTGCCTGGTGAAAGCTGAGCTTTCAGCCCAATCACTGCCAAGGATCTGTTGCCCCCGCCCCGCCCAGTAATAAAGCCAGTGTTGAATGGGATGTTCTTTAAAAAAAAAAAAAAAAGATTGAGCCAAAATGTAAACTGGACCATTTAAAGTCCTGGGAGCAAAGCTGAGGTGGGTTTCTTTGAGAAATTGGAATATTCAAAAGAAAAAACATAAATGGCAGAATTTAAAAAATGTGCTCAGAAAAGAACTGAGCAGACCCCCAGCCATCACCAATAGCGATTCTTAAGGCAACAGTACCCTAAAATAGATCAGTTTTTGCAAAAAATAAGAAGATAAGTTTTGCTATTGCTTTTGACTTTTTTTTTTTTTTTTGTAAATTTGGTTTTGGTTTGCTGAAAGGTTTTGTGGGGGAGGAGTGCATGTGTTTTTTGGCTCCTTATGTTTAGGAAATCTCTATAAAAACACCAACTAAGAAACAGAGACTTCAGTGAGCACACATAAGGAATACAGTGTTCACAAAATTAGTTTGGAAAAGTCACCTAACAAACACATTATTAAGGCTTTCAAAAACAGCAAAGTCAGGGCGAAGGGAAGAGGAACTATAATTTGCAGCATTAACATAGTAGGACATTCAAATGCATTCTCCTTTTGTCTTGAACTTACTATGAAGCCTGGGCTGCCTTCAATCTTTGGATCCTTCCACATCAGTCTCCATCTAAATGTAAAGGTTTGCCACAAAAAATAACATGAAAGAGTAGTTCAGCTAAAGGAACAAAATAAGGAGGCAGGAGATAGCTTTAGTATTTTAGATTACTTGCTGCTCTAGGGGGGCCTGCGATTAGTTCCCAGCAACCATGGCAAATAGCTCACAACTGCCTCTAACTCTAGCGCCAAGTAATCAAATGCCCTAGTTTGGTCCACATGGGCACCCACACACAAATGCACATACTCATACAGATACATACACAGACACATAAATAAAAACCAGTCTTTAAAAAAAAGGAACCGGGGTTGGGGATTTAGCTCAGTGGTAGAGCGCCTGCCTAGCGAGCGCAAGGCCCTGGGTTCGGTCCCCAGCTCCGGGAAAAAAAAAAAAAGGAACCAAATAAATCAGTAGAAGCCATCCCTTGGAAAGTACGAAGAATTAGGTTTACCAAGTAAATACTTTAACATGGTTGGCTCAAATGTGCTCAGATAGCTAAAGGAAAACATGAGCAAAAGTTGAAAGAAAAAAGGTTCTGTGTGTTAATATAAATTTAAATGATAGAAAGTATGAAGAGAAACCAAAAAGAAATGTTGACTATGAAAGCTACAGTAATTGAAAAGTCCATCAGACACATTTGACCAAAAGCTGTAAATATAAAGACTAGAACAGAAATCAAGTATAAAAGAGAAAAGATAAGGGGTGGTTTTTGAAATAATAAATGCTTTACTAGACTAGCAAACCTGAAATATATGAAATCCAACAGGAGGGCCAGTGAGATGGGTCAGCATGCAAAGGTGCTTTCAGCCAAGTCTGACAGCTTGAGGCCAATCCCTGAACCACACATGGAAGAAGGAGAAAAATAACTCCCTTACTTTGTCCCCTGAACTCCATACATGTACCAGGGTTCATACAAATACAAATAAATAAGTAGATATAATTTTTTATCCAAAATCGAGCTGGAGAAATCATCATAAAAAAGAACCTTATAGACAATTACATGGAAATATGATAATATGAAAGATATTGATGAATCCCTGAAGAAAAATACAACTTCTTAAAGTGCAATAGGAAGAAAAATAGCAAGAACAGACAAATAGCATAGATCAAAGTAATAATTATAAAACTCCCACTTCCCCACAAAGCCCAGGGCAACACCTGGACACTTTATAGCTGAATTGTATCAAACTTTCAAATATGAATTCATACCATAACAGGCAAGATAGCTCAGAGAGTAAAAACGCCTACTATCTAGGCTGCAGACCTATTCGATCCTCAGGGACCACATGGTGGAAGGAGAGGACGAACACTTGAATGCCCCTTTGACCTTTACAAACACTCTTGGGCTCGAAAGTGAATGATTCAAAAGAGGAAGAAATTTGAAGCATCTATTAGCAAGAGATGAGGACTAACATGAAGACCCACAACTGGCCAAGGTGTAGAGCATAAGGGCCTGCAGAACACTCAGCCCTAAAAGCAACATCTCTACTGAAGACCTCCTCACAAGTCTCAGGCATCTGTGTGGAAGAGGGGGCAGAAAGGCTGTGAGAGCTGAGGATGCTGTGGGACTCCAAGGAAACTGTATCTTCCCGACACTAGAGGGCAACTGCACACGCAAACTCACAACAGTTATGACAGCATGCACAAACCTTGTGCGAGCTCCAGCCAGAACAAATCCCAGCATGGAGAGGAGAGATGAATATTTAGTCCACCTTTAGCCAAGGAACTACGGACAATTGAGAGCTGCCGGGAGAGGGACAGTAAGTTTTCTTTAAGAGTGCAGCTACTGATCCACTGGCCAGACTCCTATGAAAATATGAAGACAAATTGGACCTGATGGCTGAAGAGAAAAAAAAAAGGACACAAAGTTGGGTGCATAGAGAAAGGTGGGCGATCTGGAAGGAGTTGGGGGAGAGGTGAAAACAGACAAAACTCACACTTTGAAATTCCCAAAGAACTAATTTTTTTAACAAAAGGGAAAAGATTACAAAAAGATCTGAAGGCACGTCTTCCTAACATCATGAAACCAATGTCACTTCATACGTAAGGTGAACAAAGACATTACCCAAAAATATCTACAAAGCAGGATCTCTGAAAAATATTTATACAAAATTCTTAAATAACATAAAACAAGTTGAGGATGGGGAGACAACTCACTAAGGTACTTGCCACTCCAAGCATAAGGACCTGTGTTCAGATCTCCATCATTGGCATAAAAATATGGAAATGGCATTGGGTGGTGGTGGCTCATGCCTTAATCCTAGCACTCAGGAGGCAGAGGCAGATGGATCTCTGAGTTCAAGGCCAGCCTGGTCTACAGAGTGAGTTCCAGGATAGCCATAGCCACACAGAGAAACCATGTCTCAAAACAACAACAACACCAACATTGCAGCAGCACCAGTAATCCCAGTGCTGGGAAATAGAGAAGGCCAGCATCTTACTTGCCAGCCATTCTAAATAGTAAAATCAACAAGCTCCAGGTTCAGCAAAAGACCAGTCTCAAAATATAAGGTAGGGGAGTTAAAGAGATGGCTCTGTGGTTTAGAGTACATGTTGCTCTTGCAAGGGACCCAGGTTCAATTTCCAGCACTGGCATGGTTGCTCAACCATTTGTAACTCTGGTCCCAAGGAGTCCAACACCCTTTGCTAGCACACGTGTGACACACACACACACACACACACACACATATTTATGCAGGCAAAACACTCATAAATGCATACAATGTAAAATTAATATATATCTTTTTAAAAGTTTAAACATCAAAATACATAGATATAAATTTAAAAAGAAAATTGGACAGATTATACACTTAAAACTATAAAACACTAATGAAAGAAATTGAAAGACATAAATGTTCAATGCTCATAAATTGCAGAGAATATTGTTTAAATGTCCATATTTCCTGTAATAATATGTAAGTTGAATGTCATCCCTATAAAAACCTCCATGTCTTCTTCATAAAAATAAAGATAACTTTTTTAAAAAGATTCATTTATTTCATGTATGTGTTTACTTTGTCGCTGTCTTCAGACACACCAGAAGAGAGAGCCAGATGCCATTACAGATGGTTGTGAGCCACCATGTGGTTGCTGGGAATTGAACTCAGGACCTCTAGAAGAGCAGTCAGTGCTCTTAACCGCTGAGCCATCTCTCCAGCTCCAACATATAGCTTTTTAAGAACATTTTTTTAAATAAGGAATCTCACTATGAAGCTCTGGTTGGCCTGAAACTCGCTATGTAGACCAGGCTTGCCTTACACTCAGAGGTCTGCCTGCCTCTGCCTCTCAAGTGCTGAGATTGACAGTTTGTGCTGTTATGCCTACAACAATAGCTTTTTCATTAGCATGTATGAACTTTACCTATAGTAAATTTAGTGTGGTATGTCCATATAGATACAGTCTGTACTGATCAAATCCTATTGTGGGGTACACAGCAGAAAAGAATGTTTGGCCATGGGTTTAAGCCAATAGAAAGTCTTTATTAGTTGCCAGCAACTACATTGGGTGTTTGCAATCCCAGCATAGCCCTGAGCCTTTCCTCAGTCCAATTTTAATCCTCATGAGAACAATACTTGCTATCAACATTTGTATAAACATTGTGGTCTTTTTCTTCTTCAACCAAGATGGGCTGTTACTTTCTGCTTATAGCTCTGTAGGCGTCTCTAGCCCACAGCTCCAAAGTCTTCTGCACATTGCTCCTTGATAACAAGTGTCAAGGACCTGTAATTCACAGGGTCAACTTAAGGGAGGAAGAGCTTATCTTCATTCATATTTCAGAAATTTCAGTCCACCACAGCAGGGAAGGAATGGCAAAGCAGAAAATACAGACTGAACCCATAGGGCAATATAAGGTTGAGACCTGTACCCAGAGACATACTTCTTCCAGCAGACCCACTTCTGGGTGCCGCATATGAAGCCATGGCCATACATGAACTCCATCATACCTCCCCTGTGATGGACCAAAATCTTTGATGATATGAATCAAAATTAATCCCATAACGTCCTCTGTCTAATATGATTCATAGCCTCAGCAGAATAGATGCTGTGGATATACAAAAAGAGGTGAGGCTATATAAGACATAAGAAGAAATGATCCCTTCTGGCACCTTGGATCTCAGGCTTCAGAATTATGAAAAAAAAAGCTTTGCTCTTCCAGCTTCCTAAGCTATGGCTTTTTAGTATTACAGCCATAGGAAAGTAAAGTGGAAAGGAAGAAGTAAATTGTCTCTATAAGTGACATTGTTTATAGAGTTTCATAAGTGAAACTCCCAAAGAATTCCTAAGAAAGCTATATAGAGCACATAAACAAATTCAGTAAAGATACTAGCTCAAGATACACACACACACACACACACACTTAGCTTTTCTATGCCTCTAATGAATGAAAATTAAGAAAACAATTTTATGTACAACCACAACTAAAGAATAAAATAGTTGGGGCTAGAGAGATGGATCAGTTGTTATGAACACTGGCTGCTGTTCCAGAGGACCTGAGTTCAATTCCCAGCAACCATATGGCAGCTCACAACCACTTGTAACTCCAGTTCCAGGGGATCTGATACCCTCTTCTGGCCTCCCTGGGCACCAGGCACTCATGCAGTACACATTCATATGTGCAGGCAAAACACTCATACACAGAAATAAAAATTAAAAAAAAACTCAGAAACAAATTTAATCAAGGACACGAAGGACCTGTAGAGCAAGAACTACAAAGCATTACCAAAAGGAATGAAATGGCATCCTGTGTTGAGGAAGACTTAACTGTTCTTTTAAGAGTTTATTGTTGGTTTCTGGGCGATGCAGGAGGCTGGAGGCCAGAAGGCTGGCCCTACCATGGGGGACATGGAAACTCTGTATCAAGTCCCATTTTTAGTGTTCTAATGCCCCAACCTGAAGCTTAAGAAACCACCCTGGACACTGGAAAAAATTTCCTGAACAAAACACCAATGGCTTATGCTCTAAGATCAAGAATCGACAAATGGGATCTCATAAAACTGCAAAGCTTCTGTAAGGCAAAGGACACTGTGGTTAGCACAAAATGGCAACCAACAAATTGGGAAAAGATCTTTACCAATCCTACAACTGATAGAGGCCTTATATCCAAAATATACAAAGAACTCAAGAAGTTAGACTGCAGGGAGACAAATAACCCTATTAAAAATGGGGTTCAGATCTAAACAAAGAATTCACAGCTGAGGAATGCCGAATGGCTGAGAAACACCTAAAGAAATGTTCAACATCTTTAGTCATAAGGGAATTGCAAATCTAAACAACCCTGAGATTTCACCTCACATCAGTGAGAAGGGCTAAGATCAAAAACTCAGGTGACAGCAGATGCTGGCGAGGATGTGGAGAAAGAGGAACACTCCTCCATTGCTGGTGGGATTGCAAACTGGTTCTGGAACTCAGTCTGGAGGGGTTCCTCAGAAAATTGGACATTGAACTACCCAAGGACCCAGCTATACCTCTCTTGGGCATATACCCAAAAGATGCCCCAACATATAATAAAGACACGTGCTCCACTATGTTCATAGCAGCCTTATTTATAATAGCCAGAAGCTGGAAAGAACCCAGATGCCCTTCAACAGAAGAATGGATACAGAAAATGTGGTACATCTACACAATGAAATATTATTTAGCTATCAAAAACAACGACTTTATGAAATTCATAGACAAATGGATGGAACTGGAAAATATCATCCTGAGTGAGGTAACCCAATCACAGAAAAACACACATGGTATGCACTCATTGATAAGTGGCTATTAGCCCAAATGCTTGAATTACCCTAGATGCCTAGAACACATGAAACTCAAGACAGATAATCAAAATGTGAATGCTTCACTCCTTCTTTAAAAGGGGAACAAGAATACCCTTGGCAGGGAATAGAGAGGCAAAGATTAAAAGAGACACAGAAGGAACACCCATTCAGAGCCTGCCCCACACGTGGCCCATACATATACAGCCACCCAATTAGACAAGATGGATGAAGCAAAGAAGTGCAGACCGACAGGAGCCGGATGTAGATCGCTCCTGAGAGACACAGCCAGAATACAGCAAATACATAGGCGAATGCCAGCAGCAAACCACTGAACTGAGAATAGGACCCCCGTTGAAGGAATCAGAGAAAGAACTGGAAGAGCTTGAAGGGGCTTGAGACCCCATATGAACAACAATGCCAAGCAACCAGAGCTTCCAGGGACTAAGCCACTACCTAAAGACTATACATGGACTGACCCTGGGCTCTGACCTCATAGGTAGCAATGAATATCCTAGTAAGAGCACCAGTTGAAGGGGAAGCCCTGGGTCCTGCCAAGACTGAACCCCCAGTGAACGTGATTGTTGGGGGGAGGGTGGCAATGGGGGGAGGATGGGGAAGGGAACACCCATAAAGAAGGGGAGGGGGAGGGGTTGGGGGATGTTGGCCCGGAAACCAGGAAAGGGAATAACACTCGAAATGTAAATAAGAAATACTCAAGTTAATAAAAAAAAAAGAAAGAAAGAAAGCACCCTGGGTGCACATGCCGTCGGCTATAACGGTGCACACCCTGGTGGTGGTATCTTACTTCCTCATTACCGGAGGAATAATCTATGATGTTATCATTGAACCTCCAAGTGTTGGCTCAATGACCAATGAACATGGGTATCAGAGATCAGGAGCTTTCTTGGCTTACAGAGTAAACAGACAGTATATTATGGAAGGACTTGCATCTAGCTTTCTGTTTACAATGGGAGGTTTAGGTTTCATAATTCTGGACTGATCCAATGCACCAAATACACCAAAACTCAATAGGTTTCTTCCTCTTCCTCTTCTTCTTCCTCTTCCTCATCCTCCTCCTCCTCCTCCTCCTCCTCTCCTCCTCCTCCTCCTCCTCCTCCTCCTCCTCCTCCTCCTCCTCCTCCTCATTGGCTTCATCTGTATTCTACTGAGTCTCTTCATGGCTAGAGTATTCATGAGAATGAAATTGCCGGGGTACCTGATGGGCTAGTACCTTTGGAGAAGAAATCAGTGAATCACGGCTTTGCTCCTGTTAATAAAGTTGTAAAGGCTGAACCACTTCTTTGTGTAATGTGGAAAAGATTGGAGAGTGGCATAACCATTGCATGGAGTGAGTGACACCCAAAGCTAGGCCTGGAAGTCGTGGTGTCAAGTGCACTACAGTATTTTTCCTGATGACCTATCCCAGTGTATCAGCTGTATTAATTGGCATTTTTTTCTTAGTTTTTTTTATTTCTTAAAGAAAATATACTCCTCCTAAAACTTTGGTATGGAATAAAATGATTATTTTTTTTACAAACCCATCATCAGTTTTTGGACATGATATTTCTGACTTTCAGAAATTAATGCAAATCGAGAAGTGTATGGTAAAAGCTGAGATATTTGGATGACTGACCAGTTCTGCAGCGGTGCTTTGCCTTGAAACATTGTGTGTGGTACTCGGCTACTTCAGATGCACATGGGGGACTTGTTACCTGGACAACGTGGTGTATGAATGGAGCAGAAATAAATGATTCTTCTAGTTAAAAAAAAGAGTTTATTGTTTTGAGACAAGGTCTTGCTATGAAGCTGTGGCTGACCTGGTATTCGCCAAGAAGTCAGAATCCCCAAATTAAGATGCCAACTTTATATACCATGATTCCAGATTCACATAATCATTATTAAAATTCCCTCAGCATAGTATTAATATTTCTCTTGCAGATCAGATTCAGGGAAATCAACTCAAGGAAGAGCCCTCTGAGCATAGCAATCAGAATTAACTACTCAAATAGGGAAAGAGTCCTGTAGACAGAGGGAGCAAAAGAGGGTAGTGGAAGATTTGGCCTCTTTCCAGAGGAGGGATGGAGAACAGGGAGAAAGCTCAGTGGGGCAATAGAGACCAAATCGCACACTTGTCTGTGTGAGGACTGGACTTTTTAATTGAGTTGGGAGTCGTATACATGTTTTAAGAAAAGGAGAGACAGTTTTAGCAGGGTTTTACCTCTTTGATCAAGTATAGTAGAAATTATTTTAATCCCAGCCCAGGGCTTCTACCCTGCCTTGATCATTGACTTCCCGAATGAAAGACACACTCATAGACTTTATATTAACTGAGCAGCTGCCTACCCTCCATGCTATTAGAATCTACTTCCTTATCAATAATCCCAAGTTATTACTTAGTATTTACTGTTTCATCTAGGATGCTCTTAACTCCAATTAGGCAGCCCTTAGGGCCATGATCTCTTGACCTTTATCCCATGGCGTCTTTGACCAAAGTAATAGTTAAGGATATGGTAAAAAATGGTAATCATTTGGTTTGGTTTGGTTTTTGTAAGATCAGCATGTAGTTGAATGCCCCCAAGATTAATCACAGGTAGAGAAGAAGTAGGAGATGAGGGAGGAGATTACAGATATCAGGACAAAACAGACTTTGAATTCCAACTGCAGAAGCTTAATGTCTATCTTATAGACAAGAGAGAATTAAAGAATTCTGACTATAGGAGAAATTCTGTCATATCTGGATGCTAGAATCTCTCCACAAGAGCTAATATGAAGAGCAGGCTGGCTATCTACGTCACACACAACAGATACAATCCAAGGAGGTTGAAATGTGAGGATGAAGGGCTACAATTTTCAAGCTCTTAAATAGGCAAAATGGACCACATTTGGGAAATGCGTATAGATATGAAGATTTAGTGATCTTCTATTCATTCAACAAACTCCAGCCTTCAAATGCCCTAGTTAAACTAGAACACAGAGCATACTCTATCCCCGTTACCCAGCTTTATTTTTCTCCATAGTGGTCATAACTGCCTTACACAATACTCTCAAGTCATCCCTCCATATCTGCAATGTCTACAGTCACAGGTTCAAATAACCACAGATTGGAAACATTTGAAGAAATGTTTCGATACTGCACATGTATAGATTTTTCTATACCCTAAACAATATGGTACAACTGCTATTTATATGGTATTTATATTTTGCTAACTATTAAAAGTAATTTTAAAATGATTGAAAATATACAGAAGAACCAGAAACTATAGCACAGGAGGTCACTTGAACCCATCATTTTGGGACCTTGTCTCAAACTTAAATTCGTCCAGTCGGATAACTCAGACCTGTAATGTCAGTAATTTAGGAAGTTGAGGCAGAAGGATGCCAGATTCAAGGATACCTAGGCTGCAGTGAGTTCAAGTTTAGCTAGAGCAACTTCAGTGAGACCATAATCTCAATATAAAAAATGCCTAGCATGTATAAGAAATACAATAAAAACCATAAATATCATGTTTTATATCTAGAAGCTTGATTTATGTGACATGAAAACAGAAGCAGAACTATTTGGACAAAGAAGAGAGTGAACAGAAGGGGAGAGAAAGAGAACAAACTAGGGGGCAGATAGGAGCAAACTGTACTTGTATATATGGATGAAGATGTCACAATTAAATCCATTGTTTCCTATCCTAACTAAAATAATAACAAAGTATGCAGTAAGATATGCAAAGTCTATATGCAAATGTCATCAATTTTTATAAAACAGTCTTAAGCATGCATAGATGTTGGTATTTGCAAAAAAGCCTGAAATCAAGTCTCCAGGGATACGTAAGTATAACTGTGTTTTCTTAATGACTATTGTTGATTTTTGTCGACCTGTGCGGATCTTGTCTGCTGGACCTGAGATCTGAGGACCTACAATAGGGTGGATTGTAGCCTGATGCTATAGACAACCTTACTTCAGTCTTTGTAAATGAATGTAACCAAGAAGGCAATGATCAGAAAAATGTGATCAGAAAACCATGTAAATAACTGCCAGTAAGTGCATACTAAGCATTAACAGAGCAGTCCATCTCCAGAACTCCCTGCAGACGAATTTAAACACAACTGCCTGATGACACATACTATAGATTATATCTGGGAAAGCACGAAAGCAAGGGAGAAGAGGAACAGATGTGCACCCATATCCAGGTTCAGGGTACACTGACCAGATTGGGTTCTGGTATGATAGCTATAATCTGATGTCCACCAAGAATAAAGATATCTTATTAAACTGAATGTAAATGTTTGTTCCAGGAGTCATGAAATCATGCCCTATGACAAACCAGGGAACAGAATGCACCTCAGGTAAAAGACCTCTGCCTTTTTTTCCTGGAGCCTCTCTCACAGTTCCTCAAGGCATTGCTCACTGTGCATCATTCTTTCGACTGTGTTCCAGTATCTCCCCACTTTTTTGGTTTTTTTCAATTTTAAGCTATTTCCTCTTGTCTGGAGTCATCACAATCCTAAGAGAAGCATGAGCAGACATGAGATGGGCGTAAGATGTAAGACGATTATACATGGTACTGTCCTGCCAGGACACAGGATCCCCTTCTGCTACTGCTTCTCCTCAAATTCCAGGCAACTGTTTAGAAAAGGTCTGAAATTTGTCATCCTGGTACCCAGTGGTCTAGTTCTTTATACTATATGGGACAGAACAATGGCTGCATGGCTCAGTAGCCTGAAAATGCCAGGAAGCTTAAGCAATAGGTACCTCTTGGGGCAAAAAGTTTAAGTAAATAAGATAACAGCAAGGGGAATATCTTGGGAAGTAGTTCCCTGCTCCCTTTTATTTTTAAAAAATTGTTTCCTTTTTTATATACTTATTTTTATTTTAGATACATTGGTGTTTGACTGCACATATGTCTGTGTGAGGGTGTTGGAATCCCTGAGGGGGTCAAATCTCCCAGAACAGGAGTTACAGACACTTGTGAGTCACCATGTGATGCTATGAACTGAACCCAAGACCTCTGGAAGAACAGCCAGTGCTCTCAACTGCTAAGCCATCTCTCCAGCCCCTAAAAGTTGTTTCTTACGGGTAAAATGTGTATGTTCTACAAATGTTTGACCTTACAGGGTCATAAGGGATTCTAATGATGTGTTTAATTTGCCATTCTTCATAGAATTTCGTAAAATTCCTACTAGTAAAAGTTGGACCATTATCAGTTTTTAACTATGTGGGAATACCCATAACAGAAAGTGTGCAATAAGGTGGAAACTAAAAGTTTTGGAGGAGGGTAAGTTATCTAACTTTGAATATTGAATAGTTACTACTTTATCGTGTAAGGCTTGAATTGTCAAGTGACCCTCTTTCCTTGAGGAACAATATAGTATCCAAGATCTCAGAGTCAGTGACATAAACTGGACTGTTAATTTCTTCCCAATTTACAAAGTGAGGGACAGGAGGATCAGGTACATACGCCCAGGGTGTTTCAGCAGCAACAGATGCACTGAACACTGACAACATACGAAGAACAGTCAGCCATTCTGCTGCCATCACGCCCTTCCCTGAGAATTCAGCAACTCTTTCCCCTTGGTCACTAAATTCTTCATCTGAGTCTCTGTCCCTTGAGTTTGACAACTCTGTTGTTCCATTCTGTATCTTTTCCTCAGGTGTAGGCCTTTTGTTGACACTTTGTAATGTCTTTACCTATCTGCCATAGGTCAAGTTAGTCTTTTAGATACTGACACTGGCTTTTCAGCAGTCTGAGGAAAAAACAAAAACACAGGCTTGGCTCAGGTGAATTAGTGGAGCCAGGCAACTCGATTGACTACACATAACATCTCTCCAAAGAACTGTGACACTAAATTGTTTCGGAGGGACCCCGCAACATTCTGTAGCAGTAAGGCCGTCCTTGCCCAGTCTTTTTTTTTTTAAGTATATAAAATACAAGGTATTTTAAAGAATAGTCCAACTACCCTACTCCACCTCCTTTATTTGTAAATTATGCTTAAGTTGTCCATTAGCTCTTCTCACAAAAGATTGACCCTGAGAAACGCCTGTGATATGGGCTATATCAAACTATTGGCAAAATTCCTGTAAAAGATTAGTAATCTATACAGGAGCATTGTTAGTTTTTAAATATTTTACAGGGGCATAAAATAACAGAACCCAGTGTTACGTCATCCGAAGTATTTAACAAAAATTTTATTTGTTTAATGAAGAATACAAATTTAAAGGGTTAGTCTAATATTTATTTTTGTAAGCAATCTTTTAGCATTTTATTATTTTCTGTAGAAAGCAGAATATCATCTATATGATGTATAATAAAAAGCAAGAAGAAGCAGTTCTTCAGCTCTTTTTTAAAACATTAACAGGCAACTTTTGACATAAAGTTGGGCTACTTATCATTATCCATTCCTTATTCCCATGTTGAATGACTGCCAATAGTTAAGGCACTATCTGCCCATGGAGGGCTGGAACCAGTTATCCCTTGAATATAGGAAGGCCCACTATCAGCACAGAGGCAGGTGTGATCATAATATCTCCTTTTTTTTTTCTAAAGGGATGGATGCGAGTCTGGCATGCCGCATTAGCTTTCTCATATGCCAGTTGTGAATAATGGGTATTTCTGCCTCTCCATCAACTCTAAGACATTTCACCAGCTGTTAGAGATGAGAAACAAAATCTTGATATGGATCATCAGGCCCCTGTCTCATTTCTGAAAGTTCCAGTAGTGTTTGTCTAGAATCTGGTAATTCCTGCCATGTGTCCTCACTCCTAGGCCCTCCAATCATCATCACAGTCCTCAGGTAGAGGAGGATACAATAGTTCAGGCCAGGGAGCAGACAATGAGGGGTGCTTAGCATCAAACAACAGTTTTGCTTTTGCTCCAATGGGTCCTTTCTGACCTTGCACTGTAAAAAAGACATTCTTTCTAGTATGGGTGCGCATGCCCATGCGCACGCGTGCGTGTGTGTGTGTGTGTGTGTGTGTGTGTGTGTGTGTGTGTATGTGTGTGTGTGTGTGTGTGTGTGTGTGTGTGTGTGTGTGTGTGTTTTTCATTATCTGACTCATCCTCACATAAAGAATCTGTCATGGCCTTTTCTAAGTCCATTGGCTTGTCCCCATTTATTGTTTGTATCTCAATATGAACCAATGCCCAAGTCACCCAGGATTGTATTGGAATACTTCCTCCTTATTTATGGGGTTTCACTATATTTTCTTTAATTTGATTCCATACTCCAGGATCTAGAGTGGCCTTTTCAGGAAACCAAGGATTATATTCTGTTATTAAATCCCAACAGTCTTGCAGCTGGGCTTTA
This sequence comes from Rattus norvegicus, assembly GCF_021556685.1. NCBI lineage: Eukaryota > Metazoa > Chordata > Mammalia > Rodentia > Muridae > Rattus > Rattus norvegicus. The sequence goes on from NC_141554.1 coordinate 27,129,209, forward strand.
GACATGGCAGCACTAGTCTTTTTAAAGAAAGGATGTATCAACTCATACATATGGTGCCATTTTCCTACTTGTAGCCCCATATTAATCCCTGCTTACCACCTCCTGTAGGGGTCCTCGAGTCCTCTCATGGCTTTTCATTTAGGTCCCTGAAACAACCCCTTGTCGACTTTTTGGCCAATCTGTGCAGATCGTGTCTGCTGGACCTGAGATCTAAAGACCAGAAAGAGAAGGGTGGACCACAATCTAATGCTATATATAGACAAGCTTACTTCAGTTTTAGAGTACTTTATACACAAATGTAACCAAGAAAGCAATGATCCGAGGAAGGTAACCAAGAAAGGTTGCCCAAGTTTAGAAAAATGTGATCAGAAAACATGTAAATAAATGCCAGTAAGCATATACTAAATATTAACAGAGCAATTCATTTCCAGAACATCTTGAAAACAGATGAATTTAAACACAATTGCCTAGTAGCACATACTATAGATTGTGTCTGGGAAAGCACAAAAGCAAGGCAGAAGTCCATATCTAGATTCAAGGTACACTGACCAGATTGGGTTCTATAGCTCTGTTCTCACATCCAACGAGAATAAACATGGTCTATAAATTGAATATAAATGTTTGTCCCAGGAGTCATGAAATCATGTCCAAGGACAATTCAGGGAACAGAATGCACCTCAGGTAAAAGCCCTCTGCCTTTTTTTCCTGGAGCCTCTCTCACAGTTCCTCAAGGCATTGCTCACCGTGCGTCATTCTTTCGACTGTGTTCCGACAACTATGCACTCATTGGACTGAACAGTCCACAAAGGACAGATAGTGTATCTATCGAGTCCACCATTTTAGCTTCAATCCACAGAAGTGTGGCTAAAGCATAGGAAGGATTAGACAGATTTCTTTATGGGCAGACAGATAGGGAATGTGGCCATGGCTGGCTCTCTCCTCACCCTCCTGACCAGAGACAAAAGCCTGACAGCTTAAAACAAAGGCTTTGTTTCCTCCTGACAGTTACCAAACTGATGGGCTGGCTCAACAAGTTCAAGGCCATATCAGGACATGTTTACACAGCGGTTAGGCCAATCAGCCATCCTGTCTTCCTTTCAACTGGCCAACTCTAAATTAGGGGAGAAAGGCCCTTCAGAGGCTTTTTTTAAAAAAGTCAATCCAAGGAGAAGTTACACTTTAGCTTCCCAAAACAAACACTCCCCCGCCCCCCTGCCAAGGGTCTTTTCTCTGTATAAGCATGCGTGTTTCCTCATCCCTAATAAAAAGCTTTTCTGACTGCTTGGGGACAAAATATACTGTCTCAAAACAAGAATGTGGTATATTTTAGTGGTATGGTACTTGAAGGTGAAATCCAAGCCATTGAACATGCTAAGCAAGGATGTACTGAGCGACATGCCCAGGCCTTATCTTGCTGTGGTTTGTTTTGAATTTTATTTCACATGAATTAGTATTTTGCCGGCATGTAGTTATATGTACTGTGTGCATGCCTGACATCCTTGAAGAGTCAGAAGAGGGTTTTAGCTCCCCTGAAACTAGAGTTACAGATGGTTGTGAGTTACTAGGTGTCTACTAGGAATCAAACCTGGTCCTCTGCAAGGGTGACAAGTGATCTTAGCCACTGTGCCATCTCTCCACCCAGCCCTCATGTTACGTTTCATTTATTGAAATTCCATCATTTGTAGTATAAATATATGTAGGCCCACTAAAGAAAGTGCTGGAAAAGAAGCCAGCTATCTATGGCTCCAGGGACATCGTGAAGGAGAGGACAAATGTTATAAGAGCCAGAATGCCAGGTACAGACACATGAATGCATACACATGACTGGGACGAGAGCCATAGAATTAGGCATGCCAACACTAAAGGGGTGACCTATCACGGGGTTCCATTACTATACAAACAACTATACGCAACCAATGACGACTATAAGAGGGAGAATTAGCCTTTCCCAAGAATGAACCCCTGAATTGGTTATCTGATTCAAATCATATACAGACAAACGACAAAAACATATTCAGTGGGTTCTCTCTCTCTCTCTTTCTCTCTCTCTCTCTCTCTCTCTCTCTCTCTCTCTCTCTCTCTCTGTGTGTGTGTGTGTGTGTGTGTGTGTGTGTGTGTGTACCACAAATATCATCAAGGAAAAAGAAGCCATTGACTTGAGAGATGTGCAGGAGGAATTTGAGGGAGACTCTGGAGAGAGGAAAGGGAGGGGTAAGTAATGTAATTATTATTTAAACTAAAAACATTATAAAAGTTAAGAAATAACTTGTATCTAGCAAAAGTCACAAAAGTCATCATAGTCATCAAAGTCACCTTTCAATATGTAACTTGGAATTGTACTGACTTTTATATCATTTTACTTTTATTAACAAAAATATTTTCTTTTTTTGTTCAGAAGAATGAATACACAAGAAGAAAATTTCAAATAAAATCCAAAACAAACAAACGAAAAGAGTGTGGTGTTGGGTGTGGTGGCACATGCCTTTTATCCCAGCACTTGGGAGGCAGAGGCAGATGGATCTTTGTGAGCTTGAGGTAAACCTGGTTTACAGAGTAAGGTCCAAGACAGTCAGGATGACACAGACAGACCCTGTCTCAAAAGACCAAAAAAATTATTATATTGTCCTGATTGAGTTGTTTTGCCTCAGTTTCCTCCTCTGGGAGTGGCACCTTTGTGACATTCTAAGGTTGTGGTGGCAACTACATGTTAAGACTTCTGGAAACAGTAAATGCTCTGCTGTGTATTTTCAGTGTCTGGAAAGGGAGGACATAAAGGATCCAAGCAAGAAATCCTAGGGACACAGACTGGTTGGAGTTGTAGGGTAATAAAAGTGGGCTTTCTGAAGTAAGGCCAAAGGGATGTGGAATGAGTAGATAAAGCAGAGAAAAGAAGACTATGGCTTAGGGGCCAGCTCAGAGAAAGCTGTGGAGTTGACTCACATAGGCGTGTCAAGGGCAAATTGGTGGCTACAGAAAGGGTCCCACACTTCTGTAACACTTTTTGAAACCCATACCTCTTATCAAATTATAAAGGGACACAGGACTAGGAATATCACAGGGACCTGGTTGTTCCTCCTAGAGGAGAGGAATCATCAGTGTACTGCTAGATCCTAGAGAGGAAAGAAGATATTTCAATGGAGATGACTGGGGAACACTGAAAAGACTGGAAATGTCGTGACTAGTGATCAACATCCCTTTCTTCTGACTCATGCTGTGGACCTTACACAAGGAATAGGATAGGGAGCACATGGGACCCCTGCTGTCCTTGCAACCTTTCCATACATCTAAAGTTTTTCACAGATAAAATATAAAATGGTATTTTATGGCCTGGATCTCCATGGCCAGTCAGCCTAACCTAATTAGGTGAATCCCTGGTCCTAGTGAGAGATCCTGTCTGGAAAAACAGGATGAGTGGTTCCTAAGGAATGACCCAGGAGGTTGACTTCTGGTCTCCACACGTATACAAACACACACACACACACACACACACACACACACACACACACACGTACATACACATACACACATAAACACATGTACATACATACTCAAAGAGAGAAAAATAAAATGTCTATCATTCTTAAATGTCCCAAAACTCAATTCATAAAAAAATAAGTCATATGTCTGTATATATACATCAAACAATAAAAGTGTAAAAAGTGTAAAAACTGATGGGATTCAAAAGAAAAGTAGAGAAATTTGCAGTTAGAATTGAAAATTATTTTTTCATTTATTATGCACACTTATACATACCATGACATGTGTAGAGAAGAGAGCATGCTAGAACTGCTTCTCCCCTTCCATTATATGAGTATTGAGTATTCAATCTTGACAGCAGGTACCTTTACCTGCTGAGCTATCTCTCCAGCAGAGCTGAATATTCTAAGACCCTTCTTTTAACAATTGATAAAATAATTATAGGATGTATATATTGTCTATATGTTCTATATGTGATATAGAAGAACCCAGTAGTCCACAATCAATCAACAGGAAGTAATAAATATAGGCTACTCCATCTAATGAGAGTAGAATATGCATTATAGTCTATTGCTAATGGAACAGCTAACAAAACAGGTCATGTCAAGACTCAACAAAAGTATATACATAAACATATTTCTATATGCCAGCAATGAAAAAGTAGAAACAAAAATTAAAACAATCTTTGTTTCAGCTCAAAGAAACTAAACCCTTAAATCAATCTAACAAAACATGTATAGGGTTCGTATGCTTTAAAATGCAAAATGATGTTAGACATGATAGTGGATGTCTATAACCTCATCACTTGGGAGGATGAGGCAGGGGGATCATAAGTTCAGGGTCACCATGAGCAGCATAGTGAGTTCCAGGACACTGTAGGCTATGTAGTGAGACCTGATCTTAAAAAATAAAAGCAAACGATTTATCTTACATTACAAACTAAGTCAAGACTGTGGTTCAGGCCTGTAATCCTAGCTCCTCAGGAATCTGAAGCAAGGGAAGTACAAGTTGCCTGGGAAATTTACTGAGACCTTGATCCCACAAAAAAGAAAACCAGCTGACTGGGATATGGCTTAGTATAGAACATTTGCCTAATAAGCAAGGTCCTGGCTTTCTAGAAAAGAAATTTTAAAAATCCATAAGAAATTGTTGAAGAGTAAAATCAAAGAAGACCTGCACTAAATGGAGATAAACATCTTCAAGTTTGGAAAGGCTTATTGCATGCAGTCTTTTAATTTTTACACACACACACACACACACACACACACACACACACACACACACTATCCTGTTATTGCCCAGTTTTTCAAATAAATGAGATGAGCTGGTATGGTGGTACATACCTCAGCCTGATCTACACAGTGAGTTCCAGGCCAGCCAGGGCTACTTGGTGAGACCCTGTCTCAAAATAAAATGAAATGAAATTGATAAATGCTTAAAAATGTTAAGGTACCTTATGGCCTTCTGTGAGACATCTCAAAACCAGTGAGTAAGACACATCTGGACATCAGTGCATATCTAAAAGGAAATGAAACTTTTAATTTGGGTAGATGAAGTGTTCCATTCTCCCTGGCTTATCAGCTCTGTTCGATATTATCTTGGACAAATGTCATCTGTAAATTTCCTACCAGACCTTAGACTCATTGTACTCTGTGTCACTGTGTGTGACATCACTGAGTTGCTATGGATACAAATCACTTGCTTTCCTGTGGAAGTGGGGAAAGGGCAGAAAACAGGCAGGACACTGTATTCCAGACAAAAGGCAGCAGCTGGAGATGAGTGTTCTCTTATATAGCTGAGGCTACACCCATCTCTTTGTGGCCTGCTCAGCCTTCTGGACCAGTTGCTCACAATCTACCATCTTTGCAGATGAAATTAGGAGGCAGACTGATGGACAGGAAGGTTTTGCAAGGACTGACCTAATAAAGAGCTGAGGCTATGTCCATGTGCAGAAGATAGCTTTGACCTTGGGCCTTAAAAAGGCAACTATCTAAAAGAAATACATTTGTTTAGTGTTATTTCGACCCAAACCTGACATTCCTAATAAGATTTTAAAGAAGTAAGTCAGCAGCTCCAAAATGTATGTGACAATGCTGAGAAATAGGATATCCATAAAATCCTCAAAAACTCCAACATATTTCCAGCAATCCAGACTGTTCCATGCAACCCAGGGCTGTGTGCATACATAGGGAGGTGCAATCTGATGAACAATGAGAGTACCATAAACCCCACATGTCACGGAAACAAGAGAAGTAGAACCTGTGGCAGAACTGTGAGCTGCATTACAAGGAGAAAGGTATGCCTCAAAAAAGATGAGCATGCTTTGAAATGAGAGTCACTGCTTCTGGCCACTTAAGGAGACCTATGGGCAGCCATTAGCTGACCAATTTGCTCACCAAGAAGAACCTTCAGTGGCCACACATGACAAAGGATAAGTTTACAAAATTAATTAAAAAGCTAGGTGGTGGTGATGGCAGCACAAGCCTTTAATCACAGACTCGGAAAGCAGAGATAAGTGGATCTGAGTTCGAGGCCAGCCTGGACAGCCAAAGCTATACAGAATAAGCCTGTCTCAGAACCCACCCCGACAAACAATAGTTCATTAAAGACAGTAAATGAAAAAAAAACAATAATATACCAAAAAGAAAGAGAAAAATCAGATTATCAAAACTGCCATATATTTTATAAAGAAAATTGTACATGACAAGGTCTAACTATGTAGCCATGACTCCTAAAGCTAGCTATGTAGACAAGGCTGACCTCTCACAGAAATTAGCCTGCTTCTGCCTTCCAAGTGCTGGGGTTAAGAGTATATACCACCATGCCCAGCACATTGTATATTTTTAATTTGTACTTTTCAATGCAAAATTATAAGGTATAAAAATAGTGAGAAAGTATGATTCATAGGCAGTAAAAAAAATAAATAGAAATGGGGGGGGCAGATATTGGCCTGTGAGATGGTTCAATGAGAAAAAGTCCTTGTGCTTGCCACACAGCAAATGTGATGCTAAACAGAGAGTAACTCAAAGCATTTCAACTAAAATCAGGAACAAGACAAGGTTGTCTATTCTCTTCATACCTATTCAATATGGTACCTGAAGTCTTAGCAAGAGTAGTAAGATACGTAAAGGAGATCAAGGGAATCAAATTGGAAAGGAAGAAGTCAAACTACATTTACAGATTGTACAGGCTAGTTTTGTGTGTCAACTTGACAACAGCTGGAGTTATCAGAGGGAAAAGAGCCTCCCTTGAGGAAATGCCTCCATGAGATCCCGCTGTAAGGCATTTTCTCAACTAGTGATCAAGGGGAGAGGATCCAGACCATTGTGGGTGGTGCCATCCCTGGGCTGCTAGTCTCCTGGGTTCTGTAAGAGAACAAGCTGAGCAAGCCATGGGAAGCAAGCCAATAAGTAACACCCCTCCATGGCCTCTGCATCAGCTCCTGCTTCCTGACTTATTTGAGTTCCAGTCCTGACTTCCTTTGGTGATGAACAGCAAAGTGATATGCTGAGTAAACCCTTTCCTCCCCAACTTGCTTCTTGGTCATGATGTTTGCACAGGAATAGAAGCCCTGACTAAGACACAGATGATACGATAGTTATCTTAGTTAGGGTTTTATTGCTGTGAACAGACACCATGATCAATGCAAGTTTTATAAAGGACAACATTTAATTGGGGCTGGCTTACAGGTTCAGAGGTTCAGTCCACTATCATCAGGTAGGAGCCTGGCAGCATCCAGGCAGATATGGTGCAGGAGGAACTGAGTTCTACCTCTTCACCTGAAGGAAGCCAGGAACAGACTCAGCATCCTCAGGAAGCCAGTAGGAGAGTCTCCAAGCCCACCCTCAAAGTGATACATTTCCTCCAACAAGGCCACACCTTCTAATAGTGCCACTCCCTGGGCCAAGCATATGCAAACCATCACAATAGTATACATAAGTGACCCTAAAAATCCCACCAGGGAACTCCTACAGCTGATAAACAGTTTCAGCAAAGTAGCTGGATACAAAAATAACTCACAAAAATCATCAACCTTCCTATATAAAAATGAAAAATGGACTGAGAAGGAAATCAGGGAAGCAACACCCTTCACAATAACCTCAAATAATGTAAAATATCTTGGGGTAACTCTAACCAAGCAAGTGAAAGACTTGTATGCTAAAGAGACCATCTCCAATAGATAGGCATGGCCCCCAGTTGCCCAGAATTGTTCCTGTCTAAAGGAAATACAGGGACAAAAATGGAGCAGAGACTGAAGGAAAGGCCATCCAGTGACCAGCCCAACTTAAGATCCATCCCATGTGCAAGCACCAAACCCTGACACTTTTACTGATGCTGTGTTGTGCTTGCAGACAGGAGCCTAGCATGGCTATCATTAAAGAGGCTCTAATAGCAGCTGACTGAGACAGATGCAGATACTTACAGCTAACCATTGGACTGAGGTCAGGGACCCCTATGGAATAGTTAGGGAAGGATTGAAGGAGCTGAAAGGGATAGCAACCCCATAGGAAGACCAAGACTGTCAACCAACCCAGATCTCTAGGAGCTCCCAGAAACTAAGCCACCAACCAAAGAGCATATGTGGGCTAGTCCATGGCCCCTGGCACATATGTAGCCGAGGACTGCCTTGTCTGATCTCAAGGGGAGAGAACGCACCTAATCCTGTAGTAACTTAATGCCCCAGGGAAGGGGAATGCTAGTGGGGGTGAGTTTGGGGTGGAGGATGAATTGACTGCTGGTGAGAGTACAACCTGGTACAACCACTGTGGAAATCAATGTGTAGGCTCCTCAACAAAACTGAAAGGAGGCATATTATATCTAGTCTAGCTTCTTAAGAATATACTACTCAAAAGACTCCGAACGTTGCTACAAAGACAATTCCTCTATGTTTACTGATGCTCTAGTCACAATATCAAGGAAATGGCAGCAGCCTAGATGACTATCAAGGGATGAATGGATAACTTAAATGTGATAGTTTTACATTCAACTGTCAAGAACTATGGAATTCTCAAGTCAATGAATGGAATCAGAAACAATCGTTCTGAGTGTGGTAACTCCAAACACAGAGATATAAATGATGCATGTTTTCTCTTATTTGTGGATCTCAGCTCAGAATCTCCAGATATATGTGCTCAATTTAGAATACCCCTAGAAGTATTCTAAAAGAGTCCATGGTCGAGGGGGGCTTGGAATGGGAAGACAGATAGAACACAGTGGTATAAAGCGAGGGAATAATGGAATAGGAAGGGTTAAATTAGGGTAGGAGTATGAGTGTGGGATAGAGGAGAAAATGAGGAGGGATAACTAATACGAACAGCCTTTGAAAATGCCATATAGAATCCGAATGCTATAGATGCCTTCTTATTTTTTTTTTTTTTTTTGGTTCTTTTTTTCAGAGCTGGGGACCGAACCCAGGGCCTTGCGCTTCCTAGGCAAGCACTCTACCACTGAGCTAAATCCCCAACCCCTATAGATGCCTTCTAAAATATATATGTATACAAACAGAGGTTTAATGGAGTTACCGTTCAACGGTAGTAAAGGACAACACCCCCACGAGATACCCTATACAAACAAATAAAAGCCCCAGCACTTAGAATAGGTTATCTCTTTTAGACTTGTTGGTCAATGGGGTCACATGAACACCCTCCCCTAAGCATTTACAGGCTAATGCAAATACTCTTGGCTATTCTAGGACTTGATGGTTAGGACCACTTGGTGGTTAGGACTATTTGGGGTACAGAGCTAAACAAAACATTCTCAGCTGAAGAATATCAAATGGCTGAGAAGCACCTAAAGAAATGTTCAGCATCCTTAGCCATCAGGGAAATGCAAATTAAAACAACCCTGAGATTCCACATCACACCAGTCAGAATGGCTAAGAAAAAAACTCAGGTGAGAACAGATGCTGGCGAGGATGTGAAGAAAGAGGAACACTCCTCCATATATGGTGAGGTTGCAACCTGGTACAACCTTTATGGAAATCAGTCTGGAGGTTCCTCAGAAAATTGGACAATGCACTACCAGCTCTACCTCTCTTGGGCATATACCCAAAAGATGCTCCAACATATAACAAAGACACGTGCTCCACTATGTTCATAGCAGCCTTATTTATAATAGCCAGAAGCTGGAATGAACCCAGATGCCCTTCAACAGAGGAATGGATCCAAAAAAATGTGGTACATCTACACAATGGAGTACTACTCAGCTATCAAAAACAATGACTTCATGAAGTTCATAGGCAAATGGAACATACTAGAAAATATCATCCTGAGTAAGGTAACCCAATCAGAGAAAAACACACATGGTATACACTCATTGATAAGTGGATATTAGCCCAAAAGCTCACATTGCCCAAGATTCAATCCACAGGAAACTCAAGAAGAAGAAGAATGACCAAAATGCGGATGCTCCCACTCCTTCTTAAAAGGGGAAAGAATATCCATAGGAGGGGATATCGAAGCAAAGTTAGATCAGTGACTGAAGGAACAGCCATTCAGAGCCTGTCCCACATGTGGACCATGTGGTATATATATATATATATATATATCCCGTGTGTGTGTGTGTGTGTGTGTGTGTGTGTGTCCACCAAAACTAGATAAGATTGATGAAGCTAAAAAGTGCATGCTGAAAGGGACCAGATATAGATAACTCCTGAGAGACACATCTAGAGCATGTCCAATACAGAGGTCAATGCTAGCAGCAAACCACTGAACTGAGAACAGGACCCCCTTTAGGGGAATTAGAGGAAGGATTGAAAGAACTGAAGGAGCTTGCAACCCGGTAAGAACAACAATGCCAACCAACCAGAGCTTTCAGGGACTAAACCACTACCAAAAGACTATACATGGACTGACCCAGGGCTCCAACTGCATATGTAGCAGAGAATAGACTTGTTGGGGCACCAGTGAAAGGGGACGCCTTTGGTCCTGCCAAGGTTGGACCCCCAGTGCAGGGGAATGTTGGGGAGGGGAGGCGGTAAGGGGGGTGGATGGGGAGAACACCCATATGGGGGAGGGGGAAGGGATGGGGTTTATGGACAGGAAACCAGGAAAGGGAATAACATTTGAAATGTAAGTAAAGAAATATATCTAATAAAAATAATTTTTTTTAAAAAAGGGTCTTATTGCTGGAGAAAAACTCAAGTCCCAGGACATGAAGGACTCAAGCTGGTACTCACATGGAATCTTCCTCCTGACTGGCTAGCATTCGTGGTGCTATGTGCATTGAAGTTGCCATGCATACCACTGAAAGAAAAAAAGTAATAATCTCACCCACCTGTGAACCCCACAAAGCAAACACACACACACACACACACACACACACACACACACACACACACACAAAGGTGATTTATTAGAATGGCTCACAAGCTATAGTCCAGCTAGTCCAACAATGGCTGTCTACCTACATAAGACATAAGGTCTAAGTATTTAGTAGTTGTTCGAGACTGGATGTCTCAGCTGATCTTCAGTATATGCTGGAATCCCAAAGAAGTATGTTCTAATACTAGTATAGGAACGAACTTGCCAGCAAGAGCAAACAAGCAAAAAGCAAGCTTCCTCCTTCTGTGCCCTGCAGGAGTGACTCAGAGAAAAGATTTATCTTCTCACCTCAAAGGATCTGAATTCAAGGTGAATCTTTCCACCTCAGAAGATTCAGATTGAAAGTGGATCTTCTTGGGGCTGGAGAGATGGCTCAGTGGTTAAGGGCACTGACTGCTCTTCCAGTGGTCATGAGTTCAAGTCCCAGCAACAACATGGTGGCTCACAACCATCTGTAATGGGATCTGATGTCCTCTTCTGCTGTGTCTGAAGACAGCTACAGTGTACTCATAGACAAAATAAATAGATAAAATCTTAAAAGGAAGACAAGTCCTAAAAAATGAAAGTGGATCTTCTCACTTCAAATGTTTTAATTAAGAGGAAAAAAAATGTTCACAGGTATACCCAGCCAATTTGGATCTTAGTTAATTACAGATGTAGCGAAGAATAGCCATCACATCATAAATCAAAGCATCTCTCAATCCTCATCAGTGAAGCTTCTCCATGCAGTTGATGGAAATTAACACAGAGACCCTAACATACAGCTACTAAGAGCCTGGAGTGCTCAGCCTAAATGAGACATACATAGTGCACTGTACCCCCATCCAAAGCTTCAGGGATCTTAGAAGAAGAGGAAGCAAAAAGATTGTAGGAGTCAGAGGTGATAGTAACATCAAAGAAACCAGTGTTTTTTTCAGCCACAAGGGGTAGTTGCACATTTGACCTCAGAGTGATTGTGACAGCAATGACCAAGACCTGCTTAAGCTTAAGCCAGGTCAAATCCCAGAATGGAGATGTAGAGGTGGGCACAAAATCCCACCACTAGTTGAAGAGCTATTGGCATGTGATAGCTGCCAGGAGAGTCAGTTCTGTTTAACTATGTGACCCCTGGCTAGACTGACCCCATGCTAGCGGAAGCCCAGCTCCCAAGACTCCCAAGACTAGTTGGAAACACAAACTCGACTCAACAGGGAGAGGAAAAGGGAAAGAGGAAATTTTGAAGTTAGGTATGAAGAGATGGGAGGGTGGAGAGGGTGGTCACGGGAAGAGTTGGGGGAAGGTACATGAAAATGTTCAATGTACATTGCATAGAAAGACAGCTCAGAAAAGCACTGGCTACTCTTCCAGAAAACCCAGATTTGATTTCCCAGCATCCACATAGTGACTCACCATCTGGAACTTCCGTTCCAAGGAACCTGACAATCTTCTGGTCTCCATAGGCACCAAGCACACTAGTAGTACACAAACATACAGGCAGGCAAAACACCAATACTCATAAAATAATATAAAATAAAAGTAATAGTTAAAATAACATAGGAGTTGGATGCCTCAGCAATTAAGACAATCTGCTGCTCTCTGAAAGAACCATGGTTCAGGTCCCAGAATAAACATGATGGTTTACAACCAACCATAATTCCAGGGGATCCAATGTCCTCTTCTGACCTCCATGGGCAGTAGACACCACATACGAATGTGGTATACATACATGCAGGGAGACAGGGAAAACACTCATACACCTAAAATTTTAAAAAAATTTAAATATTTAAATTGTCATAATAATAATAAAATCAATGTAAAAGAGAAAGGAGAGGGGAAGAAAGGTTAAAAAAACTACAAATACAAATACATGGACAGATACCAATGTTCAGGAAGCACAGAAATTAGTATGGCTAAAATGTCTAGACTACTCAAAGTAATCTATAAGTTCAATGTAACTGCTATCAAAATCCTAGGGAAAAAATTCTAAAATTCCAGACAGTCCTTAATAAATAAAGCAATCCTAAGCAAGAACAAAGCTGGAAGCATCATACTTCCTAATTTCGAACTCTATCATAGGTCTAATAAAAAAAATCTAGTACTATAAATCCATGCACCTAGACTCATTTTGAACAAAAGTGCCAAGAACAAACAATGAGGAAAAGATCATTTCTTTGAAAAATGGTTTCTTTTGTTCAACAAATGAGCTTTTGGCCTGTATCTGCTCACTGTTTGCCAAACACTTTTACTCTCCTTTCAAGTCTCCGCTCAAAAGCTCACTCCTGTAAACCTTTTCCTTGCCAAATTTGACCTTCTGTGTCCCAGGCTATGAAGACTGCAGAAATCTCCACTACATCAGCTGTAGGATTGGTAACGATCTTTTCCCAATCTGTCTGTTGGTTGCCGTTTTGTCCTAACCACAGTGTCCTTTGCCTTACAGAAGCTTTGCAGTTTTATGAGATCCCACTTGTTGATTTTTTTTTCATCTTTCATCTTTTTTTTTTTTCTTTCTTTTTTTCCGGAGCTGAGGACCGAACCCAGGGCCTTGCGCTTTCCAGGCAAGCGCTCCACCGCTGAGCTAAATCCCCAACCCCCCATTTGTTTATTCTTGATCTTAGAGCATAAGCCATTGGTGTTCTGTTCAGGAAATTTCCCCCAGTGCCCATGTGTTTGAGGCTCTTCCCCACTTTTTCTTCTATTAATTTGAGTGTATCTGGTTTTATGTGGAGGTCCTTGAGCCACTTGGACTTGGGCTTTGTACAGGGCAATAAGAACGGATCGATCTGCATTCTTCTACATGCTGACCCCAGTTGAACCAGCACCATTTGCTGAAAATACTATCTTTTTCCCAATGGATGGTTTTGGCTCCTTTGTCAAAAATCAAGTGACCATAGGTGTGTGGGTTCATTTCTGGGTCTTCAATTCTATTCCATTGGTCTATCTGTCTGTCTCTGTACCAATACCATGCAGTTTTTATCACTATTGCTCTGTAATACTGCTTGAGGTCAGGGATAGTGATTCCCCTAGAAGTCCTTTTGTTGTTGAGGATAGTTTTTGATATCCTGGGTTTTTTGTTATTCCAAATGAATTTGCAAATTGCTCTTTCTAATTCTATGAAGAATGAGTTAGAATTTTGATGGGAACTGCATTGAATCTGTAGATTGCTTTTGGCAAGATGGCCATTTTTACAATATTAATCCTGACAATTCATGAACACAGGAGATCTTTCCATCTTCTGAGATCTTCAATTTCTTTCTTCAGAGACTTGAAGTTCTTGTAATACAGTATATACCAAGAACTCAAGAAGTTGGGGGTTGGGGATTTGGTTCAGTGGTAGAGCTCTTGCCTAGCAAGGGCAAGGCCCTGGGTTCGGTCCCCAGCTCCCCCCCCCCAAAAAAAAAAGAACTCAAGAAGTTAAACTCCAGAGAATCAAATAACCCTATTAAAAATGGGGTACAGAGCTAAACAAAGAATTTTCAACTGAGGAATATCAAATGGCTGAGAAGCACCTAAAGAAATGTTCAACATCCTTAGTCATCAGGGAAATGCAAATCAAAGCAACCCTGAGATTTCACCTCACACCAGTCAGAATGGCTAAGATCAAAAACTCAGATAACAACAGATGCTGGCGAGGATGTAGAGGAGAAATAGGAACACTCCTCCATTGTTGGTGGGACTGCAACCTGGTACAACTTGGGAAATTAGTCTGGAGGTTCCTCAGAAAATTGGACATAGTACTACCTGAGGACCCGGCTATACCACTCCCAGGCATATACCTAAAAGATGCTCTAACATATAACAAGGACACATGCTCCAGTATATTTATAAGAGCCAGAAGCTGAAAGAACCCAGATGCTCTTCAACAGAGGAATGGATACAGAAAATGTGGTACATCTACACAATGGAATACTACTCAGCTATCAAAAACAATGACTTCACGAAATTCATAGGCAAATGAATGAAACTAGAAAATATCATCCTGAGTGAGGTAACCCAAACACACACATACACACACATACACACACATACACACACATACACACACACACACACACACACACACACACACACACACACACTATGCCCTCACTGATAAGTGGATATTAGCTCAAAAGTTTGGATTACCCAAGATACAATTCATGGACCACATGAAGCTCAAGGAGGATGACCAAAGTGCAGATGCTTCCGTCCTTCTTAGAAGGGGGAACAAAAATATTAACAGAAGGTATGGAGACAAAGTTTGGAGCAGAGACTAAGGGAAAGTTCATGCAGAGATGACCCCACCTGGAGATCCAGCCCATATATATACAGCCACCAAACCCAGATAATATTGATGAAGCCTAGAAATGCATGCTGACAGGAGCCTGATACAGTGATTTCCTAAGAGGCTCTGCCAGATCATGACAAGTACAGAGGCGGATACTTGCAGCCAACCATTGAACTGAGAATGGGGTCCCTAGTAGAGGAGTTAGAGAAAGGATTGAAGGAGCTGAAGGGGTTTTCAACCCCATAAGAACAATACCAACCAACTAGAGCCCCCAGGGACTAAACCAGCATTCATCCAAAGAGTACACATGGACAGACCCATAGCTCCAGCTGCATATGTAGCAGAGGATGGCCTTGTTGGGCATTAATGGGAGAAGCCTTTGATCCTGCCAAGGCTCGATGCCCCAGTGCAGGGGAATGTCAGGGCAGGGTGGTGGGAAGGGGTAGAGGGGTGAGGGCACATGGTCATAGAAGGGGGAGGGGGAAAGGGATGAGGGGTTTATGAATGGGAAACCAAGAAACAGGATAACATTTGAAATGTAAATTTTAAAAAATATCCAATAAAAAATAGATTGTCTACAGATATAAAATGCCTATTTCAAAAAGAGGCAGAAACAAGAGGGAAAAAAGAAATCTCTCTGCTGTAGCAACAACCATACTGGTATTTTCACTGTAGACCAAGAACTTCTTGAGGGCACGAAACTTGCCTCTTCCTTAGTATAACATGTCTAACTCTGTGGTAGGAATATACTGTTTAAGAAAAAGAAAGTAAAACTGGCCATGTATATTAATAGCTATCATGAAGAGATGCCAAATCAAAATCACAATAGTATATCACATATTAGGCTGGGTACTATAAGAAGAGAAGGTAGACACAGTGGCTTACCCTTGTGATCCAAGTATTCCAGAGGCGGAAGGATTCTTAGAAGTTTAAGATCAGCCTGAACTACATAGAAAGACTCTTGTCTCAAAAACCAAGGGGGAAAAACTGTCAAAAGACAAGTTTTAGAGAGGATACAGAGAAAAAGAAACTCATTTTCAAAGTTAAGATTTATTTTTATTTTTAAAATTGGGAAGGTGGGGCAGTGTACATATGAGCTCAAGTGCTTGAGGAGGCCAGAAGAGGGCATCAGATCCCTTGGAGCAGGAGTGATTATGTGGCAATGGACGTTCTGGGTACAGGCCCTCTAGAAGATAGGACCTCTTAACTGCTGAACCACTTCTCCAGCCTAAAAGGATTTTTTTATAAGTACAGAATAGCGTTTATTTAGGATATGGGAAAGGGAGTTGAGAAGGGAGTAAAGACAGAAGACAGAGAGGGAGGAGGGGATAGGGGAGGAGAAAAGAGGTCGGCCAGGAACTGGTGGCCAGGAGTCAGGGGTGGGGAGGGAGAAAGGAGTCAGGGAGGAAAGAATCAGAGAGAGAATCTAAGAGGATCTCTTATACACTATTAATGGGAATATAAGTTAGTATGGCCATTACAAAACAGTATGGTAGTTGCCCCAAAACTAAAAATATTATCTCCATGTGGTTCTCAAGTCTACGTAGATGGTTTATATCCAAAAGATAAACCATCTCTAAGTTCAAGGCCAATCTGGATTACAAGAGACTGTCTCCAAAAAAGTAATAAACAAAAAGTACTTAAACATATGGGTTTGTTGTTGTTTTGTCTTTTGGGGGGGGGTGGTTTTTCAAGAGAGTTTGTCTCTGTGTAGCCCTGGTCACCCTGTAAGTCGCACTATAGACCAGCCCGGCTGAAAAAGTCAGAGATCTACCTGCCTCTGTCTCCCAAGTGCTGAGATTATGATTTTTATTGCACTTCAAATGCTGAAAACTACATAGAACCTTAGAAAGGAAATTATAAGCCAGGTATGGAAGCACATGCATGCCTTTAATCCCAAGTTAGTGCCACACTGGAAATGGGTTAGCAAATACACACAGACAAAAGGAATAGAATAAAGGAGCCAGAAATAAACCCACACACCTACAGCTACCTAATCTTTGACAAAGCTGTCAAAATATACACCGGAGAAAAGACAGCTCTTCAAAACATGGCACTGATGATAGCCTGCAGAAGAATGAAACATGATCCATCTCTCACCCTGCACAAAAATCAGTTCAAAACGGATCAAAGACTTTAAAGTCAGACCTGAAACTGAAACTGCTAGAGAAACAGGGGGGAAGGGAACACTTGAGGTACACACAGACAAGGACTTTCTGGAAATGACTCCTAGAGAACAGGAAATAACTCCCCAAGTTTGAAAGATGGGTGTGTACAAAATTAGAAGGTTTCTGCACAGCAAAGGAAAACATCAGCAGAGACAGCCCACGGAACGCCTATCTTTGCCAAGTATACATCTCATATTGCATGTATGAAATTTTCAAAAACACTAATGAAAACATTGTTAAAGAAATAGAAATTGGCAATTTTATCTTAATGTTCATCATCCTCAGCCACCAGGGGAAATAGCCCTTAAAACTGCTTTGAGAATCCATCTTATCCCAGTCAGAATGGCCATCATCAGGAAAATGAAGGACAATAAATGCTGGTAAAGATGTGAGGAAAGAGAAACCATTAGGCACTGCCGTTGGGAAGCAAAACTGGTGTAGCCTCTAAGGAAAGCAGTATGGAGAGTCCTCAGAAAGTTAAACTACTGGGAAGCTCAATACTTACAAGCATTTGCTGCTCTTCCAGAGGACCAGAGTCTGGTTCCTAGCACCTATATTAAAACTGTAACCCTAGTTCCAAGGAATTTGATGTGTTCTGACTTCACAGGCACCCCAACATGTGGTATTCACTCTTTCACACATAAACCTTAAAAATTACAGCTCTCATAAAAAAACAACTGTACTAATTCTTGGATATATACTTGAAGGAATCCAAGTCAGCAGAGCACAGAGGGAGCTGTACATTCATTTTCTTGCTATACTTTCTACAAAAGACAAGCTAATGAACCAGCCAAGGTGTCCATCAACAGGTGGGTAATGTGTATGTGTGCGCATGCATAAATACATGGGAGTGTGTGTGCACACGTGTATGTGTGTGTATAATGTCAAAATGAAAACCAATGTTTTGCACATGAATTTAAAAAGTTACATTAGGATCCAGAGAGATGGCTTAGCAGTTCAGATCACTTTGATTTTGAAGAGGACCCAGGCTCAGTTCCCGGCAACCACACAGTGGCTCACTACCAACCATGTATAATTTCAGTCCATGGGATATAACACCTTTTCTGGCCTCTGTGGGCACCAAGCCACGCACATGGCACACAGACACACAGACACACATGCAGACAAAATATTTTTAAATGTACATTAAAAGAACAAAGAAGTTTAGTGGTTTCTTAGAATGTTAACCATATGCTTACCATATATTGCAACAATCCAACTCTAGGTAGTGATGCCAAAGAAATGAAAACAGTCTCACACAAGGTTTTATAGCAGCTTTATTCACAACTTCCTCCTCAACTGTAACGAATGTCCTCCAACTTGGGGTTGAATAAGCAGTAAGACATCCACACAATAGCATATGAAACAGAAATCAAAACTATTGATACATCCAGTGATACGGATTTAAAATCTCTAATTTCTAGCACATTATTCTCAAAAGTTACATACTATTAAATTCCACTTACAACTCTTTTCAAAAGACAGTCCATAAAGTGAAAGCACACGTCAGTGAATGTCAGGGAGAGAACAAGATTTGACTATGAAATACCAGGAATGGTGGAGGGGAGACTAATAGAACTCTTCTGTACTCTGTTCATGATTACTCGTCTGTATCCATTTATCGGAGCTTATACAACCGCATCTAATGTGAATGTAAGGTTTAGAAGGAAAAAGCTAAAAGCTTAATGCCATAAAATAAGCTCCTGTGTGACTTACAACATCATACTACGGAACAGGAAAGACCTCTGTGCCTGCTAGGCTCTTAGGATGGGGACAGGACTATACTATAGGAGACACAGTAAGTTTGGAGACAATGCCATAAAAATTCTCTATCTTGATTATGGTGGCAGACCACCCCTGTTAAAAGGTGTCCAAACTTATAGAACTTAAAATTAAAAAGGATGAGATTTACTGTATAAAAAGGATTTTTTAAAGACCCAGAAATTTGTTTTAAGAATAAAGAACTAGTCAGGCATGACAGCAAACACCACGATCCCAGTACTTGGAAAGCTAATTAGTGGGCTAAAAAATTCAGGATCACACTGGGTTATATGGGGGAGACCCTCTGTCTGTGCATGCACACGCTACCCGCCACCTTGAGATACATTAGAGTTAGAATACCTAGAGTCCCAGATTGTGTTGTTTTGCTTTGAGACTGCCTCTTAGTCTGCAGCCCAGGCTGGACTTAACTTCATAGTCATCCTCCTGCTTCAGCATTCTGAGTTCTTGGAGTACTGGTGCGAGCCACACATCTGGTTTTAGTTCTTTCATTTTGGCATGATTATGTTCCCAAGAATCTAGATGCTTTTATTTCTAATACATTATTGTCTATCAAAACTTAAGATGAAATCAGTGAATTAAGTTAGACATCATTTAAAGAGACTTAGAAAGGATAGTTTTCCATAAAAAACTACCGTTTTGTTTTTTTTAAAAAAAGAGTAGAGAAAATATATTTTAAATACATGATGACAGAAAACATTACAGAGTGGTGTTCCTTTGTTGAGAAGGCAAAATAATACAAACAAAAGGCTACAAAAGACTTGAATTAGACTCAAGGTTTTTTTTAAGTTTTTTTTTTCCCCCGGAGCTGGGGACCAAACCCAGGGCCTTGCGCTTGCTAGGCCAAGCGCTCTACCACTGAGCTAAATCCCCAACCCCTAGACTCAAGTTTTAAACCTAGCACACCACCACTTAATGTTGACATGAGTACATTCTATCAGCTTTCTGAGCCTTACCCCTTCCTGGCAGGGATATATTTAAGCTTAAAGGTAGTACTGATTCTCCGAGTTTAGTAGTTTTTGCTCAGCCCCTAACCATCCAGAAAATAGGTATGGTCTACATTTCCTGAACATCCTGCAGCCAATGGCTTTCCAACATACTATGATAGGTATGCTCCTTCTAGAATCTTCATCCTCTATCCTATTCCCAGACACTTCCAGAGACAGAAGACTCACCATTGTCCTCTACTCCTACATTACCCAGATGAGAACCTACCTATTGATTTGGAAAATAACAGACAAGAGCCTTGGCATTGAGATAGGGTGATAAAAACAAAAAGAATCACCCATCTAGGGACTACCGCCACTTCTGCCACCACCACCACCAGGTTTCTCAGCAGTCTAGCATTTAGAACCTGTCCAAGAGGTTAACCCTTATCAGCCTAACTGACAGGGTAGGACACAGGAATTTAGAGTGCAAGGTACACTGTCAACACTTGGACTCTGCTCATTTGCTTTTTTAATAATTACAAATTTTTTGTTGTTGTTTTAGTGTTTGTTTTTTCCAAACAGGCTTTCTCTATGCAGCCCTGGCTGTCCTGGAACTTGCTCTGTAGACCAGGCTGGCCTGAAACTCCTCTGCCTCCAGAGTGCTAGGATTAAAGGTATGTGCCCAGTTGGACTCTGCTTATTTGTGTTTTGTTGAGAAAGGGTCTTGCCAGACAGTTCAGGATGGCCTATAACTTACAGTCCTCCTAGCTCCAGTCTCCCAAGTGTCAGGGTTACAAGTAATGTTGCCACCATGCCAAGAGTCTGCTGATTTTATTTACCTTGTAAAACACAGTGGAAGCTGGGAATGGTGGCAAAAGCCTGTACTTGGGAGGCTGAGTGAGCAGACTCCCCAATGATAATGATGTATCCATGATAGTGATGATGAAAATACTACAGCTTGTTAATAGAATGGTTGTCTAACGTGTGTGAGGACCTATTAGGTTCAATTCCTGGCACCACAAAAACAAACACAAAGTCATTTTCAAAGACAGAAAGGATTAGAGGGTATTGGGGTTTGGCAGCTCCAGACCTTTGATAAGAAGGGAGGGCACCGCAGCAGAAGATACATGATATGGAGGCTTTCGACTATGTGAGTACATCAGGGAGAATGGAAAGGCATCTGGATTCGCCCATCCCACAGGAAGCAGTACTTGCAGTATGAGGGGAAGGTCAGCTGCTCAGTCATCAGCACAGTCATCAGAATTGCCAGAGAGGTCAAGCATAGACATCATGGAGTCAGACAACTTAGTGGCGATTTTATCTGTAGATGGAGAAATACAGGCAATCTTTGGGTAGCTGGCTTAGTCAACAGGCCTGCCACAGCCATTATCACTAACTTGGCCTATACTAACCTACCAACTGGCTCAGTTACACCTCTAATCATTCAACAAAACAGAGGAGCCATTAAATCTGTCAGCTTCACAGGGAGATTCATTCTTTCTCATGGTTTCAGACTCAAAGGATTCCAAGTCTTTTTTGTCTTCTGAGTACTAAAACAGTAACTTCTTTCTACTGTGTGAATTCAGCACTCCTCCATGACCCCTACCCACCCCCAAACAATCGAACTTGAATGCCTACCACTCAGTCTCATCCTTAAGATACACTTGTTCCTCGGGATTCCTTGAGACTTCTCCAGATACCCTCTGCTGATCAGCCCTATCTCCAAGCTAGGCTAAGCTCCCTAGAAGTGCTTGTTGTTTATGCCCTCAGAGTGTTTGATCTACACTGCCACTGTTTGTTTTGTCTCCTCTCTACTCCCTAATAAGACTTGGAGTTTAAGGGCAAGTCACCCTTGGATTCTCAGGACTCACTATAGAGCCAAAAGAAGATAGCCTATAAATATATAGATAAAATATGGCCTAAAAAGAATAGATGACAGAGTCAATCAAAACTATCTACATATTTATATTGTAACCACAGATAGTAAGGCATGATGGTACTTACCTTTATTACTGCACTGAAACTGTTTTCTTACCGCCTCAGTAATCATGGGGGCTAACAAAGCCACAGCTTTACTACACATACTGGAGTATCTTCATATAACCTACATACGACTTCCTGTATAACAAGATTTCTTATCATACCCAACATAATGCAAACACTATGAAACAACTGCTGTACTGTGTCATTCAAAAAACAATGACAAGGAACATAGCCTGCACTTATTTTAACTTTAAAATTGTATGTAGGCAGGTGTAGTGGCACAAGCCTTTAATCCCAGCACTCAGGATGCAGAGGCAGGTGGATCTCTGTGAATATGAGGCCAGCTTGGTCTATAGAGTGAGTTCTACGACAGCCAGGGCTACACAGTGAGACTGTCTTGAAAAAATTATTTTATGTACATGTATGTGTGCCTGAGACTATGTATGTGAAACACATGCTAAGTGCCTACAGAGCTCAGATGAAGAGTTGGATGCCCTAAAACTCGAGTTACAGACACTTGTGAGTCATATGAGGGTACTAGGAACCAAACCTGGGTCCTCTGCAAGAGCAACAAGTGCTCTTAACAATGGAGCAATCTTTCCAGCCCATAAGAGATGCAATTTCTCCCAAATGATTTTCATTTCCACTTAACTGAATCTGTAGTACAGAAGCCACAGATGTGGAGGCCCAACTACAAGTAACCTGAAAACCTGAAGGGGTCAACTACACAAAGGACTGCCATTAATACAAAGAGATGAAGTTCTTTTCTATAGGGATGTGGAAATATTGCTAAGATACTGCAATGGTTTGTATATGCCTGGCCCAGGGAGTGGCACTATTTGAAGGTGTGGCCTTGTTGGAGTAGGTGTGTCACTGTGGGGGCGGGATTTAAGGCCCTTATCCTAGCTGCCCGGAAGTCAATCTTCCCCTAGCAGCCTTCAGATGAAGATGTAGAACTCTCAGCTCTGCCTGCACCATGCCTGCCTAGATGCTGCCATGTTCCTGCCTTGATGATAATGGACTAAACCTCTGAACCTGTAAGCCAGCCCAATTAAATGCTGTCCATGTAAGAGTTGCCTTGGTAACGCTGTCTGTTCACAGCGGTAAAAACTTAGGTTTTTACTAAGACAGATACAGAATGGAGAAATTATGAATCAAAAACTGTATACTGAGTGACAAGCATTTGTGTGGAAAAGAAAACTCAGAACATATGAGTTCTCTATATATCTGTCTTAAGAAGGACAAGGAATTAACCAGCTGCCTATGACAAGAAGCCTTAAGAGATTTTATTGTGTATCCTGTGGGTTTTGGATGCACTGCCTAGACAAATGATAATAGGCATTCTAACTGACAGAATGCTCCCAAGAAATGTAGGACAAGATACACGGGCAAGGTCAGTGGTTCTTCAAGTGCAGACTCCAAAATCTGCCTTAACGAAACCTTCAGGTGACAATAATGCAAGCTAAAATTTTGAGAACCACTTACCAGTCCATGAGTTTCCTACTCTCCAATCTCCAACTCTTCCATGGAGATAGACATATGGAGATGCTTATTCAAAAGCCCCTAGTCCTAGCCCCAATCAGACATGTTCCAGAACACAAGAATGGTCAAGTACCCCTACCTGAACGCTTCTGCAATTTTTTCTTATTCTTCAAGGCAGATGCCAGTGCCTGGCCTTGTTGAAGTGGGTCTGTCTCCAGGATCCTCTGCAACATCGGGCGGCGGTCCACTGAACTGACTTCCACTACACGGTTATTTTGGGGGCAATGGTGGTCCACATTGCGTTTAGGCCACCCCATCTGATGACGGTTTGGTTTGGTACAATACCCAGTGAGATTTCCAATCTGGGAAGAAAAAGAATAATGGTGGGGTCTTGATCTCCAAACACTTCTACAGAGAAAGCGAATATAGGGATGGGTAAGGAGGAGTGTGGAGCCAACTGTGGCCCCACCATATTCTAACTGATACTTAGTGACCCCATTAGCCTCGATATGTTCATCTGTCCAACAAGGTGATTAATGGGTAGCTTGCAAGGCTTTTTGTTGTTGTTTTTCTAGACAGTTTCTGTGTGTAACAGCCTGGCTATCCTGGAACTCACTCTGTAGACCAGGCTGGCCTTGAACTCACAGAGATATGCCTCTGCCTCTGCCTCTGCCTCTCTGCCTCTGCCTCTGCCTCTCTGCCTCTGCCTCTGCCTCTCTGCCTCTGCCTCTGCCTCTCTGCCTCTGCCTCTCTGCCTCTGCCTCTGCCTCTCTGCCTCTGCCTCTGCCTCTCTGCCTCTGCCTCTGCCTCTGTGCCTCTGCTTCTGCCTCTCTGCCTCTGCCTCTGCCTCTGTGCCTCTGCTTCTGCCTCTCTGTCTCTGCCTCTGCCTCTCTGCCTCTGCCTCTGCCTCTCTGCCTCTGCCTCTGCCTCTCTGCCTCTGCCTCTGCCTCTCTGCAGGGAAGGCTTAAAGGTGTATGTCGTCCCCAACTTGGCTACAAGGCTTTTACAAGATTTTAAAAAAGGAAAGGAAGCAGTGGTGGTTGACACCTGTAATCTTAGCAGTCACAAGGCTGAGGCACGACTGCCATAAGTATAAGGCCAGCCTGGACTAAATGGTTAAGCTTTGGGTTAGCTTGGGCTACAGAGACTGTCAAAAAAAAAAAACAGAAAACCTATTTATCTACTTGATTAGTGACAACTGATAGTATAATGATCCTTTGTTGAAGTGATCCTGCTAGGCCTTACTCAGGTAGTACTTTTAACACCTACTTTGGGCCCAGATATATGGGACAAACCTGGAAACAAAGAAATGTTAGACTTACTTCCACCTTGGTTGGCTAAAGCTAACCCAAAGCATGTTGTCTACCCATTGGGGCAGTGTGAAGGGGATCTGTGTGGTGGGTACATGTGAGCAGTAAAAGCAAATATTAACAGAGCATTTACTGTGTATCATGTACCAATCTACCATATAAATATACACATACCTAAGGTAGTACACAGTCACCTAACCATGATTCAGGCAACAGTGAGCCACATATGTGACGGTGGCCTGTCATAGGCCTCTTAGTTTATGGCAGTACACTCTACAGTGTTTCCACAATGAAGATCCTGTCAAGGTAGGCAGACACGGTAGCATCCTCGTACAGTATTTCCTAGGAATTGTGTAATGGGGAGGTCTGCTGAGGGCCCTGGATAGAATCGAGAACTTGTAGTACAAAAATGGGAGACTACTGTCAGTTTCTAAGAAATATACTGTGTCCAGGGACTCCATCAAAAATATTATTTGGAAAGGAAGCCTTAAATAGACAGGCTTATAGATTTTTTTTTCTTTAGGCATGGGAAACTTCTAGCACTATGTAAAGATGGGAATAGTGTGATCCCTGGCACAGCACATGTTCCCACCTTACCTTCTACAACATACTGATTAGAGGTGACTTTCCTCCCTGGCCAACCTGGCCCCCTTTCTTTCTGAATTACTATTCTTACTCACTGCCATGGCAACAAGAGATGTTTGCTAAATACTTCCAGGTATTATGTCATCATGAAAAATAAGAGGTCTTGAAGTAACCACTAAACAAATTTGTAAGTGAAATAAGTAAAGTACAGAACAATGGGGAAAGCCTCCTCTATTTTAATTAAAATAGTTACTCGGAGCTGGATGTGGCTCAGTGGTAAAGGGCTTGCCTAGTATCTGAGACCCTGGGTTCAATCCCCAGCACTGACAAAAGCTTTTATCTCAGCCTGGCGCAGAGTGACACACACCTTTAATCCCAGCACTTAGGAGGTAGAGGCAGATAGATCTCTGAGAGTTTGATACTAGCCTGGTCTACAGAGTAAGTTCCAGAACAGCAAAGGATACACAGAGAAACCATGTCTCAAATTTAAAAAGGGCTATCTCAAACGGTGTGTGTGTGTGTGTGTGTGTGTGTGTGTGTGTGTGTGTGTGTGTGTGTGTAAATAAATACAAGATAGGTCTTTCAGACATCACAAAGTCTGATAATAGTGACCATCTCCAAAGAGGGAACAGAGTGAGTAGGGGTCAGACATAAGAGATGTACTTTTCATTTTCACTTTAGTCAATTCTCAATTTTAAGTGATGAGCACATATTGCTTAGTTAAATTTTTTTTATTTTAATACATAAAACTGAAGAGGAGATTTGACTCAGAAATGAAAACAGGGACTTATCAATGCTTTCCTGTTGCCTTAAGGGTCAAAGTCAAATTTAAGGTATGCATTCTATGCTCAGACTCTAGATTCATCTTTTTCAACCTCTACTCCAGTCACATAATAACACTAACGATTCCCTCCAAACACCATACTCTTTGAGCCCTGTTATGAGCCCAGAGATTTCAGTCTTCAAGATGTAGCTTAAGGGTTCTCTGACCAACTAACAAGAGTACAGTTTAGGGCACTTAAATCCAGGCTCTTCCCATATTATTGCCCACCCATAATCACTCCTTCTATGTGTCTGAAATGAAAACTTTGGAGGAACAGAGGTAGGTGGCTGAAAAAAAAAAAGATGCTGGAAAAACTCAGAGCGGCCCAGCCATGGAGGAGCACTCCTTAAATCCCAGAACTTGAGAAGCAGAAGGAAGTGGGATCTTTGTAAATTTGAGGCCAGCCTGGTCTATATCACAGCTGTTACCCAGAGAAACCCTGTCTTGGAAGAGAAAATAACAACAACAAAGCAGAGTCATATGATGCTGTGACGGTATTGAATAGCAAGCCATGGAAAGGTGTTTAAGCAGAGGAACTGACAAGTTCAGACTAGAACCACAGAATAGCCAGGCATATGTGATGCATACCTGTAAACTCAGCACTGAGGAGTTGGGAGGCAGGACGATCAGGTCTTCAAAACCAGCCTTGGCTACATGAGACCCTGTCTCAAACAGCAGCAAAAGAAACCGTGGAGCATATGTCCAGGTAAGTTGAGGCCTAGAAGCATACTTTAGGATTACAGGAACCATAGAAATGAGAAATTTTGGCCATGTCTCAAGAAATATGGTAAGGACTAGCCATGGGATTTGGTGACTAACAGTGTATGGGATTCTGGATACTAGTCAGGAGAAGGAAGCATCTGCTAACTGAATAATTGGGTGACTAAGGTCATGCCTGTGCTACGGACTGGAAGCAGGGCTGGAAAGCGTGCTTGAAAGAGCTCCTTAGACACGTCAATTTCTAGCCAAAAAAACCCACCACATCAAGCATCTACAAGCCCATAGGAAGCGACTCCTATCTCAGCACCCCAGGGGAGATAGGCAGAAGGAACTGACTCCGCCCCAGAACCCTGTGCATGAGACAGCTGCTATGAAGATGTGCAGAGATACCTTATACACGGTGGTTTTATTTTCAATGGCATCTGCTATTTTCACCAGTGGAGAATGGAGCCACCTGACCTCCATTTCTTGGGGGTCCATGTCACCCAACAGCTCATCGGATTCTCCCACGGCTAAGCCTGTAACACAAACACCACTCTTTTTGACACAGGGTTTCACTATGAAGCTCTAGCTAGCTTGGAACTCATGGAGATCCCTTCTACTGCCTCTCAGGTAGTGGGATTAACAGGTATGTTCTACCACACCCAGTAAATATAAACTTGTTTTAATAGACTATCTTACTAGCCAATGGAGGGAAAAATCAAAACCTAAGAAAGCTTAGAAGACTGTAAAGCAGCCAGGAACAGTGACAGATCAGTACTCAGAAGACTGATGGGAGAGAATTATCTAAAGTTCAAAGTCAGCCTGGGCTATTCAGTCAGCACTAGGTCAGTTAAAGCTACACAGAAAAATCCTGTCTAAAAATCCTAGAACATCCATGGGTGTAGTTCAGTGGTGAGTGCTATGATAGCAAGCACAAGGCCCTGGGTTTAATCCTCAATGTCCTTTTTTTAAGCCTAGGGCAATAGGAGGGAGAATAGGGAGAAGGACCATTTAGTTGCTTGATTCAGTTGTTCAGCTGCAATTACAGGCCCATGTAAACATACATAGCCATTTTTGAGCCTTTAGTCCCAGCAGTTGGGAGGCAGAGGTAGTTTATACCAGCCTCATCTACATAATAAGTTATAGGCCAGCCAAGGACTACACAGTGAAACCATGTCTCAACACAACACCACCCACCCATACACACACACACACACACACACACACACACACACACACACACACACATGAGCTTTTAAAGGGATGTTTCAAACAAAAAGAAATGAAGCCTCACCTAAAAAAGAACCTAAAAGGGTTCCAGTTAGTCAGGCAATCTACCAAAAGTTCACCACAACCACCACCCCTACCCATACCCTCACAGCCCAAACTACAATATTCTACCTTGCAGGACAATTAATACATTTTAATAACAAACCCCAAGTAGCCCCAGGGAAGCGGAGATCAAATGTGTGCTCTGACATTAGGTCTGGGTTCTACTAGAACAAAAAAAAAAAGGTGCCTCACCCATCCACACTTACATTCCATGGTATCTTCATTGGCCTGCTCAGTGTCTTCTATATCAAAGACCTCAGTCATCTCCTTAACAATCTCAGCACTGAGATGGGTGGGCAGAGTGTGAGTGGGCGGTGGTGGCGTATAGAAGCTGATCTTCCCACTGTATTGGGAGACAAGGAGGGATTGCTGATGATATATCTGAGAACAAAAAAAAAAACCTTCCAAAAGAGGACAAAGGACAAGAAAGTCCAGACGACAGTGTCTCCACGGTGTGCTGAACTGCTGAATAACCACTAGGCACAGAATGCTGAGCAAGGCATGACCAAGTCTTTGGCCGTTCCCTACCTTGGAACCCAGGAAATCAGGCTGCCCCTACTGGCATCAATAAACACCACCTCCTACTCAAGCCCTTCCTCACCTCACCCAGTCAGCCAGCACAGCTTTGGCAGCCTGTTCTTGACTATAGACACCTCCCTTCTTCTTCTTTCCCAAACGATGGGCCACTGCAGTCAGAAAGTGCTCAGTAGTCTGGAATCCAGACACACCATAATAGTTGGAAATCTAGCAAAATGAAGAAGAAAAGCCATTCGAAGGATGAAGGACCTGTGAAATAGTGGGGTAGGGCAAGCATCCACTGAGGACCCTGGCTCTGTACCTCCTCCAGGTTGCAGCGCTGAAGGATGGTCTCCACCGGGGTCACAGGGTCTGCCAGCTTCTGCACATGGATGCAATTACGCAGGATGGTGCCCACCTCTGAATTGGGTCCTGGGACAATGCCTGGTGCATCCAGCAGCCTGATAAACTTGTCTAGGTAGACCTCCTGCATGAATCTACAGAAAAAAACAAGGGCCAGCTATACATGATATTGAGTCACAAATGTTGGGTCTAGGGGGTTGGGAGGTCAAAGAAGAGAGGGGAAGGTATGTAAGTCTTAGGTGAAGTGGAAAGATGTAGAGCCAGGAAGGGGGCTATGAGGTGCTACAGACCCAGGGCTAATTCTAAAATTTACTTTCTTATACTGAGGACTTACCTGTAGGATCTCAGACAAGTTTCTGACTCTCTGGGTCTCTGCTGCTTCATCTAAGCAACAGAGCTATTTGTAGTTGTTAGAAAGGACCCAGCAGAGTCTCCAACCTACACCTAGGATGAGCCAGGTAAAGGAGGGCTATTAGTAGGATTCCTAAACCTAGGGTATGAATCAGAGGATGGTCCACAATTAGGAAATGGGGTAGGGGCTGAAGGCATGTGAACTAGGATGGAATGGTAATGTCAAAGATTTTGGAAGTGGGGCAGTGAGCAGATCTTACTTTGTGACACCAGGAACAGCTCCCACACTACACGCACGGCTGCGCTTCAGGCTATTGATCAGACTGCTCTTCCCCACATTGGGAAGGCCTGCAAAGTAGGAGCAGAATACTCAGCGCAGAAAGTGCTCACAGGAAGTCAGGCCAGCCTGTTTAAGAACGGGCCTGGCAGAGGCAGTAACCAGGCCATTGATGAGCTAAAGTACACTACTGTCTTCCCACCCCAGTCCCTGGCCAACCAAGCCTCTTTGGGTCTTTCTAGTTCTCTCGTGTTCTCTCTCTCTCTCTCTCTCTCTCTCTCTCTCTCTCTCTCTCTCTCTCTCTCTCTCTCACACATCAGCATTCTAAGCACACATGGCCCTCTCTTCAGATGTACAGTCCACCTCCCACGACAACAAGCCTGGAGGGGCTCTCCACAAAAGGCCTCACAGACATGACCTAACAGAAAATGGATATCAAGTGTTGAAACAGACCCACCTGTTCGAACTTGTAATTCCCCTGGGAAAAGGGACTCCTCGCCAGATGCCCCCCCGCCTCTGCACAGCTGTCTTCGCCTATGGAATCTGTATCTGAGCAGCACCTGTGCACCACTTTCAGTCTGGGGCTGTCTTTGTGAGTTCCTACACTGGATGGCATTCTCACTGTCCTCTATGGGTACTAAAGTTTACCAATATGCACTACTCTCTTACATGTGTGCCCGGGAAGATCTGTGATAGGTACTTGGAAGTCGATACACCTCTATGTGTCTCCTGGTCCTTTTCATTTGCAATGTGACCACTTTTCCCTTGTGTTAGACCTCTCAATAAATCTATTGCCCTCACAGCTGTTTCTATGAGAGTATCTAAATCACTCTTTCTCAATCTGGACACTATCTCTTCTGAAACTCTCCACCCTGTCCATTCCACTTCTGATGACATGGACAATCTGTTCCTTCTCTCTGGAGTGTGTCTATAGATGTGTTCCCATTTGAGTTTCATTATGGCCTTGTATTTTCTTTGTATGCCTCCCTGACTATGTCTTTAATTCTTATTATACAAACACTTCGTCTCATCGCAGGCATGTTTGTTTGCCTATGATTCTAGGTTGTATCAGAGAATTACAGTGGATCTGGGCACATATGGTATCCCTATAGTAGACCTATGTTGTATGTCCCTGTGGCTATATCTCTTTCGTTCAAACTGTCTACATTCCTATGTTCTTTCTTTGGACGTGCATATCTACACAAGTACATACCCCAAGTGTCTCTTCTTCACCGACCCCTCTACATGTTTCTGTACACACTTCAACTATCTCCTGCTGTTTTTAACACTGGGGACTGAACCCAGGGTCTCATGAATATTAGGGAAGTCTTCCACCACTAAGCAACACTCCCAGATCTTTTACTTTTTTTTATGAAACAAGGTCTCACTGAGTTCCCTAAGGCTAGCCTTGAACTCAAACCTTCAGCCTTCTAAAGCAACTAACACACAGGTCTGGGTCAGCGAGCCTGGCCACATTATAGTTTTAATGTCCCTTTTAGCATTTCTTTGGGGTTATATCTCCTTCATTCTTCTTATGCCTGAAGCTTAAATTTGTATTTTTAATTAACCACCAACTTCACAATCTGGCTTTGTTCTTTTTGTTGTCTGTTGTCTATTCAAGAGTGTGGTGTACAGTCTGTACAGTTTGTACAGTTCTCTTCAGTGTCTCAAGCTGAGACACTTTCCCTTTCTGATGATCTTTCCCTGCCTCTCAATTTTCCCGCTCCCTCTCATCTCCTTCTACAGTACTTGGGTTTCAGAAAGACTGAGGCTTAAGCCTCAGCTCTGCCTTGTTTCCTTTTGTGGATCTCACTGTTCTGTCTCACTGTCTGGAAGAGGTGGGTAGATCACACTTCCTTCCCACAGCTCTGACAGTCTGTAGTGTTCGGTACCAAGTATTTGGCTCTAACCACACCGAATCTGAATATGCCTTCCCATGTCCCACCAGACAAAACTGCAAATGCAAAATCACTCCAGAACTCTTCCGATTTTCCCAAAGAAGCTTCACAAAATTCCAAACCCTTTCCCTCAATGAAGTCACTGCCCAAGGAAGGAGCCTGGGCCCTCTGCCTACTTTAGCCAGCCTTACCTACAACACCCACACGAATGTGGCCACGTATTTCCCCCAGACGACAGTAGTTCCCCAGGACCCTCATGAGGTTTTCAGCTCCAAAGCAGGCTTTGCTTTTCAACAGTGACTCAGAGGCCTGGTCCACTGGAACTTTACACCGAGTCTGGAAATGGGGAATATTACAAAAATGTGCACCAAGTAAGAGAAGGAATTATGAGCCCATATTTCCAACATGTTAATGGGATATTCAGAACCAGCCTGGGGTTGCTAAGCTTGGTTGATTATCACGCTGACTCCTTCCCAGTTCTTCTTGGTTCCAATTGCTGTTGTCTGTATGTCTCCAACTTCCTCTGTCCCTGCTTCTAACCCAATATGCATGGTTTTTGACTCCCACAGCAGAGGCACGAAGACATCCCAGCTTGAGGCAAAACAGGTTTCATCTCTCTCTCTCTCTCTCTCTCTCTCTCTCTCTCTCAGGCCTATGAGGAAAAGTCTATTTTCCTTCCTAGGGCTTTAGTGTCTCATATGCACAAAAGGGAAGCCTGACCTCTCTGCCTGTGCAACACTTTACACAGGACAAGGCCACCTCAAATTCCCTACTTTTAGTTTTGATGGTGGGAAAGTAGGAAGCCACAAATTTGTAAGCAAGACACATTATATTTGCAAAAGTGTAGGAAAAGAGGTTCTTTTCACAAATCCATTAACCCAAGTGGGAGGAGGATTAATTGGCACAGCTTACATAAAGAACAGCTTCTCAGTGTCTAAGAAAATATCAAAGGCATGAGTCCAATATATGACCCAGCCATTGGCCAGTAGTTAGCCCACATTAACACTTGTCCACATCCCAAGGAGATAAACGCAAGTGGATTAATAAACACACTACTTAAATAATAATGAATATTGAAAAATGGTTCTCGATAGTAGAATGTCAGAGCAAGATTCTCTGAGCTCCATGCCCAACATTGTAAAAAAGAATGGTGCAGACAGTTCCCTGCTCCCAAACCCCGTGGGAGAGAGACCTCATTGCCCAGACGTGTGGGCACTCCTGTGACTACAGGGCAGGAGACACCACCAATACTGCCCACGTTTGCCGACATTCCTGGCCCAAGAGGAAACTGTATAGGGCCTCTGAGAACAGGAAGATATGGGCACTCAAGCTGCAGGAGTCCTGCAGTCCAGACTGCGCCCAGATCTGAAGGGATCCAGTCAAACAGCTCCCTGGAGAGCTAGACCTTCAGAGGGGCAGACACACCTGGGAAACTAGAAGAGACTACTCTCTGCCCACATTTCTGACTCTAGAGGAAAATACCTAGCGCCATCAGGCCCCCCTGCGCACAGGGACCCAGAAGTAGGGAAAGGCCCTTCTGGTTGCTGTCCTCATGGAGAGCTGAAACCCAGCCCTGAGGAGCGACTTCAGGACCGAGATCAGACGTAAGACCAACTTTTCTGCTCCAAGTATCCTGTCTGGTGAACTCAGGACACACGCCCACAGGAACAGCTGAAAGCCAGTAGACAGGAAAGACTACACGCCCGAAAGCAGAACACTCTGGGCCCATAACTGGCTGAATGAGAACAAGAAAACAGGTCTACAGCACTCCTGACACACAGGCCTATAGGAAGGTCTAACCACTGTCAGAAATAGCAGAACAAGGTAACACCAGAGACAACCTGATGGCCAGAGGCAAGCAAAGGAACCCAAGCAACAGAAACCAAGACCACATGGCATCATCGGAGCCCAAGTCTCCCACCAAAGCAAACACTGAATATCCAAACACACCAGAAAAGCAAGATCTTGATTTTAAATCACATTTGATCATGATGCTGGAGGACTTCAAGGAAGACATAAAGAACTCCCTTAGAGAAACACAGGAAAACACAAGTAAACAAATAGTGGCCCTTAGAGAGGAAACGCAAAAATCCCTGAAAGAATTCCAGGAAAACACAATCAAACAGGTAAAGGAATTAAAAATGGAAATAGAACTAATAAAGAAAGCACAAATGGGAGATAAGCCTATATAGAAAACCAAAGAAAGAGACAAGAAGCCATAGATATAAGCATCACCAACAAAATACAAGAGATGGAAGAGAGAATCTCAGGAGCAGAAGATTCCATAGAAAACATCGACACAACAGTCAAAGATAATGTAAAATGGAAAAAGCTACTGGTCCAAAACATACAGGAAATCCAGGACACAGTGAGAAGACCAAACCTAAGGATAATAGGTATAGAAGAGAGTGAAGACTCCCAGCTCAAAGAACCAGTAAATATCTTCAACAAAATCATAGAAGAAAACCTCCCTAAACTAAAAAAAGAGATGCCAATAAGCATAAAGGAAGCCTACAGAATTCCAAATAGATTGCACCAGAAAAGAAACTCCTCCCATCACATAATAGTCAAAACGCCAAATGCACAAAACAAAGAAAAAATATTAAAAACAGTAAGGGAAAAAGGTCAAGTAACATATAAGGGCAGACCTATCAGAATTACACCAGATTCTCACCAGAGACTATGAAAGCCAGAAGATCCTGGACAGATCTCATACAGACCCTAAGAGAACACAAATGCAAGCCCAGGTTACTGTATCCTGCAAAACTCTCAATTAACATAGATGGAGAAACCAAGATATTCCATGACAAAAAGAAATTTACACAATATCTTTCCACAAATCCAGCCCTACAAAGGATAATAAATGGTGAAGCCCAACACAAGGAAGGAGGCAAGCTACCCCCTAGAAAAATCAAAAAACTAATCATTTTGCATCAAAACAAAGAGAAGAAAAGCATACAAACATAATCTCACCTCCAAATACAAAGATAACAGGAAATAATCACTATTCCTTAATATCTCTCAACATCAATGGTCTCAACTCCCCAATAAAAAGACATAGATTGGGGTTGGGGATTTAACTCAGTGGTAGAGCACTTGCCTAGCAAGCTCAAGGCCCTGGGTTCGGTCCCCAGCTCCGGAACAAAAAAAAAAAAGGTGATAAGTGGATATTAGCCCAAATACTCAAATTACCCTAGATGCACAGAACTCGTGAAACTCAAGAAGGATGACCAAAATGCGGATGCTTCACTCCTTCTTTCAAAGGGGAACATGAATACCCTTGGGAGGAGATAGGGAGGCAAAGATTAAAACAGAGGCAGAAGGAACACCGATTCAGAGCCTGCCCCACATGTGGCCCATACATACACAGCCACCCAATTAGACAAGATGGATGAAGCAAAGAAGTGCAGGCTGACAGGAGCCGGATGTAGATCTCTCCTGAGAGACACAGCCAGAATACAGCAAATACAGAGGTGAATGCCAGCAGCAATCCACTGAACTGAGAAGGGACCCCCATTGAAGGAATAAGAGAAAGGACTGGAAGAGCTTGAAGGGGCTCGAGACCCCATATGAACAACAATGCCAACCAACCAGAGCTTCCAGGGACTAAGCCACTACCCAAAGACTATACATGGACTGACCGTGGACTCTGACCTCATAGGTAGCAATGAATAGCTTAGTAAGAGCACCAGTGGAAGGGGAAGCCCTTGGTCCTGCCAAGACTGAAACCCCAGTGAATGGGATTCTTGCGGGGGGGAGGGTAATGGGGGAATGATTAGAAGGGGAACACCCATATAGAATGGGAAGGGGAGGGTCTAGGGGGATGTTGGCATGGAACCCGAGAAAGGGAATAACATTTGAAATGTAAATAAGAAATACTCATTTTAATAAAGATAGAAAAAAAAAGAATAGTGCAAAACTGAAAAGCTTGGCTCCCGGTAACCAATTTACCTCCCCCAAAACAACCAATGCCACTATAATACCTTAATATTTTACATTTCTATATTGATATCAATATGCCTTGTTTGGAGTTTTGTTTTCTGTTTCTTGGTTTTTTTTTTTAAGGCAAGGTTTCTGTGTAGTCCTGGCTGTCCTGTAACTTGCTCTGTAGACCAGGCTAGCCTCAAACTCAGATATCCATCTGCCTCTGCCTCCAGATTGCTGAGATTAAAGGCCTGAGCCCACCACCACCTGGTTTTGGTTTTTTGTTTTGTTTTGTTTTGTTTTTCTTTTTTTCGGAGCTGGGGACTGAACCCAGGGCCTGCGCTTGCTAGGCAAGCGTTCTACCACTGAGCTAAATCCCCAACCCTTGGTTTTTTTTTTTTTGTTTTTTTTTAAGATAGATTTATTTATTTATTTATTTATTTATTTATTAAAATTGTGATTGTGGCATACACCTTAATCTCAGCACTCAGGATACAGAAAAGAAAAATCTTTAATTTCAAGGCCAGCCTGGTCCAGCCAATTCCAGGACAGCCAAGGCTACACAAGGAAACCCTGCCTCAGAAAAACAAAACAAAACAGAAAAAATTTATTTATTTTTTGCTATGAGTATTTTGTGTGTATATGCCTGTGTGCCTCATGCATGCCTATTATCTGGAGAGGTGAAAAGAACTGGAACTGAAGTTATAGATGGTTGGGAGCACCATGTGGATGCTGGCTACTAAACCTGGGTCCTCCAGAAGAACAGAAGAACTCTTAACCACTAAATCATCATCTCTCCAACCTCCTATGCCTTATTTTATAGAGGAGGGAAATGGACATTTTTGAAGAGTTCAGAAGTAGTTAACTCTATTTTCCAGACCTTTTATAGATAGCATGCATCATTACACCCTCACAGGTGGAGAAAACATGCTTTCTGAAGGGCAATAACACAGGAAGAAGTTGGAATAAAAATTAACAAGTCACCCACTAGAGAAAATACCTCAAACTTGAAAGCCCAATCCAAATCTTAACACCTACAACCATGGCCCCAAACCACAATGGAAGAGGCTAGACACCGTAACTTAAAGCTTACCAAGTTTTTGACCTGATGATGCTGTGTGCTGGCCTTGAAAGCCACAGTCGGCAGTTCATTGCGAAGGTATTCCAGCCACTTTTCCACAATCTCCTTGGGAACCAGGTCTTAGAAAAATAGAAACAGCCACAACTTGTAAGATTCAGTACTTTGATGGCTTCCCCCAAGCCACACGCCCATGTCTAGGTCCACTTCCTGCTAACAGATTTCTCCTCTTGCCTGAACTGATCCTGCCGAGTCCCAGGATGGAATTACAAAGGACAATTTGATCCACAGGGCCAGCTGGCCATCACTGAGGTTTATTCTCTTCAAGAAAATATGTAAAGAAGTAGTTTTGTCCCAGCCACCCCATTCCATGTCAAGGTGCACAAAGATTTCATTCCCACTTCCTTCCCAATCATTCTAGGCCAGGCTAAGTGTCAAGAAAAGCCATCACCCAGAATGGGTATCATTTGTGATGAGTGGATTATATACCAAGCTCTGCATTAATTCTCACAAAAAAGCTACGAGACTGAGCTGTTCATGATCCTCTTTACTGTTTGAGAAATAGAAGTTCTTGGGAATGATATGGCCTGTGTGGTATCCCAAAGAAAATAGCAACTGTAGGATAAGACTAAACCTTCAATGAGTCCCAAGCCATGTCCTTGCCCTGGTCTTTGAGTTCCAGTCTGTGGGGACAGGTCTCTAAGAATGACCAGGTATTAAACTGGCTCAAAATTGCAAGGAAAGAGGGCTAAAAGGTAATTCAGACTCTAGCCACCCCCAACCCATGTTATACTCTCTATGTGTATATATATCAGATGATATTTCTGACTTTCGAAATTTGAACAAAAATTCCTACTATGAATGACTATTCTGCATGCCACTGAGTTGCTGGGTCTCAGCACGTAATCTGAGCTAGCCTTAGCTTACTTAACCCTTCCCTGTCTTACAAAACCCTTCCAAAACCTACCTATCTTATTCAAGACCAAGACCAGCTTCTTGTTGCCTTCTGCACGAAGGACAGTCTCCTCCATCTGGAAACACCGGCAGCCCAATGGGTCTCTAGCATCCAGGACTTCCAGAATCACATCAGAGTACTCTACCACCTGCAGGACAGAGAATACAGGGAAAGAATGTTGAGAACAGATGGGGTGGTAGTCACCAGTTCAGTTAGAAAAAAAACAGAAAGAAGAAATTGAAATAAACTGGAGTCCTCACCAAAAGGCTTTAAGAAATGGATACTTGTTACACAACTCAAGCATATAATGCCAGCAGTTGATGAAGCAGGATTGCAAGTTCAGGACAGGCTGGGATCTAGCAAGTTCTAGGTTAGCCTAGGCTAAAAAATAAGATCTTATCTAAAACAAAGAAAAGGGGGAAATGAATCCTCCTACCTTCCGGAATTCCTTATAATAGGCCTTCCTTGTGGCCTCATCATCCAACTGAGGAAACATATTTAATTCCTGCAAAACTTCTTCCTGTAAAAAAGAAAACAGCCTAGGGTAAACAGGGACAAGTAGGGAGGGAGAAGAAAGAAGCAAAGACTTTTGAAAACCACCGGAAGCTGGAGCACACAAGGGAGTCCCAGATCACCTAAAAGGAGCACTGATCAGGCCAACCATGGTTCACCCACTAAATGCACTTGCTGTGAAGTCTGAGGATGTGAGTTCAATCCCTGGAACCACAGTGGAAAGATAGAACTGACTCCATGTGAGCACCAGGCAGAGGCCTGCTTGGTCACAAGGGGGTTAAGCAGGAAACAAGAAGAAAGTGTGAAAAAACAATGCATGAGGCACATGGGACCAGGAAAGAAATCATTTACTCCAAGCCATTGAGGGCGTGGGAGCTGCAAGTGCATATTGTGTTTGTAAGACAACAGATGCCAGAAACAGAAAGAGACCCAGGAGAAAAGCGAGACACTCCTTTGTCTCTTAGTCCTCCTTTCCCATGCTCCTTCCTGCCACATGCCCCAGTCATACGTCTCCTGCTCCCTAGTCCCACTGCCACTCCATCTTTAGGCTCAAACTTGGGAGAGGCATTCTTCACATCTGTGGGCACATCTGTTGCAAAGGGCCCCTTCCTCCCTCTTCTCTTACCTCTCTCTCCCAGTTGGTGTCCTTCTCTGCACTCATCCCTTTCCTCTCCTGACCTTATACCCTTTCTTTTACTCTTTTCCTGTTCCTTGAAACAAAGTGTTACTATGTGGCTATTTCTTCCTTTACAGCAAAACAGCAAATCTACTTCAATCCCAGCCAGCAATAAAAACTGCTTTCTTACCTTTTGTTCAAACTCCTGCTGACGTTTCAGGACATCCTGACAATAGCTCTCCATGGTCCTGTGTCTTTGTCTCTCTTGCTCCCGAGCAACCTGCTGCTTCTCCCTCATCTCTTCAACCTACCAAACAAGCACACACTGTGACTGGATCTGGGTAGGTCTGTAGGACATAGGAGGGAAGAAGTGGGGATAGAAGGAAAGGGACAGATAAGAGAGCAAAAATGCCAGAGAAGAAAAATGAGACTAAGGGAAGGAGGGTGGCAGAGAAAAATTAAAAGAGCAGGGAATACACACAACTCTAAATCCAGCAACTTGAGAGGTTGAGGCAGGAGAATTGCCATTATCAGATCAAGGCCGGCCAGCCAGGACTACATAGTGAACTCTAGGCTACCAGGCCAGCCAGAGTACATAGCAAGACCCAATATCATCCAAGCAAGTCTAAAAATTAAAAGGGGAGGGGGCTAGCAAGGTGGCTCCATCGATAGAAAGGCTTGCCATTCAAGCCTGACAGTCTAAGTTTAATCCCTCGAATCTATACTGGAAGGAGGAAAGCAATTGCCACAGGTTGCCCTCTAACCTCTACATATGGACCATGGCACATTCAAGCTTGCATTTGCCCCCTTCCACCACCACCACCACAAATAAAAAAATACAGTGTATTTTAAAAATTACTAAAAGTCGGAGGGGAAACAGAAAGAGGTGATAACATTTGAAATATAAAGAAATAAACTATCCAATTAATTTTTTTTAAATTTTAAAAAATTACTAAAAGTGCTGAGTACTGGTTGTGCACACCTTTAATCCCAGCACTCCGGAGGCAGAGGCTGGTGGACCTCTATGAGCTCAAGACCAGACTTGAGTGATTTCCATGACTGCCAGGGCTGTTATACAAAAAGACTCAGTCTCGAAATAATAATTATTAAAAATTAAAAATAATAAAAGGACAAAAATAAAAAAGAGTACCTGAGAAACAGAGAGAGAAGCACTCTGAGAGGAAAACACTTAAGTCCAAACAAGAACAAGGTCATAGGATGTACCAGGCAGAAAGAGAGAGCTGCTAAACTGGCACATACCTGTAGCCACAGCTACTCAGAGTTTGAGATACGATTTCACACACCCAAACACTCAAGACCAGCTTGGGCAACAAAGCAAAATCCTGCCTAACAAAGGAAACATGAAGAAAGCAGCAAAAGACTTCAAAAGGCTAGTCACAGAGGAGAGAGCCATCCAGACACACAGAGGAGTGGGAAACTACAAAGACAACATGTGAGTACTCTAAGGAAAGCACGGTGGTGAATGTGAGACAGAAGGTGTAGAGGAGGCCAGCAGCAGAGGTTTTGGTGGATCAATGGGAACATAAGGCAGACAGCAACGAACTGGAAGGGCAAAACGAGGTGAGCAAATAGGAAAATTAAAACCAGTACCACGATGACCAGTCTCACTCTCCCTACCCTAACCATGAAGAGTATCAAGAACCCCTGCCCTTCCTCGGAATACTATGCAGACCTGAGATTCAAGCCAGACCATCACTCCCCAAAGACAAAAGGCTCACCCTTTTCTTCTTTAATTCGGCCTCCCGACTGGCATGGTCATTGCCATGAACAATCTGGGGAGCAGATGATGGTCTGGACGTTACTTTCTTCCCATTTTGCCTTGCGGGCTGGTTGCCAAGCAAGAAAAGAAAAAATAAACACAGTTATTGAATCCATGGAAACCACCTCCCACCCAGAGGAGCAGGGAAGATAGTCTGGATGAGGACTGAAATCTGCTTGTCTAGCTAGGGTGAGGCCCTTCTCTTCTAACCAGACAGGAACTGAGAGGAAAGTGATAGGGACAGGGGCAGTCAGGAAGGTTTTCCAAGACCAAAGAGAAACCTTTCTTGACAAACAGCTCCCAAAATGAGGTCTTGGGACCCAGGGCAACAAGCCCTGAGAACTGGTCAAAAATGCAAATTTCGGGGCTGAGGGTATGTGGCTCAGTGGTAGAACACTTGCCCAGTATGCTCAAGGCTCAGTATGGTTCAATACCCACCACTACAAAAGTACAGAGGGACGACAATAATCCCTTACATGTAAACCAAGCACACACAAAGCAGTATATGGCTTACACACACACACACACACACGCACACACACACACCTTCAGATATTCAGGTAACTTTCCTACAGCCAAAAGGAGTGAGAAAAAAAAAGTCAGCCAGATTTGTTCGTCCCTATGACAAGTCTCCCAATAACTAAGCTGACTCCCAACAATACACACACCTCATCTGAAGGTAAGGCCCACTTACCTTCTTACAGCCTTTAGAACCTTTACCTGGTTTTTTGTTTTCTGAAAAGACAGAAAGAGAATTGCAATCACCCACTACCCAATGTCTGTTAATGGTTTAATCAGAAAGCCAGGCCAACTAGGAAATTTAGAAGCCTCAGATGCCAAGTCTGTCTAGATCCAGCATAAGATGGAGCTGCAGATGGCAAAAACCACCACGTGTCAAGAGGAAGTAACTCGGTACAATATTTTGAGAATTATGTCAGTGTAAACTCCATAAATTCTTAATGAAATTCTCTCAAGTGACCTGAATGTGTGTTTGTTACTACCTCTCCTCAACATGCCCAAAGTCCTGCTTAGGAGGACTGTGAAACACGCCTTTGGGTATGTTCCTTGGGGTATCTCCAGAGAGGTTGGAGATAAAAACATCATCCCATGGACTAGAGTCCCAGACTGAATCAGAGGGTTAAAAAGACAGAAGGCAGCTGAGCACCAGCATTCATCTGTCTCCATTTCCTAAACACAGTGACCATATGACAGCTGCATCACGCTTTCCCCTCCATGACTTCTCTGCCACAGTGGAATTTCACCCATAAATAATGATTCAAAATAGAAGACAGTGGGGGGGGGTAGATTATTTGGAATAAAATTCCAAAGAAAAGAAATTATAAATGAGAATAAAACTAGAAAATGTAGAAACTAATCTTCAAAAACAAGAATTCTTGAAAAAGAAAAGGTACAAATAGAGAATCAAGTATT
The DNA here is from genome assembly GCF_021556685.1 of Rattus norvegicus. Lineage (NCBI taxonomy): Eukaryota > Metazoa > Chordata > Mammalia > Rodentia > Muridae > Rattus > Rattus norvegicus. The sequence goes on from NC_141554.1 coordinate 27,171,046, forward strand.
TGTTAATGACAGATTAAAATTCTTTACCTTGAAGATAAGTCTATGGTTTCAGAATGGAAAGGTACACAGAGCATCAATTAAAACATGGGTGCCTGGTTGGTCTTCTGGCCAAACTGACACAAGCTGGAGAAAAGGGAACTTCACCTGAGAAAATTTCTCTGTAAGACTGGCCCGTGGGGCATTTTCTTAGTGATTGATGGAAGAGGGTGCAGCCCATTGTAGGTGGTGCCATCCCTAGGCTGGTGGTCCAGGTTAGACACTCTAATGCCAGCCAAAGGAGGAGGATAAAGAAGCAGGTGCCCTTAGAACAGCTCTTTCAAAGAAGACTTTCTATATAGCTACTAGGAAACAACTGGGAACAAAAGCCCCTCAGAAGAGTGCGCCCTCTACTGAGGATGAAGAAACCTCATCGTGTTACAGGCCCTGTACTGTGGTGCTCTATGAAATCAGATACTAACAGAAGTCCAGTGAACTTCTGTTTTCAGCATCTGGTGCAAAAAACTGATCAGGACTTCAAGACAAATGTGCGCTTCCAGAGTGCAGCTATTGGTGTTTTGCAGGAGGCAAGAGAAGCCTTTTTGATCGGCTCTTTTTTTTTTTTTTTGTAAGTTCAAAATATCTCCTAGTAACTTTATTAAAAATATGAATGAAAATACATTCAGTTGAATAAGAATATACATTATGTAAAGTGTGTGCCATAAAATGTGGCAGATGTTAGGTGTCTAAGGAACCTTCATGCTGACTTCTGAATTGGCTGTACCAGATTACACTCCTACCAGCAGTGAATAAATGCTCACCTCTCCCCACATCCACACCACAATTTGTCACCATTATATTTGGAGGAGTTGGCCTTTATGAAGATACCAACCTATGTGCTAAACATGTAACAATTATTATCAAAAAATATACAGCCAGCATGCGGCATATTCGGAGTACATGCTTAAGAGTTCAATGTGAGGGGAAACATTTCATCTCAAAAAAATTCTCCTCTTCCTGTTATCAGTAGTTCTGAATGTTAGATTTGTTTTCCATAGGGTCAAAGGTCTATAAGTATATGATTGTGAGGGGAAACACAGGGGACAGAATCAAGTATTCTCAGTTTCTTTTTGTGTGTGAATTTTTTTAATATAAACAGAAGATGTAAAGCATTAATATAAGCAAAATGTTTCAGTGAACACATTTCAACAGCAACTTTAAAACAATTCTAAATAAACCTGTTAAATTTTTCTAGACAATGCCAGCATTTGGGTTTTTAAAAAAAAGTCAATGTCTTATTGATTGCAACCAAATAGTGTTTGTAGCATTTTTATCAGACAGTAGATTCTATTCATTCACTGTACTTTTCTGAGTTGTTCTACATGCAAGTATGTTGTCTGTCTTTTGTATTGTTTCTATATGTTTGCTGTTAAAATACATTAAACTACTTTTTTAAAGTTGGGTGGTTGTAGTCAATATCTTTGATCCCAGGACTCAGGAACACGTCAATAAACAGCACTCTTCCATGGCCTTTATTTAAGTTTTTGCCTCCAGGTCCACCTTGAATTCCTTCCTGACTTCCTTCAAAGATGGTCTGTGTGATTAGAACATGTAAACTGAAATATTGCATTTCTTCCAACATTTCATTTTGGTAATAGTGTTTTATCACAGCAATAAAAACCTAAGACAGTGGGCTCTGGGAATGTGTTCAGTAATGGATTAAATGTTCAGCATACAATGACCTGGGTTCTATCCCCAGTAGTGCCAAACTAAGAGAAAGTTTACCAACAACAAAATCCATCCTAGCATACCTGACAAAATTTCTGAACTCCATGAATAAAGAGAAAAGTTTAAGGCTGGGAACAATGGTACTCAGTAAACAGAGGCTGCCCGAACTCTGCAGATGGATCTCAGAGTTCACAGCCAGCCTGACATACACACACAGGGAGTTCTAGGACAACCAGGGCTACACAGAGAAGCCCCATCTCCAAAAGAAAGCCAGGCAATGATGCCTTTAATCCCAGCACTTGAGAGGTAGCAGCAAGTGGATCTCCAAGTTCTGACGCCAGCCTGGTCTACCAGACTAAGTTCCAGGGCAGCCAGGGCTACATGGAGAAACCCTATATAAAAAAAAAAAGGAAAGGGGGGAGGGAAGGAGAAGAGACAAAAAACTTTTACAAGTGTCCAAATCAAAGTTCCCAACAGAAGGAAGCAGACTCTGAATAGTTAACAGCAAGGCCACTATGGTTGGGATACCTCTTATCCAAAACAGTTTTCTTCAGAAGTGAGTCAGATTTTGATTTTCCTAGTTTGGAATATTTATATATAAACAATTGAATATCAAAGGGAAGAGCTGCGGATATAAGTCAGTTGATACAACACTTGCATAAAGCCCTGGGTGAAATGGAAACTTAAGGACTCTTTGGAAAGTCAGTTGTATTAGATGGTGTCTTAGTAGTCAGATCTAGTCTTTATAAGTTTTGTTGGTAACCATATTTTTTCATTCCCTGTAGATACATAAGCATAACCACATGCCCATCTTAAAACTCTTGCATGTTTCCACTCTAATGTCAACACATTCATACAGTATACTGTTGGCCTAGTTCCTCAGTGTTTTCGATAACCCAGTGTCTCTCGGCTGCAGCTGTTCCTTTTCACCAACATTAAGAAAATTGAGAGCTAACACCTGGGTTCTCTACCTAACACCACAAAAAACACCATGATGTTGCACATCTGTTATATCAGCCCTCGGGAGGTGTAGACAGAACCAGAAATCCCTCCTTGGCTATATAGTGAGTTCAAGGTCAGCCTGGGCAACTTAAAACATTGTCTCAAAAGAAAAAGAAAGAAATGTCTTGGGCTGGAGAGATGGCTCAGTGGTTAAGAGCACTGACTGGTCTTCCAGAGGTCCTAAGTTCAAATCCCAGCAACCACATGGTGGCTCACAACCATCTGTAATGGGATCTGATGCCCTCTTCTTGTGTGTCTGAAGACAGCTACAGTGTACTCATATAAATAAAATAAATAATTCTTTAAAAATAAAAGAATGAAATTATATTTAAAAAAAGAAATGTCTTGGGAGAATAGAGCTAAATTAAACTATGAGATTCATTTATGTTTCAGACTCAATGCAATTTTCAATAATTCTGTGTACATGACAAAATTTCCCAGTGTAAACCTTTTACCTGTGACATCATATGGGCACACAAAATGTTTCAAGGTTAAAGCATTAAATTAGGAAGTTCAGTTAAGTCCTGAAGAAAGGGGCTAATTACATTCCAACCAAGTTCTTCTATCTGATCACTTTTATGTAAAAATATTTCCTTCCTTGGAAAACTACTGCCAAAAAATAAAAATTAGGGACTTTTGTAGAAATGTATTCAACATGTTCAAGGTCCAAGTGAGGGTGGGGTAGGAAGAAGAGGAAAAGGGAGGAACAGGAGATAAAAAACAAAATTAAGTCTGAATAAAGGCTGCAAAGTAAACCAAACAAAACAGGGTTAAACTGGACATTGATAAAATTTTGGATTAATTGGTGACATGGCTGAGAACTCTAACTTAAAACCCAGGAAGAAAATCCTAAGGGACTAGCTCAGAACTAGGACATCAAACTCAACAAACTCCAAGAGTCAAGAAATGGGCACCAGGAAAAAAAAATCAACCACACAAAATATGCTACAAGTCTTACTCTGAATGAGTAGAAACAAAAGAGCTATTATTTAACTTGGGTAACGTGTTTGTTACCAGTTTAGCTAAAAGTAGGAAGTTAGAGGAAACAATATATAACCAGATGGTAGAAATCTGACCAGAATATTAGTTGCCATAGCAACAGTCTCATTATGTAGCCCAGACTAGTATTGAACTTGCAACAATCTTACTGCCTTGGATTCCCAAACGCTGTGAACACAGGTATGAGCTAGCAAACCCAACAATGTCCCCCACTTGAAAATAGCAACAAAATAGACCTCAAGTCTTTACTTCCAAAGTACTTTGTTGCAACTGAAAGGAAGGTGATAGCTAGAATGAACTAGGTCTCAGAACTTTTACAACCTCCACATCCCTGACTTCCTTGACAAAGGAGCCCTAGCACTGGATATAGACAAGCAGTGAAAGAAAAGACATCACTCAAAGGAAAGCACCCACTTCAAAGAGGAAAAGAAAGAGTAGGAGGACAAAAAGGGGAAAGGGGACAGAGTCAGTCACCACTCAGCACACAGGATCATCTGGTCACTCTGGCTTTACTAGTTTCCTCAGGAAAACATCTACCACTATGTAGCTGATAGATTGGCTCCTTACTCTGCCATAACGCCTACCTAGATATATGATTTTGAAAAACTGTTTTATTTTAGAGAGGTGAGTCTTACTATGTTGTCCAGATGGGTCTGAAACTCTGGCTCAAGCAATCCTGCTGCCTCAGTCTCCCCAGTAGCTGGAGATAGAGGTATACACCATCTAAATTTTAATTCCTGCATCTAATTTCTGGGCCTAAAATCATCAACTCTCACATCAGTATACACAGACTTGCCCCTTAATTGATCTCTCATCTCCCATATTCTCCCCACCCAAATGTCCCTGTATACCCACAGATGCACTGACTTCATCTGTCCCTTCCCTCCTCTTCCCTGGCATCTAACTTACCTTGGTGTCCTCTGGAACTCCGATATAAAGGTGATCCGCACTCTTAGATGCCTTTAGCCTCTCCTCAGAACAGCTGGCCAACCGCCCACCCTTAGTCTTGGCTCTCCCAGTAACAAAGGTTTACTTGTAAGATTTTTCAAAAGATGGATGTTCTTTCTGGAACATTAATCTTGAGCCCAGAAGGGATGGGAGGGATCCTCCTGAGTCACCATTGTCAGACTGGAACTATATCTCCCCCTCTTCTTAAAAAAGCAAAAAAGTACAACAAAATCCCTGCTGCTCTTCTGGGGTCCCTACCATTCTGCTGTGTCTATCACTGAAAAGTCACTTTTCCACATTTACTGAAGTTCGTGGCTCACAGCTTTGTTTTCCAACAAAGTTCAATCACCACCCACTTGGAGGACACCAGGTGGCCCTTCCAATAACCTAGGTTTCCCACTTCCTTGGTATCCTTACATCTAAAGATTTCCACTAACCACACTGCTACTCCTAGCCCTTTCAATACACCAACCCCAATCCCAATCCCTACCCCAACCTTTACACTTATCCTTACCTCTTACTTTACCCATACCCTACCCTAAACCAGACCCAACCTCAATTCCAATTGCAACACATACACCTACCACCTTTTCTACACCTACCCCTAAACCTACACTTCACCTACCCTTACCTGTATGCCTAACCCCAACCTAACCCCTACCCCTTCCCCATCCCTACTATTAACCTTAAACTTACATTTACACTTACCTTTACTCTCAGCTTACCCTTACCCCTACGGTTAACCATACCCTACCACTTTCCCTACAACAACACCAATTCCAAACACAAAACTGTCCCCTAACACTTCCCTTACACTTAGTATAACCTAACACTAACACTAACCCTTCCCTTTTCCCTAACCCTAATGCTAACCCTACCTATCTCTAATCCTTATCTTCACAATTACACTGACCCCTTACCTTACCCAACTATCACCCAACCATCCATTCATGACTAGACTAAAGGAGGCATCACGTGCAGTTTCCTGAACTTCTGAAAGTAGTCTCAGACACCTCTCTCCCATCTTCAAGTTTATGTACCTCCTAGATCCTCAAACCTTGTACTTATTCTTCACACATCCAGCTAGCTCCTTTCCCTCTGTTGTACAACCAGGATACCTTTACTAGTGCTTATTTATCAACGGGCCAGACAAGCAGGATGCCTCCAGATTAAAAACCTCTGCCACCAACACTTGCAATTATAAGTTTTGGGGTTTGGGACTTTTTGAGTTTTTTTTTTTTTGATAGGGTCTCACTGTTTATCCCAGACATACCTGAAACCCACAGCAGTTCTACTGATTTAGCATCTCAAGTGCTGAAATTACACGTCTTAACTTCCACATCCAGCTAATAATTTGCTTTCTTATTTTGCATGTGAATGTGGATATGAACCATGGACTGCTCATGTATGTTTGCATGTATGGGGCCCCAAGTAGGTATGGAGGTACATGTGCATGTATGTGGAGGCCCAAAGTTCACATCACATGTCTTCTTCAGTTCCTCTCCACTTTACTGGAGCAGGGCCTCTCAATTGAACCCAGAACTAACTGATGTGGCTATGGTTACCTAACCCCACGGACTGCTATCACTATCACTGCCTCTGTGAGGTACAGGGATAACAAGAGGCTACCATGCCTGCCCAGCTATTATGTGGGTCCTAGGGATTTGAACTCTAGTCCTCATGCTTACATGGAAGGCACTTTATCCACTAAGCTGAGTCCTCAACCCAGATTTTTTTCTTTTTTGAGAATTACTCAATATGCAACTCAAGTTGGCCTAAAATTTACAGTAATCCTGCCTCTGTCTTCAGCATGCTGGGATTATAAGTATGAATCACCATGCCTGGTTACTGTAAACTTTTTAAATTATAAAACGCTCTGCCTTTTAAATAACCAATGAAGACTATTCAACTAAAATTATCTGGGGATAAAGCTCAGCTATAGATCACTTGCCTAGTTCACACAAGGTCCCCGATTTTGATGCCCAGAACTACAGAAAATGTATCTACTCTTTAAAACTCCCCCAGCAGGGTGTGGTAGCCCATGCCTGTAATCTCAGCCCTTGGGAGGCAGAGGTAGGAAAATTGCTGCAAGTTTGAGTCTATTTACATACTGTGTTGAGACTGCCTGGGCGCTACCTCAATGAAAACAGTAAGAAATTAAAAAATGAGAGAGAGGAAAGACACAAGTTCTGAAGGCTGAAAGAAAAACAAGTCATCCACTGGGTCTGATTCAGTTAAGAAATGTCTAACATTCAGAAATCGGGCAATGTGCTGACAGCATCTTTTAGGGGGCTAAATTCCAAGGAGCAAGAGTCTGGATGTTGGCAGAGTATTTTGAAACAAGTTCTTGCTATATAATCTAAGTTGGCTGCAATTTCTTATGTAGTTAAGACTTGTAACAATTCTCCTACTTATGTCTTCTGAGTGTTAGGAATATATATATATATATAGAGAGAGAGAGAGAGAGAGAGAGAGACAGAGAGACAGAGAGACAGAGAGAGAGAGACAGAGAGAGAGAGACAGAGAGAGACAGAGACAGAGAGAGAGACAGAGAGAGATATTTCTCTGTATAGTCCTAGCTGTTCTGGAATTCACTCTGTGGACCACCAGGCTGGCCTTGAACTCAGAGTTGCCTGGCTCTGCCTCTTGAGTGCTGGGATTAAAGGTGTGTACTACTACACCTGTCTCATAATTTCTACTCCAATACTTATAGCACAGTTAGCTCTCTATATATAGGTGATAAATCCATTGACTCAACTAACTGTGAAACAGTAACTACATCCAAGGGCCAGCAAGATGGCTCAGTGGGTAAAGGAACTTGCCTCTAAACCCTGATGATCTGAGTTTGTTCCTTGGGGTCCACAAGGTCACTCTTGAAAGCTGTCCTCTGACCTTCACATGTATACCATGGCACAAACATTCATAAATTAATGTAATTAAAAAAAACCTGGGGTTGGGGATTTAGCTCAGTGGTAGAGCACTTGCCTAAGAAGCACAAGGCCCTGGGTTCGGTCCCCAGCTCTGAAAAAAAGAACCAAAAAAAAAAAAAAAACCTATCTATACCGGATATTATTCGTCACCATTCCCTAAACATGTCTAACTACCATTTACTTGTACTTCACACTGTATCAAATTATTACAAAGGAATCTAGAAATATAGAGGAAAATGTGTATAAGCTAGATGACAATACTTCTGTTTTACAGAAGAGACTTGAATGCTCACTGATTTTATATCTGCCAGAGGTCTTTTTTTTTTCTTTTTTTCAGAGCTGGGGACCGAACCCAGGGCCTTGCTCTACCGCTGAGCTAAATCCCCATCCCCGTGCCAGAGGTCTTGAAAAGAGTCTCCAATGGAAATGCAGAAATGGATATAGTTACAAAAGTGCTTTCATAGTGCTAGGCACTGTTCTAACCATTTTGTCTGTTTACATTCATTAATTCTTTATCATTCCAGATACTCAGGAGACAAGGGTGAAAGGATGGCTTGTGCTCAGCCATTTGAAGGCCAGCGTGAGAAATATTGTAAGACACGATATCAAAAATCTCTCCTGGGCCCAGTGAGATGGTTGAGTGGGTAAACAGATACCTGTCATCAAGCTTAACAACCTGAGTTCAATCCCCTTGGCCCGGCACACATGGTAGAAGGAGAGAACTGATTACCACAAGTTGTCACTGACCTCCACATATGTACCATACCACACAAGTGCACACACATATACATACACGCATACATAACTATACTGGGCATGGTTTCAAAAGCCTTTAACCCTAGGCCTAAGGAGATGGAAACAGGAGGATCCTGTTCAATGTCCTCTTCAACTACATAGTGACTTCGAGGCCAGCTTGAACTACATGAAACATTGACTCAAAAATAAATTCCTCTTGACAGGTGTAGTACCTCCTGACAGCTGTAAAGCCAGCAATTCAGGGATGGAGTCAGGCAGAAGGATGACAAGTTCAAAGCTAGCACAGGTTACCTGGAAAGACTCTCTGTCAAAACAACAGAAATCAACAAAACAAACAAAAACAACAAAAATCCTCAAAATACAAATTGGTGGACATTATAATTAATCACCTCTGTGTTGTAAGTAAGGAAAATGGAGTTAAGGAATTAAATGACTTGGCCAAGGCTACACAGCTAATTTAAAAAGGGGGGCAAGATGAAATCAATGTGGCTCCAACATAGAACCGGTGCAACTTACAGGATCAACTGAAAGGTCTAAGTTATAAAGACAGATGTTAGGGCCTACTATGCAGCATCTCATGATATTAACTGCTGTTTACCTCAGATTCAGTCACTTAACCTTGCTGGTCTCCATTTTCCCATTTATAAAACAAAAATGGAAGCAAGAACTACAAGGAATTACAAGAATACAAAAGATATCGTATGTAAAAGATCCAGACTGAGAGCAGAAACGTACTGAGGAATTTTGAAATTGTGAGCCGAGCACAGTAATAATACTTCTACAATCCCAATACTTGAGAGGCTGAAACAGGACGATAAGACAGTTTGAGGCCATAAGTGCTTTGAGGCTAGCCTCAAAGGAACGCAACGACATGTGGAGGAACATGCCTATAATCCCAGCACTCAGAGGCAGAGACAGAGGCAGACAGGTGGATCTCTGTGCGTTTAAGGCCCACCTTGCCTACATATCGAGTTCCAGGACAGCCAGGGCCACACAATGAGCCTGTATTGGGGGAAAAAAAGTTCAAGACCAGCCTCAGCTACACAGCAAGTTCAAGGCCAACCTCCCATAAATAAATAAACAAGACAGCAAAGTTGTTATGAAAAAATACTATGACTATTAAATGTCTAGGATTTGGAGAGGGCAATAGAAGAAACTCACTGTGTCTAAGCTTCATCATGATGATCAGAGAAGCTCGAAAAGAGATGTTCAAATGTGCCCGCTTCTTCCTGTTGAAACAGAAGCAAGAATTTGAAGATAGATCCAGGAACCACAATTCTCCTTTAAGCCCCCTAAAGGCAAAATAAAATGTCACAGAACGTGATCAGGAAGCCCTAAACAATTGGGAAATTAGGAGAATGGGATATTCTGGATCTAGGGCCTGATATGGCTTAGCAGGTGCAAGGGAAAAAAGTATTTTATCGCTCAAAGAAAAACTAGATCAGAACCTCTCTTCCTGGAGTCCACACCTCCAGTACAATTAATGGGTACTTGTAGCATCATATCCCAGGTAAAAGACTAGTGCTAAACGCTTCCACACTGGGAAGAACAGATGACACGTTCCTTCATGAAGTGGAGTGATAGTGCATTTCTTTTGAAGGGGCTTCTGCATGTCATCTACCCTTCGAGAGGGGGAAGGGAACAAAGCCCAGGAGTCAACCCTGGAGAAATAGGTTCTCAGAATTCTTACTTATGGCTGCATAGACTGAATCAATGATCAATGTCAGAAGGTGGATATCTCACCTGCATATGTGGCTAGGGTCTACACCCTGGCAAGAGGAGGAAGGATTTGTCATTTGTCCCTCTGTTCTTGGGTCACTGACTAAAGAAACAATGGCTATGTCTCTATGTGTGCCTCTGCTACATGGGAGAACCCTAGTCCAGTCAATTCTTAATTGTTGGGGAAGGTGGGGCCTAGGTCTCTTTACTCCTCTGTCAATGAGGGGCAAGGCTGCTATGTTTATTTCCATGATGTAGTATGAAGTGCATAGGTTTGAATGAGTAGGGTCCACACACTTCTGCCTGATGGAACCTAGTCTGAATCCTTCCACAGGTGGTGGAGTGGAATGGTGTGTGTAGATTTCATGTGTGTTGAAGTCACAGCACATTAGTATTGAAGGGCACAGGGCCTCTGGCTCTCTGTGAATGGGGAGGCATAAGACCATGCAATGATAAACTCAATGAATTTGCTCCTCTCTTGGGAAGTATGCATCTATCATTTTACCTTAGGTGAGAAGAAATATTCCTGGCAGTTGTGATGGATTCTTTTAATCCCAGCACTCAGGAAGCAAAGGCTAGCAGATCTCTATGAGTTCGAGGTCAGCCTAGTCTACAGAACGAGTTCTAGGACAGCCAGGGCTACACAAACATATACACACACCCCCATACACACACACAAAACCTGTCTCAGAAAACAAAACAAAACCAAAAACGACAATAAGAAAAAAAAATTTAAGGGGCTGGAGAGATGGCTCAGTGGTTAAGAGAACTGGCTCTTCTTCCAGAGATCCTGAGTTCAATTCCCAGCAACCACATAGCCAGCCATCTATAATGGAATCCCATGTCCTCTTCTGTCATGGTGCACATGTAAATAAATAGAGCATTCATATACATAAGTAAAATACATTTTTTAAAAGGAGAGAAAAATCTGAGCTCCTATACTATGGATAAGGAGAGATTTCAAATGCACTGCATTGTAGAATGATCAGTAATATCACTGGCTTTCTGGCCTTAATGGGAGGAGGTCATCTGCATCTCTACTGCTCAGATGCCCCTCTCTTGGTCAATCTGGTGGTTATAAGCCATTTGGAGTGTGGGGGTCTGTCTTTACCTCATAGGGGAAGAAAATAAACCTGAGTTGCTCTACCCTGAGGTCTCCTTGAGAGTCATAACATGCTCTCGATAAACTAAAGTCTGTTCCCATGTACTATAAGCCAATTTGGGTGGGTCTTTACTAAATCAGAAATACAGCAATTCTTTATGGGGTAGATAAGGGGTCGAATTTTCCACAATGAAGAGTCTCCAGTGCAGGGAGAGGGGTAACTCTGTGTAGTTGCCCATAAGTCTCTGTCTCCGATGATTTTGAGAACTGATATTCAGGCTAATGGTGTCGACTGGTTACTCTGCTAGAAGGGTAGACATGGGAAGGGCAGGTCTCTAGTTAGGAGCTCTCTTCCTCTAGATATTACACATTTTTGAGCTCCCCTATAGCAGTATGGAGATGGACAAGCCCCGTTGAAGACCTATGCCTTAATAAGCCAGAAGTCTGCCTCTCAGTCTTGTATTAGAAATTATTTTCTTATAAAGCAGGGATGATATCATCCACCATTTCATGGGTTGACACCCTCCTCCATTACGCAGTGAAAATATAAACGTAATAGACATTCTCACACATGGAAGGGGGCGTCTATCTACATGGGAGAAATGGCAGTAATGCGAAATGACGCCCAAATATACTGAAAGGCGGAAGGCAACCGACATTTTGTCTCATACGCATGTCCTGTGCCTCTCTACATATCCAGGGTGCACCTTTAAAGCCTCTCTCTGAGGCCGCCAGAATGCAGTTCAGCGCATCGCCACGTGTGGAGCTATTCATATCGCTCTGCCAAGGTTTTCCACCCCACAAGCGAGCCAGCTTTTCACCTCTCTAGTCCAGGATGGCGAGCATCTCTGGTTTCACCTTTGAAAAAACAATCCTTACTGTATTGCTGGCCTGGTGAGCACTCAGCACGAAAAAAAAGAGAGTAGTCTCTTACCTACACTTCCGGCAGGGACCTCGGAGAGCAGCTAGAAGTACAACGTCGCGGGTTGAGGAGCGCGCAGCTAGGCTCCGCCCAGACTTCCGGATCCCAGCCCAGCTCTTTGCTCCGCCTGATTTGCGTGATACGCAAGGACGGAGATAATTGCAGCGCCGCGCAGTCCTGCCCCTGCTCCCACGCTGGCCCCGCCTCCTGGCTGCCCGCGGGCAAAGAAATAGCGAAGAGGGGCGCGGGAGCCCGGCGATGGAGGGGGTGGTGTGCGTGTGCTTGTGTGTGTGCGCTTGTGTATACTCATGTGGCCACAAAAACTATTTGTAAGACGAACTCTTTTGTGAGGCCTCCTGGCTAGGGTTAAAGATGTATCTTCTCTAGTCTCAGTCACCAAAGGAATCACTGGCGGCCTTAGATGAGGGTAGGGGGCAATGGTTTGTCCTCCTGGAAGATGGCGACAGGCCGGGTGCGAGAAGATGGCCGCCGGGATCACGTGTCTGTTTGGCTGCGTATATCCCACCTGAAGTGAGTTAGCTGTTTTCAGCAGCCTTCCAGTTTCACAGGGCCCTAATGCTTAGGAAAGCTGAGCCGGGAGCAGGAACAGAAACTCTTGGTCATTGTCACTCGCCGGTTTATCCTCTTCTCCCTCATGTGTGATTCCTGTGTTTGCAAAAAATAAACCTATCCCTAAAGCGAGGGTAGGTAAGGATGTCTTTAAAAACCATTTCAAGAAACTCCTGACTTGGCTGGGGAGTGAGATAACCCTCTGGAAAACGTAACTATTAATTTAAATCCTTCCTGATCATTTACTTCCCGTCCTTTCCCCCTCCTCAAGTCTAAACGTAAGGGTGGGGTTGGGCTAGGTGAGGCAAGAACCCAGAACCTGTGTTTCTTCACGTGCAACCCATCACCGCGGAAAATAAGCCCTTTTGCTCTCCTTCCCCTTATAGTATAGGATTCGCTGCTACCTTTCTCTCTAAACACCAGACCCTTCTGGACCCCCAAAGTAGCCATAGTATTTACAGGTTCTATTTCCCTAAAGCCTAACTTTTGTCACTCTATGAAATTTCTAATACAATCGTTTTTTCTCTCTCCCAGTTGAGTAACAATCATAGCATTCTTTGGGGTTTATCACAATATACTACACTGTAGTAATTTTTCTTAGTTTTTTTTAAATAGATTTGTTCTAGTTTGTGTGTGTGTTTTGCTTTTATGTATGTATGTGCATAACATATACGGCTGATGCATGTGGAGATCAGAAGAAAGCTTTCGGGCCCCTGAATCTGGAGTCGCAAATGGTTGTGAGACACCATGTAAATGCTTGCAGTCAAACTCAGGTCCTCTGCAAGAGCAACAAGCACTCCTCACTGATGAGCCATCTCTCCAGTCCTTGTACAATATAGTTCTTAATGTGGTTTCATCACCACAGGAGAGAGGACTCCTCAGAGAAAGGACAGTTCATCTTTGAACTCTCAAAGAGACCCAGTACAACACTGGCTTCAAGCAAATTTGTTAACTGAAATTAAGAGCTGCACCACAAATCAATGAGTATGGAAGGGTTTAGTAGATAGCATTGGAAAAATTGGATCAGATTAAGGAGAAATATTAATGCCAGGTATGGCAGTACATACCTGTCATCCCCAGACTACAGAGTCTGAGGTAGGAGGATCCAGAATTCAAGGTCAGCCTGGTTTGCACAGCCAGGGTGATTTAAAAAGGAAATTCATGATTTTGAGACAGAAAGTCTTCTAACCCAGGATGGTCTCAGAATGTCTGTGTAGCAGGGATGGCCTTGAACTTCCTGATCCTTCTCTGGGTTATAAAATTAAAACGCGTACCACCACGCCCAATTTAAATGTGTGCCCTGCAGTGGATCCAACCCAATGCCTCTGGCATGTTATGCAAGCACTGTAGCATCTGAGCTACATACCTAGTTCAATCCAGTGTCTTAAATGATTATCTCCAGGAAGAACAGGAGTACAGAGTACACATAGAGGAAAGGGAGTTTATGATAAACCAAACCTGTAAAGTAATACAAGCTCGAAAAACACAGAAACAGAAGGATAAAATTTGCAAATAATCTCGTTGTTTTCCATTAGTTCTCAAAATGTGGTGCTTGTACTACCAGAGGACATGATCATTCAGTAACTTGGAAATGCAAATTCGTGCATCAAACCTAATTTTCTCAACTAAAACTCTGGCTGTTGACAACACCAAGGTTATTTGATAAAGCATCCAGGAATCATCATTTTAAACATACCAAAAAAATGTGTGTGTGTGTGTGTGTGTGTGTGTGTATTACACTTATATTGTATAGATAGTTTATATATCTTACAACATATAATACATATATAATATTTATTGTATGTTAAAGGAAATTAAACCACTTGAGCTCACTGCTTCCCACAAAACCCATAGCTTAACAAAACCCCAGTACCATGCATGAGAAACCTCCTTTCCAGTGATTGGTCAGGATAGTCCAAGTGACTCTGAAAGCAATATAGATTATTGATGTAGCTCTTGGTTGCCTCTCAAGAGCTTGAGGTTCAGCTCCTGTTGGTAAAGACACTGTACACTTAAGACAAAGTCATATGATTTGAGCTGGGTCTAGCCTGAAAGCCTGTTTCCTATGATCTGACTTCCATGCTTCCAAAAAAATACTATACAAGCTACCAAGGGAGGGGGGCAGTTAAACAGTTCTACTCAGCTGCAACATGTATGAGCCACTGGTAAAATAATTACCAGTATTTTATTTATTTTATGTGTATGGGTGTTTAGCCTTTGTGTATGCCTGTGCACCATGTGCATGCCTGCTACCTAGAAAGGTCAGAAGACGGTGTCTGATCCCCTGGATCTGGAGTTACCATTGTGAACAACCTTGCAAGTGCTAGGAATCGAACCCCAATCCCAAAAAGCTATCAGTGCTCTTAACCAGTGAGCTAAATCTGCAGCCCCTATGTAGTACGTTTTAGTACTAAGTTTGAATTTTGAGCTTAATGTATATTTACAAGCATTCCACCGCTGGGTCAAACTCACCCCTAGCCCTGCAGTCTGAGCTACAGAATGAGTTCAAGATCAGCCTGGGCAACTGAATGAGACCCTGTCTCAAATTTTAAAAAGTCGAAAAGGAGGCTAATGACGTAGCTCAGTAAGAGATCACTTGTCTAGCATGGGCAAGGCACCTAGATTTCAATCCCTAAGACTACAGAAAAGAGAGCACATGTCTAGCATGGGCAAGGCACCTAGATTTCAATCCCTAAGACTACAGAAAAACCACAATAATAATGCACTTAAATATGGTCTAGGACTGGGGCTGTAACTCAGTGGCAGAATATTTTACTAGCATGCACAAGGCCCTAAATTCCATCCCCAATGCTGCCAAAAAAGTTAATGCAAATTAATGTATATATCTAGTGCATGAATAGATCTTCTGTATACAAATATGTGCATGTCACATTCTCAAATTAGCCAATTATCCTCAAAATGTTTTAAAAGCTACTTCTATTTTTTGATCCCAGCATCTCATCAGCATGCATGCATTACACCCAACCTGTTTTAATGTACAAATGGACTTGTACATTTTGTCATGAGTTGTCTGTTTCTCTTTTAATTTTTGTACCTCTTCTGTATTTTGTGAGTTTCAAGTAATATTTTTGAGACAAGATTTCATGTAGCCCAGGCTGTTCTCAAGCTGACTATGTATTTGGAGATGACCTTGAACTTCTGATGCTTCTGCCTCTACCTCCTAACTACTAGAATTATAGATAAGTGTCACCCTGCTCAGTTATTGTTTGAATATATTGATAGATTTGAAGATTCTAGGCTACTTGACTTATATACTGCCCAAATTTGAAATTTATATTCTTGTTCTATGTAGTTATATTAAATTGGGAATTTTCAGCAGAATAGTATACAGAAGTGTATAGGGAATCTCCATGGCCTATAACTTACATTGGCTCCTGGAGTGGGCCATCACTGCATTTTCTTGCAGATTTAGTTTGGGAATTTTATTTTTAAAGTAGCTCCCTTATAGGCTGCAAAAAGGTTGTTCTATTTTTCTGTTAGCATGTTATTAATGGTTAGTTTTAGATTCTGTCTGTGTAGGATCCACATTTTTGGTTTTTTTCCTTTTGTTTTGAGACAAGACCAGGCTGGCCTGGAATTCACCAGATCTGCCTGCCTCTGCTTCCCAAGGGCTAGGATTAAAAGCCTGTGCCATCCTGCCTGGTATATTAGAATCCATACTTTTAAGTCATAGGTAGAAATACAGTTTTCTTTTGTAATGAGCCAGATTTCCTGTCATCAAATACAAAATAATTTCTTTTTTTCCCATTAACTTACCATGACTTTACACAAACACACCTGCATATATAAACACTATATACACACTATGTTACATATAGAGAAGTCTGTTTTGTTGTTGCAGTAATGTCACTTTGATTGTAACATTTTGTAGTGTAACTTAGTATCTGATAAGGCAGTTCCTTCTCTTTAGCTGTTTTGTTGTAGCAGTAATGTCACTTTGGTTGTAATGTAACATTTTGTAGTGTAATTTAGTATCTGATAAGGCAGTTCCTTCTCTTTAGTCCTTTAAGGTGATTTGATATATTATCACATAAATTTCAAAAATTCAATTGGGAATTTTAGAGGCCTTTTGATGAATTTGCATCTTAGAGGTTTGAAGGCTGAAGAAATGACTCCATTGGTTTCTAAGTATGAAGACCTGGATCCAGATCTCCAGTACCCATGTTAAAACCTAAGGTGTGGTGGGTTGGGGATTTAGCTCAGTGGTAGAGTGCTTGCCTAGCGCTTGCCAAGGCCCTGGGTTCAGTCCTCGGCTCCGGAAGAAAAAAAAACCTATTTAAAAAAAAAAGAAACATTGTTTGGGGCTAGAGAGATGGCTCAGCTGTTAAAAGCACTGACTGCTCTTCCAGAGGTCCTGAGTTCAAATCCCAGAAACCACATGGTGGCTCACAACCATCTGAAATGGGATCTGATGCCCCCTTCTGGTTTAAAGAGAGCAACAGTGAGCAACAGTGTACTTATATACATAAAATAAATAAATAAATCTTTAAAAAATTTTAAAAAAAAGCCTAAGTTGTGTCTATAAACCCTCAGGGGCCCACTGGCCAATCAGGCTAGCTGAATCTGTGAGTTCCAGATTCAGTGAGAGACCCTGTCTCAAAAACTAAGGTAGGGGGAGGCAATAGAGGAAGTCTTCTGATTGGCCTATAGTGTGATCTCTCTCTCTCTCTCTCTCTCTCTCTCTCTCTCTCTCTCTCTCTCTCTGTCTCTCTCTCTCTCTCTCTCTCTCTCTCACACACACACACACACACACACACACACACACACACACACACACATCCAAGACCAGTGGCTATGAACTGTTCAACTCACCTTCATGTAACTCTCTTCTTTATTAAACTTTAACATTTTTCTTTTTATAATTAATCCAGCCACTAATTTATATGAAAATCAGTATGGGCTAGGACATGGTATTGCATGCCTTTAGTCTTTTAAGTCTCAGCCCTCAGGAGGCAAAGGCAGGTGGATTCGAGTTCAAGGCTACCCTGATCTACTAAACAAGTTCCAGGACAGCCAAGGCTACACAGAGAAACTCTTTCTCAAAAGAAGGAAAGAAAACAAGAAGAAAGAAAGGAAGGGAGAGAGAGAGAGAGAGAGAGAGAGAGAGAGAGAGAGAGAGAGAGAGAACAAAAACCAGAAAAGAACAAAATAAAATTGGTATGGGTATATATCAAAAAAAGACTAAAAATTCAACTACCATAAAGTCCAGCTATACCATCCCTGGGAATGTACCAATGGAATATAAGGTGTCACTGTACAGAGGTACAGAATTCTCACAGGCTTGGTTGATGTCCAAAAGAAGAAAGAAAATATCCAAAAGCTTTTGAAATGTATGTTTATATTCTACCACTATGTATAGCAAATCGAGTGGCTAAACTCAGTGTGGGAAGGTATTAGCAAGTATTTTGAATACACAGATACATGAAAAATGGAAGTCATCTGTGAAAGCAGAAAAGAGGATATCTTACTTTTCAATTGCTATGACAAAACACCATGACCACGGCAACTTATAAAAGAAAACATTTCTTAGAGGCTTACAGTTTGAGAGAATAAGTCCAATAACTATCACAGTAGGGAGCATGACAACAGGCCAGCACGATGCTAGAGCAGTAGTCTGACCCACAAGCATGAGGCAGAGAGAGCTAACTGGGTATGATAGGGGATTTTTGAAACTTCAAAGCCCCCAACCCCCCCACCCCCGGCCAAGTGATGTACCTCTTCCAACAGTGCCACACCTCCTGATCCTTCCTTAACCAACTGAGAACCACATGTTCCATGTATGAGCCTATGGAGGCCATTCTCATTCAAACCACCACAAGGGGCTACTGGGAAAAGGAAGGGACTGACAAGAAGTGGGCATGAAGATTGGGCAAGAAAAAATCTTAAGAAAATGATTAAGAACAATGCATGAAAATGCCATGATGTGCCAGGCGTGTACTCCAGAGGCAGAGGCAGGCAGATCTATCTGAGCTCAAGGCCAGCATGGTCTACAGAAGAAGTTCCAGGACAGCCTGGACTGTTACACAGAGAAACACTGTCTCAAAAAAAAAAAGGAAGGGAGGGAGGGAGGGAAAGGAAGGAAGGAAGGAAGGAAGGAAGGAAGGAAGGAAGGAAGGAAGGAAGGAAGATTCCTTGTCAGTGGTGGTATAGGCCTTTAATTTCAGAACTTGGGAGGCAGAGACAAGTGGATCTCTTAGTTTGAGGCAATCATGGTGTACAGAGTAAGTTCCAAGTCAACCAGGACTACACAGAGAAAGAAAAAGGAGAAAAGAAAAAGAAAAGAGGCATAATGCAATCCATTACTTTGTATGTTAATTTTAAAATTAATGAACATAGCACACCTGCATTCATGTGCACATACATATACATACTTACACATACATATAATTTAAAGTAAAATCTGGGGCTGGAGAGATGGCTCAGTAGTTAGAGCATATGTTGTTCTTGCAGAGGACCGGGGTTCAATTCCCAACACCTATATGGTAACACACACCCATTCATAACTCCAGTTCCAGGGGATCCAGTGTCTTCTAACCTCTGTGTGCACTAGGCATGCACATGGTACACATAAAATACACTCATTTGTTTACA
Source organism: Rattus norvegicus (assembly GCF_021556685.1). Taxonomy (NCBI): domain Eukaryota; kingdom Metazoa; phylum Chordata; class Mammalia; order Rodentia; family Muridae; genus Rattus; species Rattus norvegicus. The sequence continues at coordinate 27,190,310 of NC_141554.1, forward strand.
TAAATAAATAAAATAAAAAACCAATCTGGGTCACCGTGACACACTTTTACTCCCAGCACTTGGGAGGCAGAGTCTGGTGAATCTCTGTGAGTTCAAGGACAGTCTGGTCTACAGAGCAAACTCCAGGACAGGCAGAGAAACTGTCTTGCAAAAACATTTTAAAAGTCTTAAGAAAATTGATTACAAATAGCCATTAGCAAGGTTTAAAAAAAATACTAGGCACCAAATAAACATAGCATTTGAGAAGTGGACTCAGGAGGATGAAGAGTTCAAGGTCACCCCATAGCAAGTTCTAAGCCAGCCTGAGTACATAAAATTCTGCCTCAAAAAACTAAAGCCATCACTGGCAAGAGTTTTCTTTCTATTTATTTAACAAAGTTCTAGAAATAAAAGAAAAGCCAGCAACGGCAACACAAAAGGGGAGAGATGACAGTTAATTGATGGAAAAAGACAACTTGTTTTTACATTTTTTACTAAAAGTTTTTTTCATACAATCTATGATTTTTTGGGCTTATCAAAAGACATTTAATACAATTAGTTTTCAACACCCCCTTGGTGGTCCACATCTACAAAGAAATCCAACCCAACCCCATCCAAATCCCACCCCACAGAAAAGCACATAGTTACCAGAATTTTTAAGCAAGTATGGTTTGGGAATTTGTTTTTTTAAGGCCCCAGGGCAAGTTATTTACAGTTTAATTGCCACTGTCAACTGATCTGGACCTGGACTGGGATCGGGACCTCTGGCGATCCACAGATGCTGGAGATTCAGATCTACTCGAAGAACCACGTTTCTGGTTCTTCTCAGGCACAGGAGACCGACCTACTACCAGAACGGGACTTGCTCCGGCTCCGGCTCCTGCTCCTTGATCGACTGTGAGACTTGCTCCTGCGTAAACGGAATTGGCTATGGGACCTAGAGGAACTCCTGGTCAGAGATCGTGACCTGCTTCTTGACCTATGCCTTTTGCTGACTTCAATTAATTTGATTTTTCGCCCGTTCATTTCCTTTCCAGAAAGTTTCTCACTAGCAGTCTTTAAGTCACCATAAGAGGCAAACTCAACTACCCCTTCATTTAGTTTAGGTTGATGTGCATCCGCAAAGGTTACTTCCCCAGCTTGTCTCGTGGAATTTTTGAGATCCTGCCAGCTGACTCTTGAGGATAAATTCTCAACTATAAGTCGATTTTCTGTTCTTACAGGTGGGGCATTTCGTCTATCATTTCGAGGTCTGCGACTGCTAAAATGGTCGGAGTATCGTCCTCTACCTCTTTCACCTTGAGCCCGAGCCCAAGCATGTTCAATAGTAACCCTTTCACTGCAAAGTGCCTTTCCATCAAGTTCATAGACAGTGTCATCTACATCCTCGAATTCCACAAAACCAAAACCTCTTTTCAAATCAATATCTCTGATCCGTCCGTAACCCTTGAAGAATCTTTCCACATCTTTCTCCCTCGCTGCTGGATTTAGTCTCCCAATGAACACTCAACAGCCACTCATGATGCCTGGCTAGTGTTTCCTACCAGACAGGGTCTTTGACGGCTAAATGCCGGAGAGGTTCATAGTCTGCGACGGAGCTGTCTGCCTCCTGACACACTCCTGACGAACTCAACTCCTCTACGTCTCTCCACAACTGACCACAATCTATGATTTTTGATCATTTCCCCCTCTATCAACTAATTAAAAGGAGGGCTTGAAGGGGTGAAAGTTATGGAATTATAATATCAAAAAGAAAAGAACAGCGCAAAAGTTAATTTGGAATTTTTATAATTGTGAGTCTTCCTGCCTAAGAAAATAAAACACCTTTCTGTTTCTTCCTCTGGGATGTTATATTTCTCAGAAAGGTTTGAGACATTTCTTTTAGAAATTGTTTCTAGGTATTTTTTGTTTCTATTGACCTAACACATGGAGCCTTCTCAGCCACGTGATGGTGACCCACATCTTTTTGTTTGGTTAGTTGGTTGTTTTGTTTGTTTGTTTGTTTGTTTGTTTGTTTGTTTTTTTCTGAGGCAGGGTTTCTCTGCATATCCCTGGCTGTCCTGGAACTTGCTCTGTAGCCCAGAGTAGACTCAAGCTCAAAGATCCTTCCTAGTGCTGGAATTAAAGACATGTGTCAACAAGACATAGGCAACAGGCCAGCCAGGTTTACAGATTGAGTTCCAGGACAGCCAGTACTACATAGAAAAAAAAAACTGTCTCAAAAAAACCAAAAAAAAAAAAAGTAAAAAAATTGCAGGAAAATGGAATGCCTTAAAATGTACAATATTCAGCAAGGTTATACAAACTCAGAAAGAAAAGAAAAAATGTGTGTTCTCTTTCATAAGCAGAGTTCAGTCAATAGTGTGTGAGTGTGGGGCTGGAGATTTAGCTCAGTGGTAGAGCGCTTACCTAGGAAGCACAAGGCCCTGGGTTCGGTCCCCAGCTCCGAAAAAAAAAAAGAACCAAAAAAAAAAAAAATAGTGTGTGAGTGTGTGTGTGTGTGTGTGTGTGTGTGTGTGTGTGTGTGTACAGATGTACATGTGGGTACAGTATAACAAAGAAAAAAGAGAACAAAATATTAAATAAATATTAGGGTATGAGGAAGTCTGAGTTTTGAAAAAGAACATGAAGCTAACTATTTTTTCTAGTTCTAATTCTCTTATACATTTTTTTTAATTTCAGTGGTGCCTTAGTGTATAAAATATATTTGCTGCTGAAAGTATACAATTTAATGTGAATCTCCACAGTTTCTTTTTTTTTTTTCTTTTTTTCGGAGCTGGGGACTGAACCCAGGGCCTTGCACTTACTAGGCAAGCGCTCTACCACTGAGCTAAATCCCCAACCCTCACAGTTTCTATTTTAAATGCCTATTTTAACTATATATAAGTTCATTGAGTTGTATAGACTGGGGACTGGTTAAGTTTAGTGTTTTATTTATTTGTAAATTTTTTTTTGTTCTTTTTTTCGGAGCTGGGGACCGAACCCAGGGCCTTGCGCTTCCTAGGCAAGCGCTCTACCATTGAGCTAAATCCCCAACCCTTATTTGTAAATTTTTAACAATTTTTTTTATTGCTCCAGTCGATGGAAGGGGACTTTATTTCGTCCCGGGATCACAGGGCAGGTATGGCCCAGCTCTATTTGACCTTCTTCTTGGGGCGCAGGTTGTTGGTGTGGCTGCACCTTCTTCTTGCGACAGTTAACTGCACGGGGGTGCAGGCGTGCGTAGCATTTGCGGCAGATCATCATGTCACACTTGTACTTCTGGGCAAGCTGACAAAGGGACGGCTGGATGATGCCACCGCGAAGACGCAGCACCAGGTGCAAGGTGGACTCTTTCTGGATGTTGTAGTCTGACAGGGTGCGGCCATCCTCCAACTGTTTGTCGGCGACTATCAGCCTCTGCTGATCAGGGGGTGTCTTCCTGATCTTGGATCTTGGCCTTGACATTCTCGATGGTGTCACTGGGCTCGACCTCTAAGAGTGATTGATGGTCTTGCCCATCAGGGTCTTCAGGAAGATCTGCATGTTGGCATCCTCTCGGCTGCCTCATTGAAGAGAAAGAGGACAGTAGGCAACAAAATTTTTAATAGGAAAAAGTCATATTCCCCTTTCATTGGAAGTTTTAAAGACGTATTTATTTTTATTTGTATGTGTATATGCCACACTAATGCCTGGCGCACATGACGCCAGTAGAGGGCGTCAGATCCTTTGGGACTGGAGTTAAGGATGGTTGTGAGCCACCATGAGAATGCTAAGAACTGAACCCAGCTCCTCTTCTAGAGTAGCAAGAGCTCTTAAACACCTTTGATTCTCTCCAGCCCCCTCTGTTGAATTTATTGATTTTTTTTGAGACAAGGCCTTATTACAAAACTCAATTCTTCCTTAAATTCACAGCACACCATACTCAGCCTCCCAAGTGGTGGTACTATGTTTTTGTTATTGTTTTTCAAATGACTCTGCATACACTGGAGGTCATAATAATAACGTCGGGTTTTATCAGTAGATTTCCTAGTATTGAAATGATTCTTACATCCCTGTAATAAACCCCACACAATTATGAATACTGTCATTTTGGATTCTGCATCACTAATTACAAGTGAGGCTCATTCTACATGAGTCTCTTGTGGCATCTTTGTCAGATCTTGGTATCAGTGGTATGTTTACTTCATAAAGCTTTAAAAGTGGGGTGGGCATGGTGGCACATGCCTTTAATCCCAGCACTTGGGAGGTAGACATAAGAGGATCTTTGTGAGTTGGAGGCCAAACTGGTCTACAGAGCAAGTTCTAGGACAGCCAGGTCTGTTACACAGAAAAGCCCTGTCTCAAAACAAAACAACCCAAAACAAAAAACAATTCGAAGGGTTCTCTGGGTATTGTTTAATGGCAAAGCATTTTCCCAATATGAACAAGGCCTGGGGCTTGATCCCTTACAAAGAACAAAATCATTGGGATTATGTGTTTTTGGTGTTAATAGGCCTCCCTGTGTACAAAGATCTTGGACCAGTACTTTGGGGGTGGTAGACACCTCCTTATAACTATCTCTGTGTCTTCTAAGGACATTGTTCCATATGGAAGTTTTGTCTTTTTAGGGCCAGTTTGGTACATGACATTTTCCTATGGTATTATCCATTTCTTCCTGTTCTTTAAAACCTTTTCCATGGAGTTACATTAAGGATTCATGGGTGGGCATAACACTGCATTTCTGTAATCCCTTCACTCAGGAGTCTAAGGCTAGAAAGTCACAGCTTGTTCAAACCGGCTAGGTGGCATAGCAAGTCTGAGGCCAGCTATGGCAAGTTTGACACCAGTCATAAGTCTGAGGGCAACTTGGGCAAGCTATAGGAAGACTCTCTCAGAAAACATTTATGAAAAAATACAGTAAATAAAAGGCATCCATCGCTTCACTCAGTGCAGGGCACTGGTGGCCCATGCCTTTAATGCCAGCACCTGAAAGGCAGAGGCAGGGGGATCTCTGAGTTTGAGGCCAGCCTGGTTTACAAAGTCAATTCTAGGACACCCAGGGCTACACAGAGAATCTCTTGTAAAACCAATAAATAAATAAATAAATAAATAAATAAATAAATAAATAAATAAGCAAACAAACAAACAAATAACCTTTGTGATATTTAAATCATCCCCTTAGTATAGCTATATCCAAATTTTTCATTTCTTATTTTGTATATTTGTGCTTTTGTACTTTTTCCTCTTCTTTTTTTTTTTTTTATTAACTTGAGTATTTCTTATATACATTTCGAGTGTTATTCCCTTTCCCGGTTTCCGGGCAAACTTTTTCCTCTTCTTGATCATATAAGCTATTTTATATAATAGCCCTTTAAAAAACAGAATCAGCTCATGTATTTACTTGTTTGTTTATTAGTACCATTGTTATCTAAGACTGTTCGTATCCTCTTTGTTGCCCAATGTGTTGGTACCTGCCCATAATTCCAGCACTTGGGAGATGGAAGCAGGAGAATCAGAAATTGAAAGCCAACTGGACTACATAGTAAATTGGAAGTCACGCTGTGCCATATGAGATCCGGCCTTAAAAAATAAGAAAGAGGGGGTTGGGGATTTAGCTCAGTGGTAGAGCGCTTGCCTAGCAAGCACAAGGCCCTGGGTTCAGTCCCCAGCTCCGAAAAAAAAGAAAAGAAAAAAATTAAGAAAGAATTAAATAAACATGTGTCTTTCTTGCTTCTTTGTTTCCCTTGAGTTTTTTTTTTCCTGTAACTTTTCAAGTCTAATAATTTTCGACTGCAGTTTTCTTTTTTTTTTTTTATTCAGTACTGGGCAAACATGTTACTGTTGAACTATATCACCAGCATTCTTTAATTTTCTTTATTTGTTTTGAAACAAGTCTCACTAAGTTGCTCAGGCTGGCCTTGAACTTGGAAACTTCCTCATGCCTCAGCCTCCCAAGTGCCGGAAATGTAGGCCCAAGTGTCCAGGCATGGCCTTCCTGGTTTTTAATTTAAGTGTGTTTAGGCTGGACATTTTTTCTTTGACTACTCCTTTAACTATATCTATCAAGTCTGATATTGGTAGTTGCATTAATTACTTTTCTGCTGCTGCAATAAAACTCCATGGCAAAGACTACTTAGAGAAGGAAGGGTCGATTTGGGCTTATGGTTCCATAGGAATAAGAGTCCCTGAGGTGGGGGCTGGAGAGGTGGCTCAGAGGTTAAGAGCACTGACTATTGCTCTTCCAGAGGTCCTGAGTTCAATTCCCAGCAACCACATGGTGGCTCACAACCATCTGTAATGAGATCTGATGCCCTCTTCTGGTGTGTCTGAAGACAGATACAGTGTACTCATATACATAAAATAAATCTTAAAAGAAAAAAGGGTTGGGGATTTAGCTCAGTGGTAGAGCGCTTGCCTAGCAAGCACAAGGCCCTGGGTTCAGTCCCCAGCTCCGGAAAAAAAAAAAAGAAAGAAAAGAAGAGCCCCTGAGGTGGCATGGCAGGGCAGCAGGAAAAAGAGGTGAGAACTCACATCCTCTGCTTAAAGCAGAGGGAGAAAACCTGAAGTAGGGCTTAGAGAGGCTTTAAGCTCTCAAATCAGTTCCTGGTTCCAAAACTGTGCCACCAACTGGAGAACAAGTATTCAAATACTGAAACCTATGGGAAGGTGTTTCTCATTCAAACCACCACAATGTTGTTTCCCTAGCACTGCTGTCTAGAAATTCGGATTTTTAGTTGGGTTTCTCCTTTGGCTCAAAAGTTGAGAGGTGTTGCATATTCAAATGGAAGATACATTTAATATTGAGTGCTTGTTTTATCCAGTTGTAAGCAAAGAAAATTGTCCCTGTGTTGCTTTTTGGAACTCACTGAAATTTTCTTATGGTTAATATTGATTTGTCATTTAGTTTTCCTGTGTTATTGCTGGCTGGCATGTGATATTTCCTGGAGAGACATGAACAATATCTGTTGAATAGCAAATAGGGCACCAACAAAAAACCAAAGAAAGAGGCTGGAGAGATGGCTCAGTGGTTAAGAGCACCCGACTGCTCTTCCAGAGGTCATGAGTTCAATTCCCAGCAACCACATGGTGGCTCACAACCATCTGTAAAGAGATCTGATGCCCTCTTCTGGTGTATCTGAAGACAGCTACAGTGTACTTATATATAATAAATGAGTAAATAAAAAAATTAAAAAATAAAATAAAAAAAACCAAAGAAACAGACAGGCGTTGGTGGCACATATCTTTAATTCCAGAACCTAGGAGTCAGAGGCAGGAGGATTTCTGAGTTGGAGGCCAGCCTCCAGAACAGCCAGGTGTATGCAGAGAAACTCTGATCAAAAAAAACACAGAGAAAGAAAGAAAGAAAGAAAGAAAGAAAGAAAGAAAGAAAGAAAGAAAGAAAGAAAGAAAGAGGAAGGAGGGAGGGAAAATGAATTCCTCTCAAGCCTAGCTTAGTGAACCAGTAATTTACACTGAAAAACTTGTGGCAGTAGCCATACAAATGAGGGTATATTACTACCCCTCACTGACAGGCATAGGTCTTATGATGGCCACCTGCACAGAACAGGTTAATTTATGTGTCTGTCCCACCAGAGCCTCCATCTGTCAAGACTCTAATCAGGATATGTTGTATATCATGTCAGGAAAGGTGTGACATAATATCAGGAACAGGAAGCTGGCCCATCACATTTTCATCCACACACAGGAAATGGGGAGGGGGGACTTGGCTGAGACTCAGACCTTCAAAGCCTGCCCCCAAGTAATACATATGTACTTCCTGTAGCAAGGCTCATCCTCTCAAGGTTCCATAGCCTCCTCAAACAGAACCACAAACTGGGGATCAAGTATTTAAATGCCAAGACTATTCAGAACATTTCTCATTCAAGCCACCACAGCAACCCAGTCCTGTTAGTGCCCTGACATGCCATCCATGCATGAGACAGGAATGTGCAAATGTTCCTTCCAAAATTGTATCAGCATTAGCTGTTGGATTATTATTGAAGAGGGCCCAGTGACTGAAAACAACAATGATTCCAACCCAGTTTGCATGGCACTGATGACAGGGCTCGCAGACACTGCTCTAAGTTGCTCTAACTGTGTTTGCCACCTTTGAAGAGTCTAGCTCTGTGCCACCTGTCTTAGACTTACTATTTTTTTTTCTTTTTTTCAGAGCTGGGGACTGAACCCAGAGCCTTGTGCTTGCTAGGCAAGCGCTCTACCACTGAGCTAAATCCCCAACCCCCTATGACTTACTATTGCTTGATGAAACACCAAAAAGAAATTTGGGGAGAAAATAGTTTATTTCACTCACAGTTCAATATGACTGTTCGTCACTGAAGGAAGTCAGGACAGGAACTCAGAGTAGAAACCTAGAGACAGAAGCTAATGCAGAGGCCATAGAAGAGTGCTGCTTACTGACTTTCCATGGTGGAACTCAGGACCACCAGCCCAGGGATGGCACCACCCACAAAAAGGTGAGCCCTCTCCATTCAATAACTAATTAAGAAAATGCCCTACATGCTTGCCTACAGCTCGATTTTTTACGGAGGCATTTTCTCAGTTGAGGTCCCTCAACACTGAAGACTCTAGCTTTTGTCAAGTTGACTGACTATCCATCACCACCCCAGAAAGAGGCTTGATTAGATGGCCTCCAATGCAACCTTTAGTTGGACGAGCTGATTCTACTGTTAGGAAGTGGAACCAGTGAGGGATTCCACCTGTTGTAATTCTCAGCTAGCAATTGCTGCTGTAAAGTTGTAAGCTGAACTTCTGCCTGCCTCCACAACTGGAACCTAAACCCTATTGTAATCATTTGCTCAGGTTGTTTTTTGTTTGTTTGTTTGTTTGTTTGTTTGTTTGTCTTGTCTTGTCTTGAGACAAGGTCTATATTATGTAACACTGGCTATCCCAAAACTCACCCTGTACCCCCCGGATGCCTCCAACCCACAGGGATCCACCTGCTTCTGCTTAAGTGCTGGCTATGTCAATTCTGTGGCACAAATGCATCCACACTCATGTGCACACAGTATACACCATACACACTCCTAGCCATAAAATAATGAATTAAAAATAAAAGGAATTTGCCAAAAGTATAGCACAATTAGCCTAGTGTTCATGAGGCTCTGGGTTCAGAGTCTAGTGCAAGGCACCTGTAGAACCAGTTAGGTCTGGGTTGATGGAGAAGGGAGGTTCCTGAGTACCAATATCAAATTTGATTTCTTGAGATGGTCTCTCACATACCCTAGGTTGGCCTTAAACTTCCCATGTAGCCAAAGATGTCTTCGAATGTCTGATTCTCCTGCTTCTACCTCCTAGACACTAAGGACATAGGCATGAGCCACAAACCCCAAGGCTTCGGACAGGCTGGGTATGTACTCTATCAATTCAGTTACAGCGCTGGCCCATGAGTTACATTTCAGTTTTGTCAATTCTTTTTATCTTTTTTTTTCCCGTTTGGTTTGATTTGATTTGGTTTGCTTTTTACTTTTTGCTTTTTCTCAACACAAAGTTGTAGCCCTGGTTTTCTTGGAACTAGCTCTGTAGACCAGGCTGGCCTCAAACTCAGAGTCACCTCTCTGTGCCTCCCAAAAGCTGGGATTAAAGGTGTGCACCAGCCCCACCCTACTAATATTGTTAATTCTTGTTCATTTGTTCAAGTTGTTTTAAAAATACTTTATAACATTCTTTTCTTTTATATTTCCCTCTCTTAGCCAAGGTTCCAGATGATTTCTGTATAGTTCCTAAAAGTCAGGATTCTGGCTGGAGTGCTTGGCAGTGCCTTCATAAAAGCAAGAGAAGGACACCAGAGGTTCAGCCTGCCTAACATCTTGGGGTTGGAGGGAGTTTGGTTCCCTTGCACTTCAAAAACCTGGCTGTGTGTAATTCCCTGGCTTTGAATACTTGTGACTCCATAATTGTGTACACTCATCTAAGAATGTGTGTCTTTATACATGATGCTCTGCTCTCCTCACCAATAGACAGTAATAGAAGACTGAGGGAGAAGTTTTCAAAGGGAAGGAGTCAGTGGGATGACTCTGTGGAGCTATTCTTCTGTACTAGTTTGCACAGATCTCTGAGCTGGAAGGGGCAGTTCCATGGGTTTTGAATGTCCCTGTGTCCTGTATCTCTGCCAATGAGTGATGAATTCTGTGTGCTTTTCCATGCCTACGTATCTGCATCTGTAAAAGTTAGTGTTTCTGAGTATTGCTCTGTCTCTGCTTGTGGGGGGGGGCTTCTGAGTGCACCCCTGAGTTTCACTGTAGATATATATGTAAAAAGTGCACCGCTACGTGGCAAGTTTAGACTTTCCCCGTCTGGAAGAAGCATTACAACAGGAAATAGTCTAGATTCCGGCTTCCGGATGGAATTTCACTCTGAAAAATACCCCTTCCCGGTCCTCTCAATAAATGCAGCATTCTTTGTCTTTCTTCAAGAGGCTGAGTTGAGGGAGTGTGTGCTAACCTTGACCTCGGAGGCCATGCCTTTCAGGAGGTTTTGGCAGAACCATGAAATTCCACACCCTGCCACTTGCCTCTTGCCAGGCCCACTTCTTCCTCCTGGACCCTTTTATAGCCTCACATTATCTACCAGACTAATTCCAGTCTAAGCTGTTCAGCGTGGCCAGATGAAGACACAGGACAATGGGACAAATGAACAGCACCAGGTTGTTGGTTTTGTTTCTAGCAAATACATGTATACAGGGGGGCAAGGGACAGATACGAGACAGAGACCAAAAAGTACGGTTTTGAAAGAGTGGAGCAGGGGTTGGGGATTTAGCTCAGTGGTAGAGCGCTTGCTTAGCAAGCGCAAGGCCCTGGGTTCGGTCCCCAGCTCCAAAAAAAGGAAAAGAAAAAAGAAAAGAAAGAAAGAAAGAGTGGAGCAGACAGTCAGAAATAGAGAGAAAAACAAGCAATAGGTGGGAAAAGATAGACAAAGATAAAGTTAAGTTTATTTAGAAAGAGGACATAGCTTAGATGAGACCAAATGTAAGAAGAGACACATTCAGCCAGGTGTGGCGGCTCACATCTTTAGTCCCAGCACTTAGGAGGCAGAAGTAAGAGGATCTCAGAGTTTGAGGCTATCCTGGTGTACAGAGTGAACTCCAGGACAGTCAGGACTACACAGAAAAACCCCTGTCTTGAAAAACCAAGAAGAAGGAGAAGGAGAAGGCAATAGGGTGCACCCCTGTAATCCCAGCACTCAGGGGGCTGAAGCAGGAGGACTAGGAGTTTTGAGGGCATCCTAGGCTACACAGCAAGATGCTATTTATAAAAAGAAGCTAAATATGAGGTCTCTTATCTATAATGTCAACATTCAAGAGGCTGAGGGAAGATGATCATCATGAGGTCAACCTGGGCTACATAGTGAGTTGCAGTACAGCCTGAGCTAGCTATGTGTAAGACCTTGTCTAAAAGAGAAATAAAAGAAAGCTGGGGAGATGGCCTAGTGGTTAAGCACTTGCTGTTCTTGCAGAGGACCCAGGTTTGTGACTCCAGTTCTAGTGCAATCTGGCATCCTCTTCTGGGCCTTCTTGGGTACTGTATGCATGTGGTGCTTATGCATACATGCAGACAGAACATTCATACACATAAAACAAAAATAAATCACTGCATCCAGGTGGTGGGGGGATAAACATTTCATCCAAGTACTCAGGAGGCAGAGGTAGGTGGATCTTGAGTTCGAGGCCAGCCTGCCTGGTCTACAGATTGAACTCTAGGACAGCCAGAGCTGTTACATAGAGGAATTTTGTCTGGAAAACCAAACAAACAAATAAACAAACAAACAAATAAATAAAGGGTAAAAAATGTATGTTTGGGGTTGGGGATTTAGCTCAGCGGTAGAGCGCTTGCCTAGGAAGCGCAAGGCCCTGGGTTCGGTCCCCAGCTCCGAAAAAAAGAACCAAAAAAAAATGTATGTTTGGCAGGATTAAGTAGAATTAGAAAAAGATGACTATAGGGTGGTGACAATAGGGAGAAAGGTATTAATGTTGAGTAATCATTATTTCTGAGATATCATTTTCCCAGTTATCCATATGTTAACTCATTAGAGTGAAGCATGTGTACTGTAATCTTTTGTCTTATTCTACAGATAAGGACACCACAGCAAGGCTCACTGCTAAGACTGAATCCAAACAACCTAGCACAGGGAGCATGCACTTCACTGTTCTGTCATGTTCATCACATGAACATGTTGATAGGGACAAAGGATGTGAATGGGGGAAGATGGAGGTAAAGACAGATATGGAGATTGAAAGAGAAATGCTAGAATAGAGAAAGACAGTAGGAAATACACGGATGAATGCAACAGCACAATTAGGAAGATGAGTTGGAAATAACCCGAGAGAGGACAAGATGAGAACAAAGTGTAGGAACAGGATGAGAAAGAAGCCAAGAAACCAAGGGAAATTGAAATAGAAATAAGACAGACATTCTGGAAGAGCAATGTAGTCTAAGGAAAGGGAGACAGACCAAGATTAAGAATGTGTATTTGAGATATGTCATAGACAAGATGACCCAAAACACAGCTAAAGAAAGTAATAGGAAAAAGAACAAGATGAAGAGAGAATCTTAGAAAAAGAGCTAGAGACCTGAAGAGATAGTTCAGTGCTTAAGAACACTCACTGCTCTACCAGAGGACCAGGGTTCAAGTCCCACTAACCACATGGCAGCTCACAATGGCCTGTAACTCCAGTTCCAGGGGATTTGACATCCACTTTTGGCCCACAAGGACAGCAAGCATGCATATGGTGCAAAGATACACATGTAGGCAAAATGCCTACACACATAAAATAAATAGAGAATGAAAAGCAGGAGAAGGGTGTGACTGCTCTTCCAGAGGTCCTGCGTTCAATTCCCAGCAACCACACGGTGGCTCACAACCATCTGTAATGGGATCCAATGTCCTCTTCTGGTGTATCTACAGTGTACTCAAATAAATAAAAGTAAATAAATAAATTAATTAAAAAAGAAAAACCTATAAATAAGTAAAGAAAGAGAGAGAGAAAGAAAGAGAGAGAGAGAGAGAAAGAAAGAAAGAAAGAAAGAAAGAAAGAAAGAAAGGAAGGAAGGAAGGAAGAAACAAACACATAAACACATTTTGGGGGCCTGTGAGGGAGTTCAGTGGGTAACATACCAGCCACCAGATGTCAGGATCCAAGTTAAATTTCCAGGCCCCATATAATGGTAGGAAAAAAAATGACTCCTGAAATTCATTTACTGACCTCCAGTCACGAATTATGGTACACACACACACACACACACACACACACACACACACACACACACAGAGAGAGAGAGAGAGAGAGAGAGAGAGAGCGAGCGAGCGAGCGAGAGAGAGAGAGAGAGAGAGACCAAGACAGACATGGAGACACAGAGACACAGAGATGCACACGGTTTAAAAATAAATTTAAAAACAAACTTCTGCCAACCACAGTATTGAGGACTGAATGCTATTTGTATTCCCTGTGTAGAAGATGACATTATCATCCATCAGATCCTCAGAACTGGAGAAGGGCCTTTTAATTTCAGCATTTGGGAATCAGAGACAGGCAGATCTCAATTCAAGGTTTGTCTTGAAACCCAACCAAAAGAAAACAAACCAAACAAACAACTGTTACGGGACCTTTATCTTCCCGCAGGCATCTATTTGTTTATTTTAAACTATGTCTTCCTCACAGTTATTGCTTGCTTTAAATCTCTTTGTTCAAAGTGATAATCTTTATAAGAATACTCATTTCCTCTTCACACCTGAAACTGATTTTCTGGGGTCCTCTCTGGATTCCAGTAACAAGTGTTTCCTTGTGGCAGTGTCTGTCAGCCTTAGGCTAGGCTCCATGGGACCAAAAAGAACAATTACAGTTGCCCTGGAGGAGAGGAAACAGCAATCCTAGCTGAGAGGAAGAAAAGGTGACCCAAGGAACAAAGTACTCTGAGAATTTGGGAGTAAAGAAGTTGACATGAACATGAACCTTTAACCACATGCTGGCTCCCAACACTTCTTGTATTTTTTGTATGGCCTTGACTTCCCTGCTGGAGGACAGCTCCACCTCCCTCCATAAGCCTCACCAGCTCCTTTGAGACAGGACTGGAAATGGCATAGGTGTGTGGCAGACGTTGTGCTCCATGGGCTTCACCATCCAGTTCCTGGCAGCTAGAGAGTCCAGGATAAATTCAGACAGCTTGATTGTTGGCGGAGGGTCTGGTCTCTGTTTGCAAGCTGCTCCCTTGAACACGGAATTCTCTGGAGAAGATGGACAAGGGTTTTAGCATGGCAACATGGAGAAAGAGTAAAAGAACTTGGGTTTCTTCCTGGAGCAGAAGAGCTCAACATCTGCCCAGGAGGAGGAAGACAGAAAAAAAAGATAGAGACAGAGTTATGCTTTTGAAGTTGGAAGTCCAGGAAGCAGTCAAGCTCTAGGAGCCTGATTGTTGCTGGATGGGTAGGGTGTCTCCAGAGAGTGAGAATGCAGTGTCCTGACAAGAAGAACTAGGCCCTTTGTGGCTGTCTGAAGTGAGATAACAGATTTTCAACTCAGAAAGCCTGCAAGCCCAGCAGTCAGTCTACCAGCACCTGCTAACTCCATCACTTTCCACGCTTATCCTTTTCTGAGATGATGGCAACTAGGGCAAGACAGAAAGACGGTGGTTCTTTCTTGGGCCCAGTGCCCCAAATCCCAGCCTCCACCTTTTTTTCCCACACTAACCCCCAACAGGGCATCATGTACTCTGGGCTGGTCTCAAGCTCTCTATATGGTTGAGTACATCGCTGAACGTCTGATCCTGTCTCTACCTCTGTAGTGCAGATTATAGGCATGTGACACTGCACTCAGTTTCTGTAGTGCTGGAGATCAGAGGCAGAGCAATGTGCTAGACAAACACTCTCCCAGGTAAGCTATATCCCCAGCCCCATTTCTCCTTCTTTCTACTGGATCATTCTCAGCACAAAACAGTCTGTATCTCCTGTCTATAAAAAAAATACATTCTTGCTGTGCATCATGTCTTTAATCCTAGCACTCAGAAGACAGAAGCAGGCAGGCAAGGCGGGCAGAATCAAGTCTCCATTGAGTTCCAGGCCAGCCAAGGTAACATAGTGAGACCCCATGTCAAAAATTAACAGGACAGTGGTGGCACACACTTAATCTCAGAAAGTACTCTAGTCCATTAGTCCTGTTTGTTAAAACATAATGCATGTTAAACTGGGTATGATAGCATACACTTTTTTTTCTTTTCTTTTTTTCAGAGCTGGGGACCGAACCCAGGGCCTTGTGCTTGCTAGGCAAGCGCTCTACCACTGAGCTAAATCCCCAACCCCGATAGCATACACTTTTAATCCCAGCACTTGGGAGGCAAAAGCAGAACGTTATAAATTCAAGGCCAGCCTCATCAACATAGTAAGTTCAAGGCCTGCCAAGGCTACCTAGTGAAAAGCCCTCTACCTGAAAAAAATACATCCTATATTTTTTCATGATATGCATTATAAAGTTTAGAATACTATTATATGTACAATTTGAATACACAATAAAACTGTGTACCCTAACCACTCAGTTTCAAAAACATTATTTACTAATGACAAAATCACCTTTGGAAACCTTCCCTAAGTGCACCTCTTTCTCTTACCTGAAAGGTAACCACTTTTGCTGGAATTTTCCCTTTTTCCATCCTCCTTTGTATGCTTTGAGAACATATTGCAGCATCCATGTATGGTTTAATTCACATGCATTTCTTTAAATATGTTTTTGGTAACTTTTTCAATCAGCATTCAATTTCCAAGTCTTGTCAATGTTGGTATGTGTAGCTATACTCCATTATTTTTTAGTCCCTTTCTGTGTTCTAACATATAAAAGTGTCTCCCTGAATTCATTTACTCTCTGTATGCTTGCACTTCCAGTGTCTTGCTGTTATAAACAGGCCTTTGTGAACCTTACTATGCACTCTCAGTACATATATGCATGCAGTACTCTAGAGGACCATTTTCAAACTCTTTGGTCACCTAGGCTCACCTCCCATTTTTCACACATGGCTTTGCTCTGTTGCCCAAGCTGACCTGGAACTCCTGGAATCAAGTGATCTGACTATCTCTGCGTAGCTGGGACACTTGTGTAGCACCATGCCTGTGTGCATTTTAAAACGATTTGTATTTATGTTCTTTGTTTGTATATATGTGTGTGTCACATGAGTGAGGATGCTCATGGATGCTAGAGATATCAGATCTTCTGGAACTGGAGTGACTAGCAGTTGTGAGCTGTCCAAGAGAACTGGGTTGAAAGCTGGGAACACGACTCAGATCCCCCTGGAAGAGCAGCAAACACTCATAATTGCTGAGTCATCCCTCCAGCCTCCTGCTTTACACTCGTTAAAAAAAAAGCACTGAGGACCCTAAAAAATTTTGGTTTTCTGAGATATAGCGACTGATATTTGCCATATTAGAAACTAAAACAAGGGGTTGGGGATTTAGCTCAGTGGTTCGGTCCTCAGCTCCGGAAAAAAAAAAAGAAAAGAAACTAAAACAAGGGCTGGAGAGATGGCTCAGTGGTTAAGAGCAATGACTGCTCTTCTAGAGGTCCTGAGTTCAATTCCCAGCAACCACATGGTGGCTCACAACCATCTGTAATGGGATCTGATGCCATCTTCTGGTGTGTCTGAAGACAGCTACAGTGTACTTGTATATGATAAAAAAAATAGATCTTTAAAAAAAGAAATTAAAATGAAAGATTTCAATATATATTTATTAATAATAAATACGTTACATCTAACAGAACATTTGAATTTTGGGTTTTTGAGACAGTGAGAACTCACTCCATAATCCAGTCTGACTTTGAATTCACTGTGCAGCATACCTGGCCTTGGATTAGAAGTGGTCCTCATGCCTCAACCTTCTCAATTCTGGCATTGCACATATGAGCCACTGTGTCCACAAATAACTACATTTTCCAAACTAAACATAATTTAGTTAGTAAAGTAATATTATTTTACATTTTTTGTAAATCTATTTAGTATATGACATAATAGAAGACAGATTCTCATATCTGCCTCTGCACTCAATCTCTTGGGATATCATATGTCGTGTAACCTGTCAAAGTTCTATCCAAATTCTTTAGAGAATGAAAGTTTTAAAAGCGAATAGCTTCTTATTAGTATTCCGACTGCAGAGTTCCTTGGGTCCACGGGCTCACTAGACAACGCTATGAGAAACATTGTAGTACGAAGGATAGGTGCCTAGAGTATTGGGTCAGAGTACCAGCATCATTTGGCTTTACTTGAGAATGCCAAATATGCTTCTAGAGGTTGTATCAATTTACACCCTCATTCATGGTGTATCCATTCACTCTTGATTCATTTCGGTGTCCACCTTCTCCACTCCCTATAAGGTCACCAATGCTATCCATGCTGCTAGTCTGCTAGTGCCAATGAACTCTTCTCTCTCTTTTTTTTTTCTTTTTTTTTTTTTTGGAGCTGGGGACCGAACCCAGGGCCTTGTGCTTGCTAGGCAAGCACTCTACCACTGAGCTAAATCCCCAACCCCCTCGAACTCTTCTCATTCCTCTTCTTAGTCCACTTCTCAGTGCTCTTGAGACATCCCAGACATATGCCACATCAGGACTGTAGGTGTGTACCTGTTTCAGTCTCTTGCCTTTGATCCTTTATTAGAGCCCAATCATGAACACTATTCCATTTTCTTTCTTTCTTTTTCTTTGTTTTGAAAGCAGTTTCTCTGTGTAGCAGCCCTGGCTGTTCTGGAACTTGCTCTGTAGACCAGGCTGGCTATAAATACATATAGATCTACCTGCCTCTGTCTCTACAGTGCTGGGATTGAAGGCATGTACCACCACTGTCTGGTTCTCTTTCTTTACTTTATCTCAAGCCAATCTTTTTTATCTCACCCTGTAGCTTTGTCTGACCTCAAACTCCAATAGTTTGAGATCTGCCTATTTCTGGCCTTCACTTATTGGAATTAAAGGTATGTATCTTCACATGCAACCCTATTCTCAGGACTTTTATTGGATCCCTGTGCTGACGACTTCCATTTATATCTGAAGCCTATACCTCTTCCCTCGGATGCATACACTACCACCCGTGTGACTTCTCCACTTGGATGTTCAAAGGCTTAACATATAAAACTGAACATTTTCAGTGACAGAGTCTTACTCTGTACTCCACGCTTGCCTCAAACTCGAGGCAATCCTCTTGCCTTGGTCTCCCAAATTTTGGGATTACAGGCATGAGCAGCCACACCTGGTTTTTCTACAAGTGAACCATTGATCTCCCCTTGAAACCCTATTTTCTTTCTATTTCATTTCAAAGGCTGAATAATAATAATAACAAGAACATGCTAGATGTGGCAGCACATGAGTTTAATCCTAACATGAGGGAGGCAGAGGCAAGGTGCATCTATTTGGGTTCAACTCCAGCCTGGTCTACATAGTGAGTTCTAGGCCAGTCAGGGATACATAGTGAGATCCTGTCTCAAGAACACAAGTAATAAATGACAGCAATAGTTAAAATCAATTTTTCAATAAAATTATGACACACTACTTCATTTTCTTTGGGCTTTTGTTTCTTGGTACTGAGAACTAAACTCAGGGCCTTAGACATTCTCTGCAGGTATTACCTCCTGATTTTACCTTTTTTTTTGAGACAAGATTTTACTAAGTGGTACAAGCTGCTCTTGAACTGAACATAACCCAGGCAGGTTTTGAACTTGTGACCCTTTTCATCAGTTTCCTATGATATCATGCCTAGCTCCACTATGACTTTTCCCACTTGTTTCCCAAATTGACTTTAGTATTTTCTCATATTTGAGCCACATCTAAAATTACTACTTTATGGGCCTCAGTTCAGTTGGTAAAAGTACACGTTACACAAGCCTGCTGATGAATTCAGTTTGACCCCTACAACTACCATACAGGTAGAAGCAGACCAACTCTCACAAGTTGTCTTTTGCCTCCATATATGAGCTGGAGCATGTCCCCATCACCACACACAGCACTAATAATATGACTACATATTAAAAATTAATTAAAAATAAATTACTACCTTAATAGACTTCCATTGTTTTTAAAATAAAATCCATTGTCCTTAGCATAGTCTAAAAAGCCCTACATAATTCACTTCTGTCTACTTTGACCTCATATCCCAAAACTCTCCATTTAACCCATGATGCTATAGCCTTCCCACAGCTTGTAATTAAAGTTGTCCATTGGCATCCTTCGGAAACTGGTTACAGGACACCTGCCCAATGAATAACAAACTCTACAGATAACAGTCCTCTACATAAAATGCCATAGCTTGTGTAATATAGCAGGACTCCATCTCCAAAAGGCAAAAATCCTATAACATTTGCAGCTAAACTATACACACCATCCTAGTCCATCTCTAGAGGACTTACAAGAGCCAATACAATGTAATGCTCTACAAATACTTGTCATAGTGTGTTGTTTAGGGAATGATGACAAGAAAAAAAAATCTATGCATATTCATTACCGTGCTTTTTGTTTTTGTTTTTGAGAGACAGTGTTTCTCTGTATAGCTCTGGCTGTCCTGAAACTCACTCTGTAGACCAGGATGGCCTTGAACTCAGATCTATGCTTGTTTCTGACTCCCCAGTGCTAGGATTAAAGCCATGTGTCACCACACCCAGCCTTTTCCCAACTCTTTTTGACTTGAGGTTGGTTGAATCCATGGATGCCAGTTCTCTACAAGGTCTTCCTACTTACTGAAGCCTTTCCCTGGAGTACATTCTTTTATTTTAAAGATTTATTTATTTATTATATATGAGTACACTGTAGCTGTCTTCAGACACACCAGAAGAGGGCATCAGATCTCATTACAGATGGTTGTGAGCCACCATGTGGTTGCTGGGATTTGAACTCAGGACCTCTGGAAGAGCAGTCAGTGCTCTTAACCGCTGAGCCATCCCTCCAGCACTCCCTGGAATACTTTCATCTGCATTCTTCTTTTGCTGATTCCCATTCTTTCAAGCTTTGCTAGACCCCTAAAGCTACACACTACAACCCCCCAAATTCTTTTCTCCTGTCATTCATAGCCTTACTGGCATTTATAATTGTGCATGGTAGTGGGTTGTAATCTACACGTTTATGTCCCATCATCTCCAGTACCACACTGGGCGTTGTGAGAGTGGAGCGTGCTCAGCACCTTCCTGGTTGTGATCCTTCTTGCTGCATGACTTGTGCCTCACACGGAG
The DNA here is from genome assembly GCF_021556685.1 of Rattus norvegicus. Lineage (NCBI taxonomy): Eukaryota > Metazoa > Chordata > Mammalia > Rodentia > Muridae > Rattus > Rattus norvegicus. The sequence goes on from NC_141554.1 coordinate 27,210,449, forward strand.
CCTAGACTACATGCTCAAGGGACATTCACAGAGTCAGCTGAAACTTAAGCAAGTGAAGAGGAATGAGGGAAGAGTGAAGAGAGTTCCATGTAATGGCAGCAAACGTGCAAAAACTCAGCCTTCATCCCAACACTCAGGAGCCTGAAGCAAGAGGACTCATTGCAATTCCAAGGTCAGCCTAGATTCCAGAGTGAGGCTCTGCCTCTAAAAATAAAAAACAAAACAAAACAAAGAAGCAAAAGAGAACAACAACCAAAAACCTCCAGAGGTTATATACATGTATGAAATTGTCAAAGAATTTTAAAAATTAAGGTTTAAAAAAACCTTCAGAGGCTAGATAGACCAAGGAACAGTCTTAGAATTTTTCAACTTTGACTCAAGCATTAGGTTTAGAAAGGCTGATTGAGCTCTCACCAGATCATAAAGAGCCCTCCTAAACCTCCAGTGTTCAGGAAGATAAATTTTCTTTTGAACTCTTGGGGACTTGAAAGATTCTAAACATGTGAATGATATTTGATTTTGTTTTTTTTCTTTTTTTTAAAGATTTATTTATTTACTTAATGTATATAAGCACATTGTAGCTGTCTTCAGACACACCCAACCCCATTACAGATGGTTGTGAACCACCATGTGGTTGCTGGGAATTGAACTCAGGACCTCGGGAAGAGCAGTCGGTGCTCTTAACCGCTGAGCCATATCTCCAGCCCTGATATTTGATTTTGAAAGACATAGACTAGGCAGATGTGGTGGCTTATGCTCTTAATCTCCGCACTCAGGAGGCAACCACAGAGGGATGACAAGTTCAAGGCCTGCCTGGGCTACACAGTGGGAGCTTGTCTCAAAATCAATAATACAGACCACTTTTAGTATAAAGAATAGATTCCAGGCAGGACTCAGTGACCATTTGCCTATCTTGCCTGAGGCCTCGGTTATGATACCTGACAATGAAAAGTAATTAAGAATAGATTCCAGAGAATAAGGCTGAAACAGGAGAGCTGTGAAGGTATTGCATCTTAGAAACTGTGCTGGCCTACTGGGCAGGGTAGTGGCAGTGGAAATGAAGAGACTATATGGAGGTGTTGAATATGGTCCTCTAGATGATAGGAGGACTTGGCAATTACATGGGGGTGTAGAAGAGAGAGAAAAGAGCCAGGGTATAGCTTGGGTCTCTACTTTGGCCAAGACCCTTCACTTAGGTAAGGTACAAAAGTACAAACTCATTGAGAGAATTTCTTTTCTTAAAGATTTATTTGTTTGTTTGTTTGTTTGTTTATTTAAAGTACACTGTAGCTGTCTTAAACAAGAGGGCATCACATCCCATTACAGATGGTTGGAGCCACTATGTAATTATTGGGACTTGAACTCAGGACCTCTGGAACAGCAGTCAGTGCTCTTAACCACTGAGCCATCTCTCCAGCTCATGAAAGGAGAATTTCTTGAGTTGGGGAAGAATGGAGATTCTAGATTTTTCTAGGATATTCCAGCAATGCTGTCTTCTAACCAGCTGAATATTTGGGCCAGGAAAAATGTTTCGATTTGAAGTATTTTAGAGTAACCACCAAAGAAGCAGTAATTGAAGCCATAGAAGCACATGGGATATTGAAGGAAAGACCAGAAAGAGTGCAAGGGAAGACAAGATAGCTCAGGCCAAAGCTCCCAAGAACACTACTAAGACGAGGAGGAAACTGGAAAGGAAAAGGGAGAAAAATAAGCATGGTATGTCATAGGGAAGTAATTTCAGGAGGAGCGACAGGTCACTGGTACTATCAAATGCCAGCAAATCCAAGTTGGATGACCTATACAAAGATTCTTTTGGGTTTAGTAATGTAAGCTATGGGAGACCTTGATAAGAAAAGCAGTTTGGAAGAAGTAGTAGAGGTGAGTTGTCGCAGGGTTAATGATAAGTAGGAGGTAGGAAATGGGACACTTGACTATGAGCAAGTCTTGAGTCATCTGTAGAAAGAGAAGAGAGATAACTTTTCGTGCTTGTTTTTTAGATGGGAGAAGATACCTGACTGTTTAAAGCCCAAAGCAAAGGAACACGGAACAAACTCAGAGGTCTGTTGCTAAGAATTCCAGACCTGTCTTCTGGTGTCTTCTGTTCACTCCATGTAAGTAAGACATGAGCTTATCTGCTAAGTACCGGGGGAGGGGGGGTGCGACGCAAATCAAGATGTTCAGGAGACTAGATTTGATATGGCCACTGTGGGTGAGCCTTATCTAGGCAATGGGAGGAAACTGAAAAGAAAGTTGACTAGTAGTATGGCGACGGGTCAGTTCTGGGGGACTTGTAGAAGCTGGGAAATGAGGGTTTATCATGATACAAATGTGGAAAATTGTAGTATTATCCAGTAGTGTTCAGCTGCCTGGGCACAAGCATGGAAAAAAAGGCAAACAGTTGGACTGATTCAGGATTGGGTTGCTGCCAGCTGGATAACGGGCAAAACAAGGGACCGAGACAAAAAGAGTGGAAAAGTAAAGGGCCATGAGATCTGGTCTGAGAAAATAAGTAGCAAAGGATCATTATGTGCAAGCCTAGCTTAACTCTGGAATATGTGGAAAGGCTTCTCTGGGAAAGAGAGTGATGGGAGCGCGGAAGAAGACATGAGATGTGACGGAAGGGTCGATTTCGGAAATTGGGCCCAGAGACTTGCCTCTGTGGGACCAGGGAAGGATGGGAAGGAAAGCTGAAGGGCCAACAGAAGGAGGGCCTTAAGCTCCTAGCAGTTAGAGGTGAAACTGGCCCTAGCGAGGGGGCGTGGCCAAGCTCAAATCCCGACGAGGGGGCGGGACTCCAATAACTGGGTCTCAGCGCCGCGGTGGCTGCGGCTGTCTCAGCAACGGCTCGCGCCTCCCCATCCCCCAGTTCCCAGAGCTCTTCCCGCCTGCCGCGGTGGAGACCCAGGCCGAAGGCGGGGAAGGCCGGTCCAGCCCGTTCCTCTGCCCGCGCGGCGGGAGCATCGTTCCGGAGGACTGCCCGAAGGCAAGCCTCGCAGCCGGAGAGCGCGGCGCACACGCGCGCCTCCCGGCCGCGGCCGTCCTCTCTTCCCTCCTTCCTCTCCTCTCTCCCCTCCCCTCTCCTCCGCCCCCAACCTCTGCTGCGGCGGGAGGAAGAACCCTTCCCGACTAGCCCAGAGAACCCAGGTCGATTCTCATTCCCGGAGAAAGAGACCCTCTTGGTGGGATCCGGCTGGTCGCTCGCCCCCCGGCCACGGAAGTGACTGGTCGTCTATTGGGAGAGCTCGCTTCTAGCGCAGCCCCCGACCCTCACCCAGCCGCAGCCGCATAGACAGCGCTCCCCAGCGGGCCCCCGGCCCCGCCGAGCCCACTCCCCGCTTGGGGCCAGGGCCGGCGATGCCTGGCGCGGCAACGGCGGTGGCCGCGGCTGCTGCTGCTGCCGCCACGGCTGCTGGCCGGAGCCCGGGTCGGGGGCTCGAGTCTCCGCAGTGGGGCTGAGCCCGCAGCCCCGCCCCCCGAGCCTGAGGCCGCTGCTCCGCCGGGCGCCGGGCCTTCTCCGCCCGCGCCTCCGCCCCAGGAACTGGAGCCAAGCGGGGAGCCCGGGCCCCGCGCCCAGGCCCGGACCATGCATGGCCACCGAGTCCCGGGGGGCCCTGGGCCTTCGGATCCCGAACGCTCAGCGGCAAATACCCCTGGCGCCGCTCCGCTGGCCTGTGCCGACTCGGACCCTGGAGCCTTGGAACCCGGACTGCCGGTGCGCAGGGGCTCAGGCTCGGCTCTTGGAGGCCCTTTGGATCCTCAGTTTGTTGGACCCTCGGACGCCAGCCTGGGAGCGCCTCCAAGCTCCCGGGTCTTGCCCTGCGGCCCTAGCCCTCAGCACCACCGGGCCCTGCGCTTCTCCTACCACCTGGAGGGCTCGCAGCCTCGGCCTGGTGAGTGATCCAGACAGCATGGGAACCTGGGCCACGGGCCTCGTTCTGGGAACGGGTTCTTGTTCTAGGACTTGGGGTCGACATGCTTACCCTAGCCCCTTGAGACCCCTCAACCCCTAATCCCCCAATCTCCTCCGTAGCCCTCGGTCCAGTCCTTTCAGCCTTTGCCCCTTGCTCTTCTTCTCTGTCCCTTGCGCCCTCAAGCCCTAAGACTCCTTTCTCTTCTAACTGCTGAAGCTAACAGGAGAGGAAGCTCTCCAAGAAAAGGGGGCAGGATTTCAGGGCAGCAATGGGGATGTGGTTGGGGGAATAGGAGAAAAGAAGTCTCCTATTAGCTAAGTGCCTACATTTGTGCATGGCACTGAACTGGGTACTTTTACAAGGATTCTTGTTTCAGCTTCAGGAGCCATCTGTGAAGTGGATATCATCAACCACATTTTTAGGGGTGCAGACTGAGGCTCTGAGAAGTAACTTGTCCAAGGTCATACTGTCATTATGGTGCCTGGGTTGAAAACCAGATCAGAGTCCAAAATCTGTGGTCTTCCCGCTTCCTCAAGTGAAGCTGGAGAATAATGCCAAGCTTTCTACTTATGTGATTTCCCCTTATACCACTTAGTAGCCCTAAAGTATGAGTAAAACAGAGGGAGATGGTGGACTGGTCCTAGATTGTGCTTCTGCTAGGTGTGTGTGGCCACAGTACAAGGAGAGAAAGAGGTAGGAGGTATTGATGAGAGAGAAAGGTGGAGATGAACCCGGAGGGATGGGCTGAAGGTGCTGGTAGGGAGGAAGAGAAAAGAGAGGTCAGAAGGGTGAGCTGCCTGGCCAGGAGAGTGTTTGGAAAGATCATCAGGATGGTTGCTTGGGTTTGCAGTGGTAGAACAACTCTAGGTCAGGCTGGGGCCACAGACCCAGATGGGCCTTTTCATAGCCCTGAGTATCTAGCTGAGCAGCCTAGCAGAGCCTCTAGGACATTCTCACATGGGCCAGAGTCTGGGAGCCTTGAAGGGAGAACAGTTGTATATGTGCTCTGTCTTCACTGGGTCTGAAAGATGTGGTGAGCTGCTAGCTGCTTCCAGGACTCATATCTCACCTTCCACAGATCACTAGGACTGCGGCTCAGCACCAGGTAGTAGTAAGAGTTGGTGAAGCATAAAACACAGGCTGAATATGTCTCTCACTGCTGTCTATTCTTTGGATAGTTATGGAACCTCTGGGAGATTTCAGGTGCTGCCTCCTCACCCCCACTGTGAACTGGAGATAGGCAGCTGACACTCTTTAATGCTCTGCCCTGCTTGTTGCTTCTGCTGGCTTCCCAAACTCCCCTGGACACACGCTGTGTAGAGGGGCTACTCATACAGACTTACTTGATCTTAGCTCCGCCCTTCAAATCCCCAAACAGCCAGAGCTCTCCTACTGCAGAGCCTTTGCATTTGCTTTGCCTTCTGCCTGGTAGCTCTTCCCTCAGCCCCCCACCTGGCTTGCTCCTCATCTTTCTGGTCTCAGCTCAAATGTCCCCCTCTGAGAGACCTTCCCTGACCACTTTTAAGTAGGGCCTCTTGTGACTCTCCATCACAGCTGCCAGTGTGTGTCTATCCTTACATTTAATACAGTCTGAAAGGACCCTCTTGTGTGTGTCCACTTGTTTGTTGCCGCTCCTGTGCCATCAGAATGTGAGTGAGCTCCTTGAGGGCAAGGGGGTTGCGTCTCTATTGTTTTATGTCGTACACCTAAGGGACTAATGCAGTGCCTTACACATGGCAGGTACTCAGTGTCTGACTAGATGGTAAGGGAACACACAGTAGGCCCTCTGTAACTATTGCCTAAGAGGACACTGAGTTCCCACCCAGCAAATACTCTTGGTCTGGGAGTCAAAGCTAGGAAGGTCTTGACCCTTGGTCTCTGCCCTCTCTGGTCAACATGGGGTTGATAATGAGTGAGTGTGCTTTTGTACTCCACCGGTTCTTCCAAATTCCAAGCAGAGGACCCTTCCCAGACCATCCCCCTCTTCTCCCAAAATCAATTGTGTTGTTTTCAGGATCCTGCCCCGCAGTTAAGTCCTTGCCATTAAGTCCTTGCCTCTGGCGCTGAGTGGTGTCTTTTCTTTTTCACCCCTCCCCCCTTTTGTTTTTCAAAACAGGGATTCTTTGTGTAGCCCTGGTGGTTCTGGGACTCAGAAATCCACCTGCCTCTGCCTCCTGAGTGCTGGAATTAAAGGCTTGTTCCAGCACTGCCCCAGCAGGAGTCTTTTAATCAAAAATAAAGACTGGGGACAGAAAGGGAAAGACTTGGTCTCCCGTCTAGCCATTCCTTACTTACTGTGTGTCCTTGGATGAATGGCTTCAGTTCTCTGTGCCTCAGTTCCCCTCATCTAGACAGTGATATCTAGGAATCTGTCAGATTCCTTTTTTTGCAATGTTCTTAGCAACTAAGGACTTAAAAATCAAATATGAGGAGAGAAAACCCTCCTGAAGAAGAGGCGGAGGAATTTCTCAAGTCCTGACAAGGCGGGCACTGGGCCATGTGATTCACAGTAGCATGGGCTGTGAGAGGTCCGCCTCCCGCTCTGCACAGCCAGCTCAGAGGTGCGCACAAGTGACTTGCCTCTCTTCATAGGACTTGCCTATAATTGGCTTAGAATGGGCAGGGGTGGTGGATGGAGGATGTGTGTCTAAGAGGAAGAGTAAGAAAGGGAGAGATAGAAACCTGAGCTTCAGTTAAAGGGTTAGAAACATTTTAGTCCACATGCTAAGCTATTCGTGCGTCTGCTGACTTTCTCCATCAGACTACTGAGACTTGTATTGAATCAGCTTTAAGTCCCAGTGGCTGCATCCCAGAGCAGCAGGGGGTGGGTGGTGTGAAAATAATAATTATATCTTATCCATGTGAAGAGCTCTGAATTACCTCCGGGCCCTTTCTTTTTGTTATTCTTTCAAGTTCCTGGTGGAGAGTGTTATGCTCTTGTTCTAGGCTGATAAAGGCCAAGGCTTCCTTGGGTCACTGGGATAACCCAGTGAGATACCTCTGTCCCCAACACTTGGAGAGGGTTAGCAGAGGGCATCCAAGTGTAGGTTTATGCATAGGGATTTGGGAGACTCCTAGTGTAGTTCTCAAGGCTGAGTCCTAGAATGCTTTCTCACATGCTGTTGAGTTGGAGAAAGCTTGACCTGACCTTAGCTTAGCCAAAGGAATTGGACTTGATGCTAGAGCCATTTTGTGGGGGAATGAGAGAAGACAGCCAATGAAAGTAGTAGAAGGGGCTGGTTCTTCCTTACTTGGTTACATCTTCAGAGACTCAAAAGACTTAAGCTACAAAAGTCCCTAGACACTGGCTGCTTCTGGGTTTTCTAGCCTCAGTATGCATCAGAATCCTTTGTTGACCTTGAAGAATAAATGTCAGTCTCAGACTCAGAGCTCCAGAGTATTGGAGTTACAATCCAGGAATCTGGTTTCAAAACATGATTCGCAGACAAGGGATAGGTGTAGTGGTGCACACCTTTAATGCCAGGCAGAGGCAAGAGGATGTCTTGAGTTGCAGACCAGCCAGGGCTATATAGTCAAAGCCTTTCTCATCATCAAAGATTCCCAGATGATTTTGATGCATAGCCTAGGGTAGAAGCCAGGCCTGTTGTTTTCCAATTGAGTTAATAGAGACCCAGAGATAGTGATTCCACCACATTTCTATAGTGAGAGAAAATTGGTAGCCCTCTCAGAAGTTGTCTTCTCAGAATCATATATGAATCTCCCTCAACTCCCTTTTAGCCTAGAAGAGAAGCATGGGATGTAAGAAAGCAAGTTAATCCCTTGCCCCTACCCCAACACTGGATGCCTCAGTTTACCTTTCTCCCTTGCTTTTGTGAATGGCTATTATTGGACTGTTTTACGTTGGAAGTCAGTTGCAATTCCAGAACTCCAGGCATAGGAAGGAAGTTTGCTATCAGCATTTCTCAATACAAGGCCCCATCCCATTCCAACTGATGGGACTCAGAAGTACGTCAACTAAGACTTATGACTTAGAGAACATGGAGGTCAGTTGAGTTAGAAGGTCTGGTGTCAGCAAAGATGGGCAAACACTGATTAGGGGCCTGGTATTGGGAAGGGTGGAAAAATAAGGCTAGTAAATAGACTTTGTCCTGAAGGCAAACAGGAGCCATCAAGGGCTCATTCACAGGGGAATGATGAACTTAAGTGCTAGAGTTTCAGAGATCTCATAGATGCATATGGAGAATGGATGGAAGGGGTTTGATAGTGGAGGTGAGTGGAGGGACAAACGGGGGTGTCATATTTTGGGAGAGGTGATGGTACGTCAGGTTAAAGTTGCAGCAGGTGGGTTGGAAGAACATTTCATTGTCAACGTGGCAAGCCTTAGTAATAATGGCTATAGAGGCCAAGGAAGGAGGGAAAGTCCAGGATGGTTCTGGGTGGTTTTCTGAAACCAATTAACTACAGTGACCTAGTGGATGCTAGTGGAGCCATCTACACAAGAGAAGGAGACCTGCTTCTTTAGGGGAAGGTGATGAGTTGTGTTTGAGGCTTGCTGAGTTTAAGAGGTCCAGGAGGATATCAAGATAGTAACGGTCACCAGACACTTGGGCTTAGGATGATAAATCTCCAGCAAGATTTATGTGTGAGAGATGCTTGGAAGTGTTCACCACCAACATGTACCATAGACCACAGGGTGGCTCTTATGCAGAGTATGTGTGCTTCTGAGGAGTAGTTGCATCCCTGAGGTTAGCAGAGCCACATTCTGATAAGTCTCTTTGTGTGTGTGTCAGCTTTAAACGTTTGCAGGGGGCTGAGGCCTATTCTACATACATTGAGGATAGCTGGCTTTCGCCAAGAAGTCTTAAAAGGCAAATCAAACATTACCAAGGATTTGTGTGGCCCCTTCCTTGTTTTTCAAGGTGAGGGTATTTGAGAGGCCCCCAAGGGTTTTTTTTCCCCAAGAAGGGTTTCTGGGATAGGAATAGTTGTGAGCCAGGTGGTGAGGTTTGCAGGATTTCAGGTGAGCTTGGTAGGTTTGGGAAGATTTAGTGTCTAGTCAGCTGGAACCATTCAGACACAACACAATGTAAAGACTGGGTAGGTGGGAGCTCAGTGGTGAGGTGGGTAGGTGGGCAAAGGGACTTCTTCAGATTAAAGGAATCAAAAGATTCAAATGCAGATGCTTGGCACCTCCACTCAGCCCTGTCAGATGTCCTGTTCAAGGAGGGCCCAGCTCGGGCTCCCTCCTTCCTCAACAGTGACTGACAGTTAACAGTACCCTACACAGACATAACCAGTGGCTTTCTGCAGCCAGTTAGCTAAATGCCTTAGGCAGATGTGGTGCTGGCCAGACGCTGGATGGGTGGGGCTAGGACCTGTCTGGAATGAGGGCAGAAAGCATAGCCTGTCATTGGCTAGCTACTTAGAGTTAAGTTCCTTAATGCAAAGAGAACAGATACCCTTGGAGTCGCAGATCCAACCCTTCAGGAATCTAGTGTCCAGTAGCTTGACCCTGGAAGGTATTGTACCTCCAGAACACTTGGAGACAAGGTTATAGGATATCCAGTGAAGGGCCTCAGCACTCCTGGATCTGCTATGGATTCATTGTGTCCCTAAGCCTCATTCCCATCTCAGGGCTTCAGTTTCTCCACTTCTAATATTCTTATCCCATTTGCGTGGCATATAATATGACAACCATAAATCCTTTGTGAACCTGTATGGTAGGGAAAGGAGGCTGTTTTCTTAGCATGCCTACTGAGTGCCTCCAGGGTGCTCAGCTCTGTGATACATGCCGAGATATGACCTTGTCTTCATGGAGCTCATCTAGCAGGAAAGATACACCAAAAGTCATTACCAGCACAGCTGTTGCAGGGGTAGGTACAATGGAGAGGGGGCAGATCAGACATTAATGTTCAGACCTGAAGCATATATAGATGTCCAGAGGTGAGGAGTGTGGAAAAGCAGTTCATGTTGCAGGAAGGACATATGCCAAAGCCTCAGGCAGAAGAAAGCACTTTCGAGGAATAGACAAGAGGCCATTGTGGCTCGAGGATGGGTGTGGGGCAGTGTTCATGAGCTTAGGGCTTTCTTGTTCCTATTCGGAGTTCACCCCAAGGCTAGGGTAAGCCTGGCTGGACTGTGGAGAGGGCTTGGGAGTTAGTAGATTGTGTGAGTTAAGCTTAAGAGGACTGGTGGAGAAAGGCCAGTCTGACTTGGACAGCTTGGATGATTGGAGGTCCTTGCTGTTCCTGGGGTGGGGAAAGCAAGAGGAGGAGTCAACTAAAGGCTGGCTTGCGTAGGGATGCTTGTTATTTTTAGGATACACTAAGTCTGAGGAGCCCCAACATAAGACATCTAGAATAGTGCACAACAGGCACCAGCTGTGTTTTCCTGGGCCCCAGAGTAAGAACAGGATGGTGAGGTCACAGGTGTGTGGCCAGAGCTGCCCGGCCACAGCAGGCTCTCCTGTTGCCTTTTCCCTCTCTGTTGTCTGCTCCACTTCCTGTGTTATGTTTCACAGTGGCCCTGAAAGGGAAAGGGTTAAATCCCTGAGCAAAAGTCTTCTCTGGAAAGTGGGAAAGGCGGGACTGGCAGGGCTGGCCCTTGGGAGCTGCAGCTGGCATAGAAGCCCTTCCGCTAGCCAGTAAGGCCAGCACTGCTGCTGCAGCCGCCCACGCTGCCTCCTTTGCTTTGCCTTCACCTTCCCTGTTTCCCTTCCAGCTTCTTCCTGGCTCCCCCAGTCTGGGCCTCTCTACCTAATACATTCCAGGTGTAGGTGCAGCCCCTCTCACACAGCAGGGCAGCAGGGGAGAGGGGGTTAGGGAAGGTGGAAGTCTCTTTTGCTGTGTGTCTTTTCGGCCGAGTTTTGTAATCTCTAGGACTGTTGCTCTCTGAAGATTTCCTTCAGGGATCTTTAAGCCATGTCTCTGGCAATGATGGGGAGAGGCCTCCTCCCAGACCCCTGATTGCCACCTTGAAAAGTTTTATGTGGTCTTGCTATTCAGGCCTCAGTTTTCTTATCTAGAAAATGTAATTCCCACCTTTTAGGACTGCTGAAAGAATTAAATGTCACAGGTAAACCCCAAAGGCTCATTGTAGCCATGCTCAACAGGTGTCCCTGGCCTGACATTTGCCTCGTGGCCTGCATCCCTCTGTGACTTCATGCCTCAGGCCGACCACCTTGTCTTTGTCTCTATTCAGAGTTGTGCCACTTTCTGTTTTGTCTTTCATATCTATCTGGATTTTTGAAGGTTTCCTGCTTTCTGATTCCTTGTCTTTGTCCCCAAATCTTTCTTTTTTTTTTTTTTTTTTTGGTTCTTTTTTTCGGAGCTGGGGACCGAACCCAGGGCCTTGCGCTTCCTAGGTAAGCGCTCTACCACTGAGCTAAATCCCCAGCCCCCCAAATCTTTCTTTATTAAGGATTGTTTGTTTCTTTTTTAGACAGGGTTTCATGTAGTCCCCGCTGGCCTTAAACTCACTATGTAGTTGAGGCTGGCCTTGAACCCTTGGTCCTTCTGCTTCTGTTTCCCAAGTGCTACGATTACTGCCATGTACCACTATGTCTAGCTTTCTATAAAAGGTCTTTCCTCTCCTAATTCCTGTGTGTATGCAGTTTTCCGATTTGACCAGGCTTCTAGTGGGTAGGAGGGTTGATACATGGGTTTAGGGGGACAACCCTAGGGTCAAGACAGAGGTCAGACAGATCATCCCTCTAGTGGCTTTGTCTTCCTTGGGAGGGTAATTCTAGCCAGCGTGGCAGCCCTAGCACTGGGTAATTACTGTCCCCAGTGCTCCCAGCTGCAGCTCCACTCCCTTCCCTTCCTGTCCTCTGAAGTCCCCAGCTCCTCCCAGGGGTGGAGCTACCACCCCCTGTCCTTTTCTAGACTCTGGTCCAGAGAAGACCAACCAAAGTGGCCAGGCCTTCACAGCAATCAAGCAGATGGAAGCGGGATGGGTTGCTTGTGCTTTTAGGCAGAGAGAGAGAGAGAGAGAGAGAGAGAGAGAGAGAGAGAGAGAGTGTGTGTGTGTGTGTGTGCACGTGCCTGTCCTCTTGGCAGTCTTTGTACCCATGGATTATTTTGTGTTTTACTAGTCTTTCTTGTGAGTGTGTGTTAATTTGCCTGCGTGTCTGCATTAATCGATGTAGATCTGCATTTATTGTAGTCTGCATGTATCCATGAGTATCTGTATATATCCACATGGGTCTTTGCATCACTTTGTGTGTTGTAGATTATATCATTTTGGCTCAGTTTTAGTCCTGGAAGTTTCTAGCTGCTTCTCTTTGTGGATCTGCCTGTTTTATCTGTTTCTGTGTCTGGTACTATGTCCCCTATAAGTCAGTGTTCTAATAGTGGTGGCTGGGGGGCCTATTGGCATCTTTTGGTATTTTCTGCCAGATCTTCCTATTCTGGAACTTTCTTACAAAGCCAGCACACTCTCTGCTTTAATTACATGCTTCATGTGCACACATTTTCAGGTATCCATACTTTTGTCAACCTTTCTTCCCTCATCTGTAGGACCATCCTGACCACCTATGTATGAAATAAAAACACACTCTATTCTGGACAGCTCAACTTAAAACCACATCCCTCAGAAAGTTGCTTTATCCTTCCTTCCAAATATGATTTCTTCCCCAACTCAGCAAATTCACAGAAACTCTGTGACTACTCATAGACACACCTTGGACCCAGCTGCTGCTCAGCTATTCTAGTTGTGTAGACTGAAGTCAGGTATTTTGCTGCTTTATGCTCACTTTCATTTCCTTTCTTTCCTCCTTCCCTTGTTCTTCTCCCCCCCCCCTTTTTTTAATGAGACACAGTTTTACTGTTTAAACCTGGCTGGCTTGGAATTAGTTAGAGTTGGAGACCAAGCTGGCTTCCAACATACAGAGAGCCACCAGCCTCTGCCTCTCTTAGTGCTCCGATCAAAGGCCTGTGCCACCACACCTGTACCTATTTCTTTATGTATAAAATGGCACTAATAACTCACAGAGCATGCCACAGGAAAGTGTCAACACAATGCCTGACCTAGAAGAGATGTTTAATATGCAGTTGAATTTCTATATCATATCATCTATTAAAAAGTAACAGCTTAGTGTGTCAGGGTCTGTGTGGCTTCATTGGTAGTGTGTTTGCTTGGTATGCTTGATTAGCATGCACAAAGCCCCTAGCACTGCATAAGCCACATACACTGGTGCATATCTGTAATCTCAGTACTCTGCAGCTAGAGGCAAGAGAATCACTACCATTCTAAGACTAGCCTGAATTACACAGTGAGTTCCAGGCTAACCTAGGCTACAAAGTGTAACCTTGCCAGAAGAACAGGAAGAAGAGGAGGAGGCGGGGAGGAGGAGGAGGAGGAAGAGGAGACTGCTGCTCAGCCAGGCATGTACTCTATATATGGAAACACAGAGATAAGTTCAAGGTGATCCTGGACTACATAGGGAGTTTGAGGTCAGTCTAGGCTAGAGACCCCTGTCTTAAACAAAACAACTTAAGTTCTAGAGATTTCTACATATTCTTCAGTCTTCAAAGGCAGATTTGAATTCAGGGACTGCCTGACAAATATTATATGAAATAACTTCCTCGCCATGAAAGAGCCAGAGCCCTTTCAAGGAGTGGGACAAGGGACCTTCAAGGCTGCTGCCCAAGTGCCAGAACATTATGAACATAGGGTAAACAGCAGGACTTACAAGGTGTTTTAGTAGGTAAAGACACTTGTCACAAAAGCCTGTGAACCTGACTTTACTAAGTTCTCCTTGGCACTTCCTACCCACCCAGGTCCCAGTCTCTCAGTCTTTGTCTATCACCACCACCACCACCACCACCACCACCACCACCCGCACCAGCACCACCAGCACCACCAGCACCACCACCATAATAACAAATTAACAAACTTAAAAAAAAGTCAACAGCAAAGGTATAAGAGACACAAATAACTAGTTAACATGAGAGCCCACAAAGTTGGCCTCTGGAGTTTTATTTTGATTCAATTGGTCTGCTCAGTCTTTTTTTTTTTTTTTTGTTTGTTTGTTTGAGACAGGGTTTCTCTGAATAGGCAGAGTTTATAGACAGGGTTTCTCTGTTCAGAAACTCCTCTGTAGACCAGGTTGGCCTTGAACTCAGAGATCTACCTGCCTCTACCTCCCCAGTGCTGGGATTAAAGGGTGTATACCAACACCGCCTGGCATGATCTGCTCACTCTTAAAATCAGGGGATTCCACCTGAAACCCTTGATTATGGGAAGATTTGAAATCAGGCACTACTCCTGCGAGCTAACAGCTAGATGGCTTTTGTCTGTAGTGTAAGTGCTGCGTGTGCTCTGTGGTTTACCTGCTTCCCACTATTCCTTCCCTGTTACTTCAGTCTGTCTCAGTCTACAGAAAGCTCCTCACTTCACACGGGGATGTACACTTTACACAAAGGGCCATTCCTTTACTAGAAAAAATTCCTCTGTTTAATGGACAAGCTTTCTCTTTTATGAAACCTTCATTTACTGGCAGGCCATCTGCTTTACAGTGGGTTTCTGCAGAGTTCACCTCACTTACAGAATATCCCTCCACTGTGAAGAAATTGCTTCTATTTTATAGAAATTCTTCTTTTTTCACAGGAACCTTAAAACAAAACAAACAAACAATAAAACCAAACAAATAAGCAAACCCCAAGGAGGTGGAAACAGGAAAGATCAGGAGTTCAAGTTGTCTGCTAAGTTTGAGGCCAGCCTGGGCTACTGAGATCTTTTAAAAAAAAAGTTAAAGGAGGGCTTTAGAACACACCTCTAGACACAGTGCTTGGAAGGCTGAGGCAGGGGAATTACCAAGAGTTTGTGGTCAGCCTGGACTACAGAGTGAGTTCTAAACAAGCCTGGGCTATATAATTAGCCCGTCTCATAAATACAAAGCAAAAATAAAATCAAAGAGACCCTTTACAGAAACCTGTTTTGCAGGAGGACACAGTCCTTGGAAGCTCCTTGCTAACCAGCTGCCTCCCACTTTCTAAAAGTGCCTTTGCACTGCTCAAATTACCCCCATTTTTTGTCAGACCCTTATAGTCAGAAGATGAATAGACTTGAGAGACAGAATTGTTGGGCTCCCCTTGGGGTTCCTGTAAAGAACACATTTCACAAAGCTTTGTGCTTGGATTCAGGCCTGGACACAGTCTTGTCCTGAAGGTGGACTGGAACAGTGGAACCGAAGTTCCTTCATGCTCAGAAGGCAGGTGGGAAGAGTGAGGGCAGCTGTGCCTGCAGCCCTTCCCTTTTCCCCCAAGTCAGAGACCGTCCTCCTTCCCCCGCAGACCTGGTTTCCCAAAAGTGCTTTCCTTTTTGCTGTTCTTTTGTCTCCTTCTCCACTTCCTCTGTTCTCTGTTGCCACCCAACTGCAACCTCAGAAATTCCAGCCGTCCCCAGGTAGTCCCCTCTTAAGTCTGCATCATCCTGGAGGAGAGCTGACTGCTGGGATTATGGCTTGCTCCCCCCACTTCTCACTAGTTTCTCACAATGAACAGCACACATGTATTGCCCCCAGTTTGCGAATGGGAAAATGAGTCCAGAGCTATGGAGCTATTGGTCCCGGGTTATCAGAGAGTTAACAGCCAAGGCCCATCTGCAGCTCTAATAGTTGTCTTGAGATTAAGCCAAGGCTACAGCTGGGAGAAGGGAGACAGGATGCTGCTGGCCAGGGAAGGAGGGAGAGCTGGCAGCTGAACTTTCCAGAAAGAGATGCAGGAGAAGCAGGGTCAGGTTCCAGTAAGAATGGGCCAGAGGAGGAGTTTCTGTGCTCAAATACAGCTAGAAGTGGAACCTGCTCTGCCATATAAACCCAGAAACCTGTCGTCCAGGCATCTGCCAAACAGGCACATACCGAAATCAGAAACAATATTTTGAATAATTTTACTATTTTTCCTGTTCTTTGTGAATTTCATACAATATATTTTGATCGTATTCATCCCTCTTCCCTTGACTTCTCCTAGACCCACCCCCTTCCCTACCAACCCAACTTTGTGTCCTTTTTCTTTTCTTTTTTTTTAAAAATTTATTCATTTATTATATATAAGTACACTGTAGCTGTCTTCAGATACATCAGAAGAGGGCATCAGATCTCTTTACAGATGGTTGTGAGCCACCATGTGGTTGCTGGGATTTGAACTCAGGACCTCTGGAAGAGCAGCCAGTGCTCTTAACCACTGAGCCATCTCTCCAGCCCTTGTCCTTTTTCTTTTAACCCCATCAAGTGCAGTTTGTGCTACCCATACATTCTTAGATACATGGTCTTTCACCGGAGCATGGCTGGTCTACCAGTGACTATACTCAAACAAAACTGACTTTCCCTCTCTTAGCAGCTACCAAATTGCCAATAGCTATTCATCTAGGAATGGGACTTGGGACATGGTGCCCACCTCCTCTCTTCATAATGGGATTTTGTCTGACTTGACCTTGTGCTGGTCTTGTGTGTGCTGTCACAACTACTATGACTTCATATGTATAACTTTCCTTCTGTCTCAAGACAGACAATGTTTCCTTATCACTACCCACTATCTCTGGCTCTAAAAATATTTCTGCCCTTTCTGTTACAATGATCCCTGAGCCCTGGGAGGAAGGGCTGTGATGTATGTGTGTCATACCCAGTCATCCCTCCCTTCCTGAGCATTCTACACTGTTATTATTTTCTGCACCTTGACCAGTTATGGGTCTCTGTGTTAATCATCATCTACTGAAACGTAGAAGCTTCTTTTGAGCATCGTCAATAGGTGCGGTAATCTTCGGGCACATTCACAATGCATCGGGAGTCAGTTTAATACCAGGTCAGGTTATTATCTCCTATGCCTTGATGTCCCATGCCCAATCCTAATTTAACCCTCCACCTTCCATTAGTCCCCTTTAATCCTTTATGTCACTTAGTTCTGTCTCCCATTGAAATCCCCCTCTATGGCTTCTTACTAATTTATGGACCACTATGGGTATTCCAAATGGAATTCACATACCCGAAGATTCAAAGGTAATACTCAGAAGTGAGAGTAAGGGGTTATCTTACTCAGAATGATTTGTTTCTAGCTCTACTCAGTTACCTATGAATTTCAATTTTTCTTTTTTCATTTTTTAAGACAGTTTCTTTGTATAGCGTTAGCTGGTCTAGAAATCACTGTGTAGACCTGTCTGGCCTCAAACACACAGAGATTCACCTGCTTCTGCCTCCCCAGTGCTGGGATGAAAAGCATGTGCCACCACTACCCAAGCTCCAATTTCATTTTTACTAACAGCTGAATAATATTTCACTGTGTGAAAGTTAAAAGTACCACATGGTCTTTATCCATTCATCAGTTGATGGGCATTTAGGCTGCATCCACTGTGAATAGAGCAGCAATGAGTATGAGGCAGTGGGCACCTCTATAAGAAGATATAGAATCCTTTGGGTATGTGTATATGTCTGAGAGTGAAGTAGCTGCATCATGTAGTTGATCTGTTTCTAGGTTTTTAAGGAACCTCCACACTGATTTCCATAGTGGCCTCACCAGTGTGCTCTCCCACCACAGAGGTAAAGTAAAGGAGTGAAAAAGTGTTCTCCTTTCCCCACATCTATGTCAGCAAATAAAGATGCAGTTTCATTTTTCTGCATGTATCTGTCCATTTTGACTATTCTATCTTTTCTCCAGGGTTGTTGGCCTCTTTATAAAAAAGCCAGGTAGCTATAGGGATGTAGGTTTATATGTAGGTTCTCGATTCTATTCCATTGATTAGTTTGTCTGTTTTTATACCAGTACCATGCTGTTTTCATTACTCTACTTTTGTAGTATATTGCTGTTTCTTGAGCTGGAGCTCAGTAGTAAAAGTTCATGCCTGGTATGTGCTGGTTACAGCACTATAGCTCAAGTACAATCAATCTCTCCCTCCCCCACAAACCAACCAACCAAAAACCCATTGCCCTTATAGCCAGCTTAGGGCTTAGAGGTTGTAGAGGTAAAGTAAAAGAGTGTATATCTCACTTTCACATCTGAGCTTGGGAGTATCTGGGAACTCCTAGGATGCTCAGGGTGTGCTTCCTGTCATTGCAACAAGCTGTGGAGTACAGTAGTCACTGGGTCATGCATGTTGTGCTAAGCACACTGCATACTGATTCTATACATGGAATGGCTCTGTGGTTCTCTCTGGGTCTTTGAGGGCTGTGCACAGTTGGCATGTGGTGTGGGGTGTTAGATTTATGATGACTATGTGTGGGAGTAACAGTAGGGACTCTGGTAGACCCAGAGGCGGAAGGAGCGGTGCTGATAGAGAGCCTTCATGGGGGTGTGGGTATATGTTTGTCAGCAAATGTTTTAAATTAATTATCAACCAGACGAAAAATAGTCTTGAACAAACCAATTTAGGATCTAGGTGGGTGGGATGGATGGGGAAATAGGAAGTACTGTGGTTTTTAGAAAGGAGGAAGTGGGCCCTACTTTAGTAGCTCCCTTGAGGGCAGGAATGAGATTTTTCTGTCTCTGCACAGAGTCTAGCAGCTGCAAAATATAGTTCACTTACTAAACTCAACTGAGGGAAACCCAAAAGTTCAGTGGGCCACTGAGATCTAGTGAAGATGTTTATAATTTCCCATGGGTAGAAGGGAGTTATGGAAAGTTCCTATGTTGGTAGGCTGTGTGATCTGTCTAGTAGAAGATTCCGGGGCTGGGGATTTAGCTCAGTGGTAGAGCGCTTGCCTAGGAAGCGCAAGGCCCTGGGTTCGGTCCCCAGCTCCGGAAAAAAGAACCAAAAAAAAAAAGAAAAAAGAAGATTCCACCAAGAAAGAGCAAGCCCTGGAGCAAAGGGGGTCACTGAAGAAAACAGGAGACATTGGGAAAAGAGCGGTCTACAGAAGTATAAGGCTGGAGTCTCGGGTCTTCTTCCCCTCAGTGGGACCTCATCTTGGCCATCTTCAGACTCCTGAACTGAACCCCTGCTATCCTATGGGCAGGGTTGGGGGGTATCCTTTTTACTACTTACAGTTTTTCTATGACACTAGGGTCCTCTCCTGTCCCTTGTGGCTTTCCTTTGGAAAGCAGGGTTAGGTTTAGTCTACCTGAGAGTCAGCTATTTCCTTCTGTGACTGTTGGCTACTCACCAAGTCTTTCTTTGTCTTCATCTCTTCACAAGAAAATGGACAGAAAATTCCTGCCCACCTCATCTGGGACTCCAGGGTATCTCTGAGTCTCAACTTCACTCAGCTAGCCTGTATTACAGGGCGGCTTACAAGGAGACAGAGAATGGAGAGGTAGCCTATGTAGCTCCCATGGGAGGGTTAGGTGGGTAAGAAGAGGGAATGGGCCAGGGCAGAGCCATGGAGAATGGTAGGCCACACCAGTCTGAGAAGCAGAGGGATAGAAGGGCAGAAGTCTTCCCCCCTCCCCCCGCCCACTCCCCCTCCCCCACCCCCTAAGAGCCCTGATGCCTAGCTGCTGGCCTGGTGGTGAGGACTTGCTCAGGACAGCTCATCTGCTTTGAGGTGTTAACGGCTGGAAAGCAGATAGAGAGCCTCTGGGACCATGGTACCTGAGTATGTCTATGCAGGGTGCATGGCCGTGTGTTTGGCTTTGTTTAGCCATCATTATTACTTTCTCTGGCCATGTGTCCTTGCAACCATGTCTGCACCTGTACCACCCTCTAGGTGATTCATCCTCTTCAATCCTGGGCCCAGAGAGAGGACAGGGCAGAGCCAGCCAAGATGTGCTGAGCTGGGCAGGATAAGTAGCTCTACTAGGCCAGAGGTGAGGAGAAGAATACTCTTGCTGTGCAGGCTGGGCTCTGCCTGCTGGGTAGGAACCACAGGAGGAAACTTCATCCAAAGACAGGTACAAGGTGGAAGAAACCCACTGGGACCAGGATCTAGAGCACATGTTTCCTCAGGCTGGGAGGGTCTGTATCCAGAATAAGGTCAGGAGTTCAGGGAAGCTGCTATAGAACCCTTGGGTTCCCTCTAATACTAGGAGAGCCCAAGTCTCCTGCAAGTCTTTCTCCTTGTGTCATCTGGTGAGCAGGGGTGTGGATGTCTCTATATGTAAAGACATCATATGACAACGTTGTTTAGAGCAGGAAGAGACGTGTCCTGTGTTTTGTATCTGCATTTGTCTGTATCCTTGAGCTAAGACCCTCAGATACCATGGGCATGTTTGTTGACATAATAAATTAAGAAATGTGGGGCTGGGGATTTAGCTCAGCGGTAGAGCACTTGCCTAGCAAGCACAAGGCCCTGGGTTCAGTCCCCAGCTCTGAAAAAAAGAAAAAAGAATAAAATAAAATTAAGAAATGTGTCTGATTGGAATCCATGTTTTGGGTATGTAGTAGCTTATGGCTTTATGCTGTTGTATGTGTTTTGTTTTCATAACCTGGTATAATCCTATGTGGCTGTGATCTTTATTTGTAACTTGTAGGCATTTAAAGGCATGTTAATGATATATATGAAAGTTCATGATTCTGTAATGTAAATGGAAAGATACCTTTGTAACTTTGTGTGCTTAAGTAATATATAGTGGTGTATAAAATTATATGGTGGTATGTGGTTAAGTGATTTTGTGTAACTTGATAGAACTGCCATTTGTGTTGTTTTTTCTTTTTTTTTCTTTTTTTTTTTTCCGGAGCTGGGGATCGAACCCAGGGCCTTGCACTTGCTAGGCAAGTGCTCTACCACTGAGCTAAATCCCCAACCCCCATTTGTGTTGTTTTATGTCTTCATGGTGCTTCACCTTATCTTTTCTTTTTCTCTTTCTTTTCTTCTCTTTTCCTTTTCATTCATTCATTCATTCTTTTTTTTTTTTTTTTTTGAGACAGGGTTTCTCTGTGTAACAACTCTGGCTGTCCTGGAACTCACTCTGTAGACCAGGCTGGCCTCAGACTCACAGAGATCTGCCAGCCTCTGCCTTCCAATTAAAGGCATGTGCCACCATTGGCCCATGCCTTTGGTGCTTGACCTTATTTATAGATTATTTCAATGCTGTAATTGAATTGTAGCTGCTGATCTGTGAACTTGTTTGTGCCCAGGCTTTCAGGAGGAGGAAGATGTGCTTGGATGTTTGAATTTGTGTGACCTGGCGGTTGTGTGCAGCACTATCAATTCCATGTGCTTTTGTGACTTAGGGGACCCATTTGTGACTGTCCACTTATGAGACTGTGACATAAAGTAAAAGCCTTGAGAAGAGATGCCATGTGGCTGTGGCACAGTGTAACACACTGTGTGCTAGTTGTAGCTGTGGGACCTCTTATTTGTTTATTTGTGTTCAATTGGGTTTTTAGTATGTAGTCCAGGCTGGCCTTGAACTCAGTATCCTGCTTCAGCTTCCCAAGTGCTGGGCTCAGGCATGTGCTACTGTGTCTGGTGCTCATGGAGTTCATGATTAGTGCTCACCCCTTGTCCTCACACCTTATTACATGCATCTCTCCCTACACAGTGCTTTTCATAACCTCCTTTACCACAGAAAAGTTGAGCAGCTCTTCATTTTGGCATGCAAGACTTTCTCTGGCCCTACCTGACTTCCCTATTATCTCCGAGGCATGTCCCACAGCCTCCTACCCAGCCACATAAATCCTGTGCTCTTTCACTTGGGACATGTTGATTTTGGGGGTGGCCAATCATTGCTTCCCCAGCTTAAATCTTTCTTTGTAAGTGTAACCGTCATATCCTCTAGTGCCCCAATCAAGTGAGCCTAGGGGTCTTATGGTAAGGAAAGAGAACATTCAAAAAGCATTCCCTTTTTCTGATTTTGCTACTTGCTTATTTAAAGCTGTTCTTTTACCTGCATTCTGGATACTGCTGGTGGGGGTGGGGAGGTGTGAAGTGGATGTTGAAATAGAAGAAGGCAAACAAATTGGTAAGGTACTGGGATTTTAAAAAGAAAAATGTTTGCTTATAAAATATAGTTTCGCCAGTGTGTGCATGTGTACATATAGCGGGACTGGAATGTAGGCCTTCCAAATGCTAAACAAGTGCCGCATCACCAGCTAACTCTCTAGTTCCCAGTTTCATCGTCTTAAAGACACTGAGCTGTATAAAATTGTAGCCAAGAATGTTCAGATACTCTTAGGTATTTAAGAAACGGCATAGGGGCTGGAGAGGTGGCTCAGTGGTTAAGTAAGAGCACTGACTGCTCTTCCAGAGGTCCTGAGTTCAATTCCCAGCAATCACATGGTAGCTCACAACCATCTGTAATGAGATCTGATGCCCTCTTCTGGTGTGTCTGAAGACAGCAACAGTGTACTTACATACAGTGTAAATAGGGTGTACTTACATAAAACAAATAAATAAATCTTAAAAAAAAGAAATGGGATGGATAAGGATGACAGAAAGGGTAGTTTATGCTTATAATCCTGGCATTGGAGAGGCTAAAGCAAAACTGTTATGAATTTGAGTCTAGCCAGTGAGATCTTGTCTCAAAAACAAACAAAAATAGGACAATTAATAGAATGAAGAATGGTTGTATAAACAACAGCTGTACTATGAACTTTAGGGTATTCATGCCTATCCTCAACCTAGTTAAATTCCAGAGTTTGCTTTAAGTCCTTAATTATCTATTGACAGGTATGGAATCAATATGCTAATCACAGAGAATTATGACTTCTTGATGAAAATAGCCAGTCTCTACCTTGGTGGGGCGGGTTCTCTGTATAAGGCCTAGGAGAAAGGCTTCCTGGCAAAGCCATGTGGCTAGCACAGGACTCAGCAGAGCCTAGCTCTAGATACCTGCTAAGATATGCTACTTCCTATTCTCCCTTGGAGAAAATCAGTCAGTCACTTCACGTCCAGTCTCCCTCTCTACAGGACTGCACCAGGGAAACCGGATCCTGGTTAAAAGTTTGTCCCTTGACCCTGGCCAGAGCCTTGAGCCTCATCCAGAAGGTCCCCAACGGCTTCGCTCAGATCCAGGCCCTCCCACTGAAATCCCTGGCCCACGTCCTTCACCACTAAAGCGGGCACCAGGCCCAAAGCCACAGGGTAAGTGCTTCCATTAAGAGCAGAGAAATGGACCAGAGAGTGCATGGCAGAAGAATAGGGA